>NC_135507.1:2737883-3037883 GCF_052857255.1 Amblyomma americanum | reverse complement strand
TCGATAGGCTATTGACTCGATCGCCATTGAAACTGCCCGTGTGGCAGCGCTCGATCGCCTTTGAGTCGATAGACTATCGGTTCGAGGGCCCTCGAAATGCCCGTGTGACAGGGGTATTATATGCAAAGACACCAAATTTGTTACAAAAGCTACCAGTGCAACGAGCCTAATAGCGGCCGTACGCGAATATGTTGCCGACATAATTACGGTAATTTGTTTGAGCGAACAAATAGGCAACAGTGGAATTCCTTCTCGACACTTCCATTCCCAAAATCAGCTGGTGCCCAGATCGAGTGTCCCACAGCAAGGGCTTTGCGCTCCTGACCGCAGCTTTCACCTGCGTACTAGCGGCGTGATTCATTCATTCCCGCCTGGCTATATATCTACTTCTACCACGACAACTTTGCAACCGTTCCGGCACCGGGCAAAAACTATTCTGATATCTTCCGTTTCCCTAGATGCGTAAAATGAACTGTAATAATGCTTTTTTTTAATTCCCCATGTAAAACTGTATGGGAAACTCGCGCAACTTAATTTTATTCTTTCTCATCTCACCAAGGCATCCGATATCGATTTCAACGTGTTCAAAAAGTGAAGGGATCGAGAAGCATGTATTGCTTCTTAAAACGAGAACAATTGTAGCCGCCGTCAATAGTTCCCAGCTGTATTACGTTCTTTACACTGATCTTGCTTTGATAGTCTTCGAATCGGCGAGTTCCTTTGCTCTTAAGAGTCATTGCCGGAATTACTGATCTAGTTTATGGTTTATTAGAGTTCATAACGTCTCAAAGCGACTCGGGCTACGAGGGACGCCGTAGTGAAGGTCTCCGGAAACTCCGACCACCTGGGGCTCTTTAACGTGCACTGACATCGCACAGTACACGGGCCTCTAGAATTTCGCCTCCATATCGAAATTCGACCGCCGCGGCCGCGATCGAACCTACGTCTTCCTGATCAGCAGCTGAGCGCCATATAGCCACTGAGCCAGCGTGGCGGGTGAATTACTGATCTCTTGAACTGAAACAGGTACGTACAGCAATCAAACGTTCAGTCTTGCCTTCTCCGTGCCAGGTCTCAGTGGTTTGTCAGCGAAAATGAGCTTATGACTGGAGATGAGAGCAGTAGTTGGGCTCCAGGCACGGAATTAAAGGCATCATTATAAGCACTGTAATATTTGCTGTAAGAAAATAAACGGTCGTATACGAAGCTATATATGCTGAATTTCTGAGCGAATGGGTATTGGGTAGCAATAAAAAAAAACACGGTAGCAGTACAGTTAGCTATGGGGTACGGAAAAATTAATGCACACAACCTCCTTCGCGGGTTGCCAGACTGCATTTGCCGGCTATGGTATATGCATGACGTTGATATGCGCTTCTCGTTAAGAAACAATTAACGTTTCTCCATTTACAATCGGGAAGGAACGTTTGCGTGGGGATCGGAAAAGCATGCTCCGTTTGCTAATTATTGTCCACACTTGTACAACATGGCAGTAATTTTATTATTATTTTTTAATTGCACGAAATACTGTTTCCAAGAGGAACTTGAAACGTGAATCAAGAATGAGCAAATATCTACTGCTTCGTCAGCAACGTTCGCTCTTCGCACCTGGGCCGTGCCTCCAAGACAGAGCGGAGGGACTCAGCCGGTCTCTAATGGATTAGACGTTTTTAGCATACCGGAGACGTACTACCGGAGACGTATACCGGTTTACCGGACCCCTCTCGCGCATGCGCAGTGGCATTGTTGGGGTGAGGGGGAGCCACTGCGCGTGCGCAGCCAGTGTGCAGTAAACCGGTATGCGTCTCCGGTGGTACGTCTCCGGTATGCTAAAAACGTCTGTTGTTATCGCGCACTGCGCCGGAAAGCAATGCGTGTGAGCCAGCCCTACAACTTACGCCTGCAGCTCTGGCTGCTGTGCCTCCTCTGAAATCGCCTGTCCCCTCCGCCTTTCGTCCAGCGATTCGCAAGGAAGAAAATGTGTCGTACCAATGCTCGCAAGCGCAGGAAATAAATGTGCAGTCGAAACCAATTAAGCTAATTAGTTTAGGGTAAACCTACTCGGATGAACTGCTCTGCCGCAGTTTGTATTTGCAAAACCACCAAACGATGTGCCTAAGATTATTTCGCTCTATCATACTTGTATTCTTTAACTACACTTTTTAAGGAGAATGAGGAATGATATTGAGGAATTGAGGAACGCAAGACAATGCACGCGTAAAGTGTACACCGTAGCAGTTTCGCGGCACTTGCGCTTATCTCAGCGCATTCTTATCGTGTCGCACATCATGAACAAGCAGTTGTGACTTGCCTGCTGCGTTCCAGAGGGCACCAAAGCTGGGGATCCTCTCGAGCGCAGTCAGAGTACTGGCTGCTAAAAAGTCCAGCCTCGATATTATCTTGGGTCGGCTGAAACTGATTAACTTGTTCCGTCTCGAGCAGCTGTTGCCGCCCTTCTCGTACTCCAGGTCGAAAACTACAGGGCTGAAGCTATTTATCTTCCAAGGATACTAACCTAAACGCAATCCATCAGAATGCACTATTGGCGTCAAATGCGAACAGCAGAGCGCGTGGCCACAGCTCCACGTCACACCGTCCGCATGTCGCCATCAGAGATAGGCGCACTCTTCTGGTTTGTGATTGTTTTGTTTCTTTTTTCTTCGACAGTGGTTGTCACACTTTTGGTGGTGGAAGGGCGATAAAGTTCTGCTCACCGCCAGAAACAGGCGGTTCAGCGACGGCCGCGTTGGACACAGCGTTCGCATCGCAGCCAGACTCTGATAACAGACCGATGACAGAAGCAAAATGGGAGCGCTTCGGGACAGGAAGCTTCGCCCACGTGGGCTGCAGCCGCCAGCGAAGCCGCGCTGCGATCGGTGGTGGGAAGTATAAATGTGGCGCTCAAAGCGAGAAAACTAACGTCAAAGAAAACAGACGCAAAACCATCGAAAACCGGATGCGCGTCCATGTCCGATGACGACAGGCAGACGGTGCAAAAGACGCTTCACCACGCTCTCCGCTGTTCGCATTTCATTTGACGCCGATAGTACGTGCCCGATGCGGTGTTGCTTCGAGCCCTAGGTATTCCCCGGTGCGCTCGAGACAGGTGTTTGGACGACTGGACACTTGTTCTACCTCGTGCGTCTGCGCGTCGTATAAGGGCCAGTCAATAGCGGCCAAATGCGACACGCCACTTTGAAGGAACGAAGCTACGACACTTGTAATGCGGTGCGCATGCATGGTAGAATTCCTGTCGGACTAGCAAGGCTATGAGGTGGCAAGGATATTGAAATCTGGCGCTATAGGTCTACTTGAACCGAACAATTTTCTGCTATTCGCTTTTATTTCCTCTCGCTGTTCCTTATTCTATCCTTTCTTTTTTTTTTTACTCGCCAAGAAGCATTCATGTCACCGGCCTGTTTCGAACAGTGTGGCCCCGAGAATCGCCGTCAGCGTGAGCACCAACGAGCCTAGTATGTGGGGGAAGTTCTAGGGCCGTCTCTGTAATGAAGCGACATAACAGTGACGTGAGAAGTAACATTGGTGCCAGCCAGTGGCGTAGCCAGAAATTTTGTTCGGGTTGAGGGGCTCATGTTGCAGCGCGGCCTCCTCATAGAATTTGCGGAAGGATCAAACCCAACAATAATAACTGAATTGCCATTGACAATTCCATTGTGTATTAGATAACGCTACGCACTGTCTAGACAAGTGAAATGTGTATTTTTTAAAATAAAAGAATGTATTCGTATGTCTTAAATATCGTGGCAGACATGATTATAAAACATAAAACTGAGCAGGGGACAAGACACAGGAGAGAAGCAAACAGGACGAGCTCGTCCTGTTTGCTTCTCTCCTGTGTCTTGTCCCCTGCTCAGTATTATGTCTTGTAATCATGTCATATCAACTATCCCCTTATCGTTCACTCGTGGCAGACATAACTGGTACCAACCCTTCCATGTTTTTGCGTATTTAATAAGTAAAGAAAATATCACACAAAGTCTAGAACTATATCGCACCGGAACCAGCACAGCCGCTGATACGAAAAACGTAAAGCCCTCCACTACGACACCTCTTCTTCTTTTCTTCTTTGACTCCATCCTTTATCCCTTCCCTTATCCCTTCCCTTCCTTTACTGTACACCGGAGTAAAGAGCTTGACTCGCGGCCCAAGGGTCCTGGCGTTGATTCCCATCTCAACCTCATTTTATTTGCAGCGCAATTATTCCATTTTACATTCTTGAATGTCGTCATGGCATTTGAGTCACGATGCGACCGTAAAATCACAATTTAATTGATGTTCTAATCAATTTCAATGTCATTTGAAGACAGGACCATGTAGATCACCGCCCAATGGGAATTTTGTTTTCGCACCTTCCGGGCTGTCGCCAAATGCGCGCGATGGCGCTATTGCGTTAAAAGGCAGACCAGCACCGCAGAGAAGAAGTAAAAGGCGCTGCAGATCTCGCGCTGAGCCCTGTTCTGCTCCTCTATGCCCTGTTTCGTTCGGCGTCATCGGCAGCAAGAGGTTTCTCTGTAACACCTAGGACTCCGCTGTGCATATAGTACCACGTCTACAACCCATAACTGACGCGGGCACAGCTACCCGCGCCCACTACCATGAGCGCCGAAGACGAGGCAGGTCCTTCGCAAGTCGCCGACGCCGACACTAGTTTCGAGGTGTTTCTCTACATGTACGACCTTTCCAAGGAGCTGGCCAAGACGATTACGCCGACGCTTCTCGGGAAGGAGTTGCCCGGCGTTTATCACACAAGCATCGTCGTCCACGGAATGGAGTACTTCTTCGGTTCTATGGGCGTCGTCAGCTGCCCAGTGGGCAACACCAACCTCCAGGCACCAGACAGAATCATCAGCCTTGGTCGCTCGGAGCTTACCCTCGGCGTCTTCTCGGACTACCTCTGCGAGATCGGCGAGTCCAGCTACAGCGGAACAACGTACAATATGTTCCATCACAACTGCAACAATTTCTCTCAGGACGTGGCCCTGTTCCTGACCGGCAATTCCATACCGCCAGAGGTCCTGGAAATGCCCAGCGAGTTTCTCGATACGCCGCTGGGCAACTCCCTCGCGGCTCACTACGAGAACATCATGAAGGACTTGTGAGGGATTCTACGCTGAACCTCGAGCTCCACCAAGAGGCGCATGATGAGCTTTTGTTGCATGAATGATGGTGTATAAAGTGATGCCAACGCTCCAACATAACGAGTACTGCTGATTCGTGTATACTGTGAGCAAGAGAATCATCGGAGCAACCTCGCTTTTAATGCTACAAAGATGAATGGCGGGGTAGCGTCTTATTCTTCTAGGCTTCTTCTACCAACGCAAAAGCGATGGATGCTAAAAAATTACGCAGGGCACTTAGACTACAACGTGCTTGGAATGCGAATGCATTGTCTCATCGTGAGCGCTGCTGCGAGGTTCATTAAAAAACTCATTTCTAATGACACACCTATTCATTAGCACACATTCGTAAGGAAACGCATACACTAGGTTCACCTTTACTCGCCAATAAGCATCGCGGTTTTGTGGCCTATGGGTTGCGTGCTCACATCGCGAAATGAAGGTCCTTGGTTCAATTCACTGCACCTTAGGAAGAATTTATTTATTTATTTATAGATACTGCGATCTAGTACAGATCATAGCAGGGTGGGAAAATATACAAGCATAGAAACACTCAAATTCATAACATTTGCAGGCACTTTTCAAACATCAATAAAGAATTATGATTAACAGTCTCGCTATTAAGTTTATCCCATTCAGTAATTGTTCTCGGAAAAAAGAATATTTAAAGCAGTTATTTCGTGCGTTCAAAGGGGTTATTGTTAGTGCATGCCTTTGTCTCGTGTTATAACCTGAGGAGTAAGCAAAATTATTAGAAGTATTAACTTTATAATGACCTTTTACAAGTTGGAAGAAAAACTTTAATCGACAAACACGATTGCGCTCAACAACTGGGGGTAACCCACTTCGCCTCACGAGCTCACTTACAGATGCACGGCCATATGAGTTAAAAATAAATCTAACTACTTTATGCTGTATTCGTTTTAATTTCTGAATGTTTGTTACCGTGAAAGGGTCCCAGATAATTACAGCATATTCTAGTAACGGACGGATGAGGGAATTGTATGCCAATTGTGGGGATTGGGCTTCTTGAGCGATTGGAGTGCGCGCCCGCTGCGGCCGTTTGCTCGTTAGGGACCCCCCGTGGGGTGTCCGCGAGCGGAATGCAGGCGGCCGCGCTGCATGTCCTCCTTTCCAAGGGAAGCTCTTTTGAAGAACCGCTGTAAATCACCCTCCCTTCCGTTCTTCCCGCTTCGACCTCGCGTCTCCATTGGGTCACTCCCAGTGACAGCTTTGGGGCGTTGTTTCGGCGAGAGGCCCGAGCGGGAAATGAACGGAGAGACCGCCACCGATTCGGGCAGCAGAAAGGTGCGTACATTTCGCCTCCCGGGTGCCCCGGCCTTTGCCGGGGGACCAAGAGCTCGGGTGGTGTAACCTTGCGCACCTAGCATGTACGCTTGAGTCCAGGGCCGAGCCTCATGAGTCCTGTCGCCCGCCTGTGCGGTGCTCCGGATTCGGGAGAGCCTGATTTGGCTGGTTCTACGTCATCGCCAGCCATTGCCGGTGACGACGCGCGATGAGCCATCGACGTGCGACCGGCGTCGTCAAGATGTGCTCCGCGCATTTCCCATCCTCCCTCGTGTTGTGTCGCGCGTGATTTAGCCCTCTGGTTGGCCGTGCGGCATGCTATCTACCTTGGCTGTGCCGTCACGCGCGTATGTAGTCTTCTTTGCGCGCGCGGCTCCGTGGGCCCGCTTTCGGGTGCTGCGGCTGGGCTATGGGTTGTACTGAGGTCTGGGGTCAGTGCAGTGTTATGTAATGCAGCTTCCTATGTAATAAACACTTGTGCTCTATAATAGCTGCGCCTTCCCTCCTTCGGAGCGAGAGCGCAGGCGCGCGGCGAACGCTGGCGATGACCTCAGCTTGCTCTAGCCCGAACCCGCGATATGTGGGCGAAGTGCCACTCAAGTAGCACTTCGGCACGGGTTCGTTATCAACCAATTATGTGGGGTTGGTTATGGCCGCGACCTCGTTTTCTGCCAGTCTGAAAGCGTTAGAGCTGCCTTGGTTAATAGCGTTCGTTGTACGTCGAGGTCTCGTATGCCGCAGACCAGTCGGCCGCTGAGCATGCATTGCAGGATTGTACCAAAGTTAGTCCTCTGCCAGCTTCCCACAAGGCATTCCTTTACCGGCTCGTCGTCTTTTTTATTCCTTGTGAAATAACTGGCTGCTTTTTCATTCCGTTGCAGAGAATAATGGGCGCTCATGATTTCGGCTGCTTCGTTACAGGTAAGCTCATTTGCCTTTCCTGGTGAGCAGCTGGCTAAGACACCGGTGCTCTTAGAGTTGAGCGCGGCGATCAAGAGAGCGCGTTTCTTTCCGTCTTGTACAAATGTCGTTAACCTTGGAAGACTGCTTCGATGCGAGTGGAGTATACCATTCCCGTTTGTCCTGCTTCTCTTCGAAGTGTGGTACCGTAGTAGCCATGTTCGCTTTGTTCCGTCCGACGAACGCTGCAGGCCCTGCGGCCCTGCGTTGTGCCGACCAACGCCGTAGGACTCAAAATATGCGTGACAGGATTGGTCACCGACTTTTCAGCGAGCGTCCCGTCAACATACTTGATCCACACATCTCGTCGCCACTGCTACAAATCGCACACGCGTGGGGTATTACACGTAATGATCTTTATTCACGAGTTCAAAACTGTATATATAGTGCAGGAGCACTGACGTCAAACACGCCACTCATGATCACGGAAATGGCGTGGCGCTTGCATCAGTGCCCATCTCTGATGGAAACAAAAAGTCTATCTACGATGGGAGCAGAAGGAGATTTGGCGCAGACAGTCGGACTTCTCCGACTTTTCACTGTGTTCTGATAGAGAGGGAAAAAAAAGGCAGGCAGCGGCACGGGACAGCGCAGTGAAGAAAAAGAGGCAACGCAGGTCTCGCGCTAAGAGGACGGTTGACTGTTCGCTGCTCTGTAGAACGTTATCAGCTGCAGGAACTGCCGCGATCACCGTCCCGCGCTGTGCCACTGTTGTGACGCGTCTACCCCAAATCGACACCCCGACCGCTCGCCGAGGTGATCACCATGAGCATCGGAGATATGGCGAAAGCTTCGCACAACGCAGAAACCGGTTTCGAAGTCGAGCTCTACGTCTACGACCTTTCTAAGGGGTTGGCCAGGAGGATCACGCCGATGCTGCTCGGCAAGCAGTTGCCCGGCGTGTGGCACACAAGCATCGTCGTCCGCGGTAGGGAGTACTTCTTCGGTTCGACTGGCATCGATTGCTGCAGGGCGGGCAAGACCATCCTCGAAGAACCGGACCAGGTCATAAGTTTGGGCCGCTCGGAGCTGCCCTATAGCGTCTTCTTGGCCTACATAGACGAGCTGGCCGAGTCCAGCTACAAGGGAAGCACTTACAACCTCCTCCGTCACAACTGCAACAACTTCTCGCAAGACGTGGCCATGTTCCTCACTGGAAAGTCCATACCGCGGGAGATACTGGAGCTTCCCGACGAGTTTCTTCGCACGCCACTAGGCAACACGTTGATTCCTCTCTTCGAAAACCTCTCAGTCGCAGTTGACAAAGCTCCGGACCACGGCTCTGGCTCCGGTAGGGCACCCAGGGACTCCTCCCGTCCTGATCACCGAAGCGAAAGGACGTCAACCTCACCAGACCGGTCGGACCGACAGAGGCCCCGTGCGGCTTACAAGAGGGCGGAAGAGAGGACATCCGAGTCCGCAGAAGGCGGAAGTGACGAAGAATCCGAAGATCAGCCCGGAACCACACGTCATCCTAAGCGGGGCAGCGACACTCAGCCCATCTTGTACCCTCGTATCGACGGTGTCGCCGCTCTAAAAGAGCTAGAGAGACACCTGGAGCGCGTCATCACCGACCGGGAGCGTTCAGCCTTGACACAGCTGCGCGACTACCTTGTTAAGGGCCATGGCGCGTTCGCCCTCGGGCAGCAGCAGTTTGACCTGTTCGACAAGGTGCTGACCCACCGGGACGGGTCGCCAGCCGTCCGACTCATGCTTCTGCGCGTACTCCAGGCGGTGGCACTCGTGAAAGACGTCGTCCTGTTCCTGCACCAGGACCGCAAGAACCACTGCATCATGAGCTACGTCTACCGGATCGCCAAGCTGCCGTCGGACGAGCAAGACGAAGTGCTGAAGCTGCTCTGCAACCTCTGCAAGCACACCAGCAGCTGCGACTGGCTTCTCTACGCCTCCGAGTGGAACGAGGAACTGAGCGGTCTCTTGTGCAGCAATGCCAAGGCGACGATCCATGCCGTGGTCCACGGTCTCCTGTGCGGCAGGCGTCTAGCTGGAGAGCTTAGCGCCGCCCTCGTGTTCAATCTATCGGCGAGAGAGGTGTTCGAAGACACCGCGACCGAGCTGACTGCGGCTATTATACAGTACCTGGAGGGAGAGGTAGAGGAAGAACAAGCGTACCGTTGCTTCACGGCTCTGCACAGGTTTCTGCGATGCAGATACAACGATGTGTCCGCCCTGATCAAAACTCTTGGGCCACATCTGCAGAAGTTTTCCGGAGCCTCGCAACGTGTCAAGAAGCTGGTCGATGAAGTCGGTCAAAAGGTTTCGGCGTCTGTTCGGCGACACTGATGTGGCGTTTTTATAAGGGAGCGGCTACAGCCTAGTAACAACCTGTAGAAATTTTTTTTAGTGGGTTCTCACGGGCATAAAGTCGCGCTACATCGCTCCCACATCAAACTCCGTTTTTTTTCTGGTAAAATTTTAATTAGAAAACTATTTCATGAGTCCAAAACGAACCTAAACTAAGAGCAGTACGAAGCCGTACACAATGTTTTCATGGTGCTTGGTAGGCGTGCTGTGGTACAGGACAAAACATTCTTGTTTTTCAGACCGTTGCACTTCCGCGAGGTTAACTAAACAGTATATATATATGCCACTGGTTTTGCAAACCTTTCGCTGAACGCTGTCATTTTAATGCCATGCTACGTGGGACACCCAACACGAAAAGCACTTTTCACATTGTGTCAATGGGAAGCGTACCACGTGGCTTCACAGATTTATAAAAGGTTTAGCCTTCGTTTTTTTTTTTTGCTGTAAAGTGTCCTGGGTCATTCAAATACGCGCCGTACTAACGTTCCATAATGCATTCTGTCGTTGTGTCTACTAAAAATAAATGCACTGAAACGCAAGTTTGGACGAGTGTTGTTTTGCTCCTCGCCAATGTTGATGCCTCTCGTGTTGCGTCAGAAGTCTAAATCCTGCAAGGTTTAACGTCGAAGCTTCATTGGAGACTACGACCGCTCCTTAGACACCGCTAAAGCTTGCACGCATTCATAGGATACGCAAAAGCTGACGGACAGCTTACCATGAACGCAATTCCAAGTAGAACAAGCCGGTGGCGACCGACATTCGGCAAGAGGTATCAAGAAATTCCTGCTATCCGAGTAATGTGGCAACTCGGAAAAGCAAGCAGTTACAATAACTGGGAACACTCAGGCAGCACAAAGGAAGTTCATCCCCATAAAATCACGCAACACCCTCTCTCATGCAGGCTGCGCTGTGGTGGCGTCGAAAATTGTGGGGCGTGCTCCGGTTGGCGACCAGCACAGGGCCGGAGCTATAGCCGATGAGTGAATCGGCTGTACTAAATATTTTTGTTGCATAACGGAATCAGTGGCTCATAGCGCAGGTCGAAGCAAAGGCAGCGAACAAGCATGCGGCTGTGTGCGGACAGTCAGGGGACAGTGGGAACGAAGAGAAACTTCCGGAATATTGGCGATGGTCGTTACTCAGTTCAGAAGGGCACCGTCTTCCTTGCGAACATATATGTACAAAGCATGGACCTCCGAGGCGTTTGGTTACAGCCAGCACTACTCTAGAGCTGCGCACTAGCATTCTTGTCGACCCGGCATACAGACACATACACACGACCGCACTGCGCCGTTAAATGTCGTCATTAAGCTAAAAACGAAGCGTGTCGTTGGTGTCAACTTGGCATCCATGCAGTGGGATGCAAACCTCGTCAGCGTCGGCACTCAGACAGAACAACGCGGTCGCCAGTTCAGCGACTAAGTCAATACTGTAGCCACCACCGACCGAGAGGGCGTCACGCGAGGAACGCCAGCAGGCAGTAGACGAGCATGTTGAGGATGGACATGACCACCACCCGGTAGCGGACGGCCTCTCGGGCGATGCCACCCTGTTGCGTCACCAGGAACACGAGCACCGTGATGTACACCACCGCTGCGAGGACGTAGTGCAGCCGGCAGGCGTGCCGGTATGCAGAGGACTCGACGGCGCCGGTGCCCGACGTCATGTGGATGAAGGCCGTGAGCGGCGTGGCGTACATGGCGGTCATGAGGAAGGCGAGCGTGTGCGCGCTGAAGATGCACACGCTGAAGCCCCGGGCGTAGTGCCAGTTCAGTGCGTCCGCGATCGACCCGAAGCCAATCGCCAGAGCCAGCAGCTGGACCTTGGCGATCGAGGGCATCCGGAAGAACCACATGATCTTCCCTTGTGTTGCTGCTGCTGCTGCTTACGGTGGACCGGGGCACATGGCAAAGGGCCCCAGCGGCCCA
Source organism: Amblyomma americanum (assembly GCF_052857255.1). Classification (NCBI taxonomy): domain Eukaryota; kingdom Metazoa; phylum Arthropoda; class Arachnida; order Ixodida; family Ixodidae; genus Amblyomma; species Amblyomma americanum. The sequence continues at coordinate 3,026,224 of NC_135507.1, read as the reverse complement.
GCGGCCCGTCGGCCGCAAGGCGCCTCGTTTCTTCGTCGTCTTTTCCTCCCGCCGGTTTTTTGCTGATGTTCCGCCTCGCCAAGCGCACCAGCTGAACTTCCATGAGTGCGTTGAGGATGGTGGTGTTTTGCATGCAGGCGAGATTCGCCTTACAGTGAGTCTGTTGGCAATTGATCTACCTGTGTCACCTAATGGAAAATTCTCCCTAGGTATACCATTGCCCCTTAAATGTTTTGGTGGCCTCTAAAAATTCATAAGTGCCGTAACATTCGGTACACAGTCCGCACCCGGCGTATCATCCACAGGACTCAATTTTGGCTGAGAAATGAATTTTTTTTGCTTGACTGTCCCGATCGCGGTACATACTCCGCACCCGGCGTATAATCCGTCCGACACACAGAATCTGGTTTGGCATTTCTCGCTATTGTGGGCGATCGATATTCAAAAAGAAACTGGTGTGTAGTCCAGTCCAATAGATATGGAATGGTATGGCGAGGCTATATAAAGAAACAAAAATAAATTAGCACTGTCCGCGCGCCATGAAGTATATATAAGGCTTGACCCAATAGATTTATCGCGCCTGCACATGTGCAGGCGTGATAGATTTATTACATGCGATTAACGTCGGTGCTGTGGCTTGCAAGCCACAGCACCGACTGTAATCGCACTTTCAAAATTCTAAAACCTGATGTGGCTGTCACTAAGAGCCCGCTAAAAATCTCTAACTGCAACCAGGCGCATAAGCCTATAATAGTCAAAAATGTAATTATTCCAATCAAGTTTCCGGGATCCTCCTATTTCACGGGAGTTCTCAAGCCAGGGTATCACCCGACGGGTGACACACCACAGGCAGCAGAACCCATTTTTTATTACGGGCTGACGAACCACATTAGAATATGCAACAAAGCAAATGCACCCGCACCGCGGTCTACGGAAACTCTAGTCTGGCTGTATACAGACTACAGTTTGTACACAGTCCTCACACTAGCGCAACACTACAGTAGCGGTCGAGCAGCTAGTTCACAAGGGAGGGGCGGTTCTAACAACGCACAGAAAATTCAATAAGGCGCTATCCGCCCCAACGAACTGCGTGACGAGCCTCAACGCTACACATATGACACGGCCGCCGGTGTCGCCGCCTCTCACGACAGGTATGTACCGCGCTGTCCCGTCGGACCATGACCGTCTCGTCAGCGGCTGGCCCGCGCTGCTGGAACCAAAGAGTCGGTCGGCCTGTATCCAGCCGCTGGCGGGATCACACTCGCGCTGCCGGCCAAGAACTTGCCGGGAATTCGCAGCGTTGTTGTACTCGCACACGAATGACACAGGATTACCCGCGCAGCCTTATGCGGCCAGCCATATGGCAGTCCAACAAATTCGCCAGCTATTCACTAGTGAGAGCGAGTCTCCGGTTTTAAAGCGAAAGCTTTACTGGCCACGAACTTGCGATTTCACGGTGGCGGTGCTCCGAGCCGGCACAGAGACAGACTTTCAGCCGTTGCCTAGCAACCGGCGCCACACTCACCGGTGCGTCCTCCTCGATGCGGAGGCTCTGTTTAACCACTGCCAGTGATCAACTCACTGTCCAGATGAAGACAAATCTTGTCGAAACGTTGGCTAGCGGTCTGAGGCTTCCCCCATGCCCTTGTTTACCTTGTTTCGTACTCAGTTTCCTACTCAAAGAGCACGGAGTGCGACACACGGAGTTCGTTTTTATTCTACTTTCTAATCAAGAATGTTTCGTGTCAAGAATTATTACACATCTAATTTACCACTGATCAATACCACAACAAATAAAATGCATTCCCTTATGCTTTCCTTGGTTTCGGTGACCATTGGTTTCCTTCAAACATGTGGCACAACCAACCTCTCATATATTTTCCCTTGTCTGCTCAATCCTCTGGTTGTGTTATAGTGCAATAGTCTCCTGTAGGAATTACAGCATCATTACACTTAAAACAAAGTGGTTAAAAAAAGGTGCAGTTAAGGCATGCACGGATTTAGGCACTCAGAGAACACAAGAAGCACTCCAAGACACACAAGGATTCTGCGCAACAGTTTGAGAACCCCTAACCTAGAGAAAAAGGTCCTTGGATCTTGCTCCTTGAGAAATGAATCAAAATCTGAGAACAGTAAAACAATAACAACAAAAACTATAAATTTCTCTAGGAATACAAAGATATCAACAAACTCGTACGGATGACAATCTGCTGCTCCTACTGGCATCAAAAACCTGACACATACGGCCGGCGTTTGTTTTTACGCTCGCTAATGCGCCATAGGCCATCTGACGTATCCGTCTGATTCATAACTCCCGCGAGAGAATGCGCAGTTAGGGTGCCTCAATGGGCGAGCGGGCATCCAGGAACCCCGTGTTTTGTGGACGTGCTAGAGTTCATGTGCTCAATAACTATTTTTTTTATTGCAGTTTTCGTTTCAGTGTTTCGACATGAGGGGGCGGCGTGGAAAACGAAAAACGGCCGCAGCAGCGTCAGGCGGCGAACATGGCGTCCGCGTCGCCGGACGCTCGTAGAAAACGAAATGCGACACCGATCATTTCGGCCGGTTTCGGTTCATTTTTTGCGATGAAAACAGCGGTGATGAGTCAGACAACGCCGTACAAACGTCGGGTTTCGGTTCCGACAGCGAGACTTCGTCTCAGGGGCCTGGAACGCCAGCGCGCACGTTTTCGTTCGCTATGTGTTTTCTGCGGTGCATGCGGTTTGTAATTGATGACAGTGGTTTATTTTTGTGCTTCACGTCGCGTTTTTCAACCAAGACGACAGCCAGACGTCCATATCGGCGCATCGCTGCGGTGCGGCGCTCGGCGATTACCTCCACCTTTCTACTTCTGAATGTTCTTCACGGCGTAGTCGATGAAGTCCCTGTGCGAAAACGCTAATAAGTATGCACAGGTGAAAATTTTGGACAGGCTAGGCGTGACGGCTCATGGGGAGAGGTGAATCCGTTGTTGATGCTCAAGTTCATTGGAATCATCATATACATGGTAATTGTTGACCTGCCGCGATTACATCTCTATCGGAATACAGGAATCATTTATTCTGGCCTTCTGACATCAAAAATAATTTCCAGAAACCGCTTTTCGCCTTGCTTGCTTTTTTGCACGTAGCGGACCCGGGGGATTTAGTGGCGGCTGCATCTATTCTCGAGACTTGGAAAGTACCCTGGCTATTGAACTACATCAGTGAAACGTCATCCATCCTGATGTTCCAGAACTTGCCCAAAGCGCCAAACTTCAAATCTGATAAACTGGCTTTCAGGGAGCAGCTCATTCAACAAATTTTCGAGTATGGTGAGGTAAAAGAAGCCCACACCCCCAATCCTCTCACAGAATCGATTCGTCACCAACCGAAAGAAATGGGAAAAAGGAAGCAACTGCACGCTCTGCTGTCAAAGAACAAAACAAGAACAAAAACGTTACCTGCAGCACGTAGCAGTCAAGTCTACCTCTTCTTCACATCTTCACGTGATTGCTTTCGCAGCGGCACGTACCACAGTCGTGACCTCTGACTTGGCCGGCCATGGAAAGTGCAAGAATTCTTCCTCAGAGCTGAAACTGGAAGAATGGCAACTATAAATATGTCCAACAGTTTGTATATTCCAGTTTTCCTCTGATTAAGTTTGGCTTAGTGCAGCCGGTAATTTGTTTTTCTTTATACTTTTTCGTGTACGTGGCATATTTGACAAATAAACATTAACAAAATAAAATTGGGCTAGTTGGTAGTTAACATCGCCATATAAAAGTGCGCTTTCGAAATGAATTAGAGCCAGTGTTTGGGTCGTTGCTGTGTTACAAGTCATTTCAAAAACGCAATTATGTATGACCATGCTGACAAATAAATGTTCAAGTACTTTTGCACACACGACGTGTAACTAATCAGCTACAATTTCATGCACTGTAATATGCGCTGGGTTGGTTACTTCTCGTGAAAAAAAAATTCTTTCAGTACGCTGCAAATCGTCCATCTTTCCGCGATAGCGAGAGTGAACTCTTGCTTTTATGCTGTCATGAAAGTCGAGAAGGAACATCGAGGGCGACCCCGTTTCAGAAGCTGCGACATGAACGAAATTATTCGGCGCAGTCGGTGACGCCGCAGTGCGATTTTCGGTCAGTGCTTTCACATGCAACGCGCACCCAGCGAATTCGGTCGGAGGGACATGCAAGGTTGCTTGATGTTCGCACAGGCAACCCATGATTAAACACAGCACAAACGCTGCGCGCGTAATGTGCTAATGATGTTGTAATCAGCGTACTTTTAGACGCAAGGCTATATTTCCCATGTTTTGACTAAAAAAACACTTTTGCTCCCACCGCGGCAACAGCTTGCTCCCACGTGACCTCACATCGCACGCCGTCTCGGCGCTCCCCATTGGTCAGCCGCAGAGCGAGAACACCGACGCTGCGATTAATACCAACTGGACGGAAACCCCTTTGCAGGCCGTGTGCGGCTATAGAACGGCAGCCCTTCCCACATCGCAGAACGACAGAATTCGCAGCGTCACAGCCGAAAATCACATGCATGTGAAACGAGCATAGCGCCTAGTATGGCTGCTAAACACTCACATGCACACACGTGCGGTAATCATATCGCGGTCACCGCTTTTTTTATTCGCCATGATCACAATACAGAAAAATAAAGGAACGCGAAAGCGCTGGTTCGGCTTTCTCTCGTTGCAGAGTTCATCTACATACCCGCGCCGGTGCGCGTGCATTAGCATTTGCATATAGCGAAAGTACCACGTATCGATCCCGCCATTAGCGATTTAAAGCGCAGTTCCAGGGGACGCAAGAAGAGCGCGCACTTGTTCTTTCTTTTCGTAAACGTGTACACACATGGATATATGTGATTGGTGCATGGCGTTCGCTGCAGCCACGCGATCTGGCCATTTCGGGCCTTGCAAATAAATCATTAGAGGCCAACCGCCGCGTAGAAAAGCAGATAGAAAATGCATGCATTGAAGGAACATGTGAACTGGGGCGACCTCAAATCGTCCATATTGAGTAGGAACGTGCGCTCGCCTACGCATATTATGCCTCGATGTCCCTTTCCTGGGAAGCGCTATAGGCCCTTCGTCACGTTGAGTACTGTAATGTTTTATTCATCTTCACTTCCACTTCTTTGCCTCTTTTGTTTTTGAAAGCAATTTGTAACGCAACGCGAGTGTTAACGTAAACCGCAAGACCTCACCGTTATCCACCCTGCGGAAGGATGCGCGGGAAGCAGAAAAAATGGCGCTCCTCTCAGTCTTCGGTAGTGTTTAATTACTACTATTTTGAGGCCCTTGGTCGGTGGCTATAATGCGAGCCACGCGCGGAGAAAAGATAAAGAACAGAAGTGCGCCGACACGAGGCGATCATTTTGCAAAGCGCCACCATGAGGCCGACCGGAGACCCTCAAGCAGACGGACAAGTGATAAGCCTTTTTTTTTTTCGTCCGTCGCAGACGGGAAGTTTTCCTATTCTCCGGCGCCATCGCACCCATGGAGCCCCTTCCGTTCCTCCTCATTTGAGCGTTTATCTTGTTTTTTTTTCCTTTTTCTCGTTTCATCCCTTGGACACAAACACTGCGCCCTCAGCATCTTTCACTCCCTTTCCTTGATTGCACTCATTCCCCTCCGTGCTTCCCGAGGGAGGGCACTCTTTTATTTATGGCTATGCACGGACATGGCTCGGTCTTTTCCGCCGACGCAGGGCGATGACCAAGGCGATGATTCACCCTCTCCATGTTGGTCTCCAGCCGTCGTGAGCAAATATAGCGCACTCGTTCTTAATTATGGATCTATTCCATCCCTGCCTAATCCTCCCGGCTTGCCTTGCTGTGGCCTTTGATGTACCCAGGCACCCCCGTCAAACCTTACACCGCATACACAAGGCATGTGGAAAAAAAGGAAACATGTGCAGACTGCCGCGCACCAGCAATGCGGCCAGTCTATACCTCACACTTCTTGTCCGTTCCCTAAGCCGTGCTTGAAATCTGGGAAAAAAAGTATCGGAGTTTTCGTCACAGAGCGTTACTATCAAATTCCTGGTAGCTTCTTGCCCTCCCTTCTCGATTTCAAGCATGGTAGGGGCCGATGGGGTCTGATGCAGACAGACCGCATGAGTGGCTTAAGGGACGGCGGCGGCATTTGGGTACGCAAGAGATTTGCCCTCCATCAGCACGAAGAAGTTACAGCAGTAACACCGCACACAACCACCGCCCCAACGATAGCGCGCGCTCTTCATCCTCCCTCGACAACACGACCGCGTGCCGGTTCCCAGTGAGACAGTAATCGCACCTTTCATTTCCTCATAACTGCCCTCTTCCCCTATGTGGCCGCATATTCTGCCTACTTTCTCGAGAGCTGCCATTTACTTACGTTCCTTATCCTAGTTATCAAGTCCCTAGTGGCTGGGGACCCACTTGTCCAACGTTCTGCTCAGGCATCCGGAAAACATGGCAGTTTACAGCGCAAAAAGTCGCATTAAGGCGCACCCGTCCCTTACGACTGGGGTCCAGCTGTTCAATGCTGTGCTTTGGCATAAGGCGAACGTGGAAGTTTTGGGTCACATTTGCCGTGCAAAAAGTCCCTGTATACAGCTGGGGCCCCTGGCCTAGTTCCCACTGAGCACCTGGAGGACTTGAGTTTTCGGTCAATTACCCCGCAAAACCCCTTCATACAGCTTCCAATGTGGAACACTGAGGGAAAGATCGCAAGAGAGTGGAGCGTTCCTCAGTTAGGGCCAATGAGAAAACAGCGCAGGATGACAGGGCAGCTCGGTCCGAGAGTTCAAAGAAGCCACCAGGAACGACCATGTTGAGATAAGGCGTCTTCAGTACCCAAGCTCGCAAGCTTATCATCTTGCATGGTTCATGGCTTGCGCCTTCGGGGATCAAGCAGAGACCGTGGAAGAAGTGTCATCGCGCCACTGGAAGGTGATGTCCTTCCAGAAGAGCTAGAGACGCGGTAAGCGGACACCTTGACGGCACGTGCAGTATACCTGCACCAAGCATGCACTCAAACAGCTGTGCATAGTAAGAACTGCGTGGCCCTTGCAAAGAATGTCGTGCCATCGTGGTCTGCAGTGTGCGTCCTGATCTCGTCGCCTCGCCACAGTGGCACGTTTGAGGCTCAGTGCAACCCGTTTATGGTACTACGTGAAGGAGAATTTTATTTTCTCTCACCATCTGATTGCTGCGCACGGCTGCGCGTGATTGTGGACAATCGATTCCTCCACAGAGCCTGCCGTTTTGCCAACCGGCTATAGAAACGTGTCTCCTGCAAACACGATGTGCTCTACATACGCTGTGGCGATGGTTGGGGCTGCTCCGGCCGATCCCGCGCAACCTGCGTCCGCTGAATGTACAATTAATTGCACGGTAGACACCACCGGCAGCTCCCCTCAACGCCGGGCGCTGGTGGACCTTCTGCTCCAGTACTCGTCTGTATTTGACTTCGCACAGCCCAACGGACCGCCCTCTAAGCCTACGTCACGCACCCGTCACACCAGACGCCGCTTCTTCCCGGCTGTTACGTCTCGCCTTCGACGCGCGGTATAGCCGGCGCGGATGCAACGGACGCCGCGGCTTCGTTCATCGCGGCCGCAACGCCTCCCGCCAAGCGCGTCCAGGCAGGTTTCAGTGCCACGTGTCGTCGTGCGTGCGTGTGTGTGTGTGTGCATGTTGGTGCCCACGCTTGTCAAAGCGCGGCAGCCGGGGAGAGGAGCTCCCCAACTGGGAGGCGAGGAGGTCTGACCGGCGCCGGCCTGGCGGACGCGCCCGTCACGTCTGGACATGTCGAAGCGACGCCGTATCGGGCGCCTCTTCCCAAGCCGTTCCCTCTTGCCCTCGACTCCGAGGGTATAAAAGCCGCTGCCCCGGACGCCGAGGAGAGACTTCGATTTCGCCCTTCGAGTAACGTGGTCGCCCTGACCGGCTGCTCTTTTGAGATGCCAGAATAAACAAGTTGTTCTGTTGCCAGTCGACTCATCCTTTGCCGGCACCTTCGGATGTTTCCAGCTTTGCCCCAGGCCGCCAGGCCAACGCTACCTTTGGGGCTTGCAACCCATTTGCAACAACTGGTTGCCAGCGGTGGGATCCCGACAACGGAGGCCAGCAGCGAAGATATGCGGTCAACTGTATGCTGAGCAGCACAACGACCATCCGGGAGCAGTGCAACGAGCCCTGTGTGATGACTGGTTGCCTGCAGCGGAACGACTGTGCTGAATTCTTGGCTGCGAGGTTTGGTGAGTGCGGGACTTTCTTCTTCTGAGTTTTGCCAGGCTTTTGTTAGTGTCAGAAACAGAGCTGGTAATTGTGTTGTCGTTGCTGCCGGGTTAGTTTGCGGCAAGACAATAGTAGGCAGTAGAGAAAGCAGCATTCGGAGCAGCCATGGATTTGAAGTCGTTGCGCAAACCGAAATTGCTGGAGCTTGCAAGAGAGTTGGGTCTGGATATCTCAGACAAACTCACAAAACCAGAACTGCTAAGGGCTATTCTTGAGTTGGAGGCTGAGGATGACGAGCTGTCGGAATGCCTTGAGACCATTGAGGAGAGAGAGCAAAAAGAGGAGCGCGAACGTAAAGAGCAAAAAGACGAGCGCGACCGTCAACACGCTTTGGAAATGAAGCGTCTCGAGGTAGAGATGGAACGCGCTCGTAATGGAAGTCAGGCACACGGTGCAGGAGAACGGGTATCGTTCAAAATGACTGACCTGATGCGGCCGTTTAAGCTTGGAGAGGACATTGGTTTGTTCCTGGTTAACTTTGAGCGAACGTGCGAGAAGCAGGGGTTCTCTCGGGAAACGTGGCCACAGCGCTTGCTCACTTTGTTACCCGGCGAGGCGGCCGACGTAGTCGCTCGCTTGAAGAGAGAGGAGGCAGAGGATTTCGACCAAGTGAAATCGAGTCTGCTAAAAAAGTACAGGCTGTCAGCGGAGGCGTTCCGTCGGAAGTTTCGGGAAAATGAAAAAGGCAGAAATGAGTCATATACAGAGTTTGCCTACAGGCTTATGTCAAACATGCAGGAGTGGCTCAAAGAAGAGAAAGCGTTTGGTGACCACGAGAAAATTCTGCAGTGTTTCGGGCTGGAACAGTTTTATAGTCGGTTACCTGAGAACGTGCGGTACTGGGTCTTGGATAGGCCAGACGTTAGTACAGTGGCTAAAGCCGCCGAGCTAGCCGAGGAGTTTGTGACGCGTCGGGCTCGCGGAGCTAAGGACGGTCAAAAGGGTGAATTTGGCTCCAAGTCTGAGAGGCCGAAGTTCACACCCATGAGAGCAAGGGGGGACACGCGTAGTGCGGATGCGAGTGAAAGCAGTCCGACCGAACGTAAGGAGACGGCGGCAGCCGAAGCCGAACGCAGAAAGCGGTTCGAGGCGAGGCAAGCGCGCGTGTGTTATACGTGCCAGAAGCCGGGTCACTTTTCGGCGCAGTGTCCAGAAACAAAAACAAAAGTCGTGTTTTTGTCATTATGCAGCACTGACGAGAACATGAAGCTTCTCGAGCCTTACATGCGAGACTTCCTCGTGAACGGGAAAGAGTGCCGAGTGCTTCGTGATTCCGCAGCTACAATGGATGTAGTTCACCCCTCTTACGTAGAACCCGATATGTTCACGGGCGAGTGCGCATGGATCAAGCAAGCCGTGGAAGCTCACAGCGTGTGTCTGCCCGTAGCAAAAGTGGTTATTGAAGGACCTTTCGGAGCAATTGAGACGGAGGCCGCAGTGTCATCTATGCTGCCCCCCCAGTACCCGTACCTATTTTCGAACCGGTCCGATCACCTCCTGCGCGAGAAGGGTCTTTTGTTTGGTGAGGCTAGCGTTCAGGCCTTAACCAGATCGAGAGTTCGGGAGCTCGCTGCAAAGGCGGTAGTTGCGGGGCCGACGTTGTCGAACAATGAAAAAGGGTCGGAGGCGCAGCAAGCTGATATTCAGAGCACGTCCGAACTGAATAAAATTGAGCCTGTAGCGCTTAAGGCACCAGGTACTGGAGAGGAAACGCCCGACACGGGAAAGTTAGAAGAGCTATCTGCAGATTTGCTCATCGCGCCTACGTCCGATGGACTTAATAGGTTGCTAAAAGTCAGCCGGTCCGCTTTGATAGCCGAGCAAAAAAAGGATGGCAGCCTAGAAAACATGCGCTGCAATGTCAAGGAAGGTATCGCCAAGAAAAATGTTCGTTTTGTGGAAAGAGGTGGGGTCTTGTACCGGAAGTATCTAGACCGCAGGGGAGTCGAGTTCGATCAGCTGATCGTGCCTCAGTGCTACCGTCAGGATCTGTTGCGCTTGTCGCATGGCGGTTCGTGGTCCGGACACCTAGGAGTTAAGAAGACTAAGGACCGTCTCTTGCAAGAGTACTATTGGCCAGGGTGTTTTCGTGACGTAGAAACCTTTGTGAGGACATGTGACACCTGTCAGCGGGTTGGCAAACCAGGGGACAAATCGAGGGCGCCGTTGAAGTTGGTGCCTATCATTACGAAGCCTTTTAGACGGCTCGTTATTGATACAGTGGGACCTCTGCCGGTAACAGCCACGGGGTACAGACACATTTTGACTGTGATCTGCCCAGCGACAAAGTTCCCTGAAGCAGTGCCGCTTAAAGAACTCAGCTCAGTTGAGATAGTCAATGCACTACTGTCCATATTTGCGCGAGTTGGTTTTCCTGCGGAAATCCAGTCAGATCAGGGCACAGTGTTTACCAGCGCTTTGACGACAGCCTTTCTCGAAAGGTGTGGGGTAAAGCTGTTACACAGCTCAGTGTACCACCCACAGTCGAATTCCGTTGAGAAGCTCCACTCCGTCATGAAGCGCGTGTTGAGAGCATTGTGTTTTGAGCAACAAAGTGATTGGGAGCTGTGTCTGCCTGGGGTGATGTTTGCATTAAGGACCGCGCCGCATGCGGCTACGGGGTTTTCGCCAGCTGAGCTGGTGTACGGTCGCTCGCTGCGGTCTCCGCTTCGCATGCTTCGAGACTCGTGGGAAGGCAGGGGCGACGACCCAGTCGTGGTCGAGTACGTGCTTAGTCTCCTCGAACGCTTAAGAAGGGCACAGGAGTTGTCAGGTGAAGCAATGGCAAAGGCCCAGCAGAGGGCCAAGGTTTATTATGATCGGACAGCCAGGGCCCGTGGTTTTGAGGTGGGCGATGAGGTAATGGTATTGCGCACATCGCTAAAAAACAAACTCGACGTGCAGTGGGAGGGCCCAGCACGGATTGTTCAAAAACTGTCGGATGTTAACTACGTGGTGAGTCTGCCAGGAAAGCGGAAAGCACAGCAAGTTTACCACTGTAATCTGCTCAAACCCTATAGACAACGGGAAGCAGTGGTGTGTATGATGGTAAACGTTCCCGAAGAGCTTCCGGTCGAGCTTCCGGGACTAGGCTCAGTGACGAACAGGGAAGACACTGATCAGGTCATTAGTGACTTAATCATTAAAGCACCGCTGTCTCCTGAGCAGAAAACCGAACTACACCAACTCTTACAAGAGTTTCAAGGTCAGTTCTCTGAGAGGCCTGGTAGGACTTCTGTCCTTACTCATGATATAGAACTTACCTCCCCAGAGCCAGTACGATCCAAGGCGTACCGGGTGTCACCCCGCCAGCGCGATATTATGGAGGCTGAGGTAAATAAAATGCTACAGCTCGGTGTTATTGAGGCGGGTGAGAGTGATTATACCTCCCCCTTGATTTTAGTTGAGGTACCGGGCAAGGAACCTCGTCCTTGCGTCGACTACCGCAGGCTTAATTCCATCACTAAGGATCAAATTTATCCGATCCCTAACATCGAGGAGCGCCTTGAGAAAGTTAGTAGCGCTCAGTTTATTTCCACCCTAGATCTTGTCAGGGGTTATTGGCAGGTTCCACTTACAGAAGAGGCTAGTAGGTATGCGGCGTTCATTTCACCAATGGGAACATTCCGTCCTAAAGTTTTGAGTTTTGGTTTGAAGAACGCGCCATACTGCTTTTCAAGCCTCATGGACAAAGTGTTGCGGGGACAGGAAGAATTCGCTTTACCGTATTTAGACGACGTAGCGATATTCTCTGCATCCTGGTCTGAGCATATGGCACACTTGCGGGCAGTGCTAACCCGCCTGCGCGAAGCGGGCTTGACAATCAAGGCTCCCAAGTGCCAATTAGCACAGGCCGAGGTTGTCTACCTCGGTCACGTGATTGGACAGGGTCGTCGCCGCCCCTCTGAAATAAAGGTGGCCGCTGTGCGAGACTTCCCGCAACCGCGCACGAAGACCGATATTCGGTCGTTCTTAGGTGTCGCCGGCTACTATCAGAGGTACATCCCCAGGTACTCCGATATCGCGGCTCCCCTGACGGATGCTCTAAGAAAAACAGAGCCCCAAACAGTCGTCTGGGGCGAGACCAAGGAAAGAGCTTTCAGCGCCCTAAAGAGCGCCCTAACAAGCCAGCCTGTGCTACGATCGCCAGACTACACAAAAGGGTTCGTTGTTCAGTGCGATGCTAGTGAGCGAGGCATGGGCGTTGTACTGTGCCAAAGGGACAATGGAGAAGTGGAACACCCCGTCCTGTATGCTAGTCGTAAGCTGACCTGTCGTGAGCAGGCGTACAGCGCCACCGAGAAAGAGTGTGCGTGTCTCGTGTGGGCCGTTCAGAAATTGTCATGCTACCTAGCCGGCTCGAGGTTTATCATTGAGACGGATCACTGCCCTCTCCAATGGCTGCAGACCATCTCTCCCAAAAATGGCCGCCTCCTGCGCTGGAGCCTCGCTTTGCAACAATATTCCTTTGAGGTGCGTTACAAAAAGGGGAGTCTCAACGGTAACGCCGATGGCTTAAGTCGAAGCCCCTAACGTAGGAATCCGCCTCAAAGTTGTTGGTTACTGATGTTTTCTTCCTGAGGCAGGATTTTTAACATATTGCTTTTGTTTAGTGTTTCAAAGTGATTATGTGCTTTCTAGTGCAATTTTCCAATTTGTGGACGCGTTCTGAGTGCTGCTTGACTACTGTAAGGAACTAGGCAGTAGTATAAAAAGGGAAAGAGCCTGGCAGAGCTTAGTGAGGGTTGTCTCGTGCTTGCTGACTGAGCGGTTGCGTTTCGGCGTAGTTCTAACGCTTGCTGGGAACGAGCACAAAAATGGCAACTCTCCTGAAGTGACTTTGCAGTGCCCTGTGTGATCCTGAACCTGAGAACGAGGCCTTCTCTGTGCGCTGTGCTCAAGCAACGTCGAGGGACGACCGGTTTCGTTTACAAGCATCATCGAGCGACATCCCTCTGGACAGCGGATGCAGTCCCCTGACCATCGGGATCTCCTTCTCCCGGCGGGGCGGTCTGTTACGTCTCGCCTTCGACGCGCGGTATAGCCGGCGCGGATGCAACGGACGCCGCGGCTTCGTTCATCGCGGCCGCAACGCCTCCCGCCAAGCGCGTCCAGGCAGGTTTCAGTGCCACGTGTCGTCGTGCGTGCGTGTGTGTGTGTGTGCATGTTGGTGCCCACGCTTGTCAAAGCGCGGCAGCCGGGGAGAGGAGCTCCCCAACTGGGAGGCGAGGAGGTCTGACCGGCGCCGGCCTGGCGGACGCGCCCGTCACGTCTGGACATGTCGAAGCGACGCCGTATCGGGCGCCTCTTCCCAAGCCGTTCCCTCTTGCCCTCGACTCCGAGGGTATAAAAGCCGCTGCCCCGGACGCCGAGGAGAGACTTCGATTTCGCCCTTCGAGTAACGTGGTCGCCCTGACCGGCTGCTCTTTTGAGATGCCAGAATAAACAAGTTGTTCTGTTGCCAGTCGACTCATCCTTTGCCGGCACCTTCGGATGTTTCCAGCTTTGCCCCAGGCCGCCAGGCCAACGCTACCTTTGGGGCTTGCAACCCATTTGCAACACGGCCGATCAGCCAAGAGCCATATCGTTTGTCGCCACCAGAGCGCGAAGTGATCACCGAGTGAATTCAGTATATGCTTCACAGGGGCGTAATTCAGGAGTCGAGCCCTTGTGCGGCTCCAGTAATGCTGGTGCGTAAAAAGAACGGTTCGTGGATTCTACGTGGATTCATCATCATTATCAGCAGCAGCAGCAGCCTGACTGCGCCCACTGCAGGGCAAAAGCCTCTCCCATGTCTCTCCAATTTACCCTGTTGTTTGCCAGCCGAGGTTGGGATGCCGACCAGCCGGGGCTGGGGTGCCGTCCCTCCCGAAAAAGTCGCTTCCAGGTCTGCAAACATATAAACATCAAACTTTGCAATAAGCGCCCCTTCAGGCTTCAAATGGAAGATTAATGGCAGCTTTGATTGTGATTCCTCCAACGTAATATACCTCCTATAGAATGCAGTGTGTGCAGTGTGTAGTATATTGGGCAGACGATTAACCCTCTACGAATTCGCTTTAATACCCAGCATGCTCATATCCTATCCCTACCCAACCTGCCCTTGTAAAAACACCTTAATGAGAAAAAATCACGCATTTGACGCAATTAAGTTAACAGTCCTAGAGGATGGGTTCATCAACACCCATGAAAGAAAGCAACGCGAATCGTACTTTATTTACAGGTTTGAAACAATTCCCCACGGCATTAATGAAAGTCCGGATGTACTTCTGTGCTCCTTACTCGTGTCCGCTCTGTTGTTGCCATGAGCAGTGCGTATTCTCCTCACCCGGTCCTGTTTTTTTTTCTGTTCTTCTCTTTTTTTTGTCTGCTCCCAGCGGCTCCAGGGCGTGCGGCGGGCGGCAGCGCGTTTTTCTTTTTTTTAGTATTTCTCCCCTTTTTTGGTATTTTTTCTTCTGAGCCCATCATCTTTCCCGCATCCCTTTGGTTGTTGTTTTGTTATACCTCAGACGATGCAAACTCCTTAAGAGGAGGGGGAAGATCGCTGTAACTTCAGTCTTCAGAAAGGACAGGCTCTGTCGGAAACGTCGACTGAAAATGAATCTCTACCTAAATGAAGCCTTTCTCAATTCGCATATATATATATATTGTTATGAAGACGAAGAAGAGTGCAGTGGCGCGGGACGGAGTGCTCGCGCTAGGCCCTTGAGCCATTAAATCATATCTTCATTCTGTCATCATGTCGTGCTTTCCTTGGCTTGCCACCACGTAACATTTGGTGTGTGGTGCTGGGTACTCAGCGTCATCCTAGTCCCCGGAGCATCGCCGCCTTCTGCTCGCCTTCGTCGTCGACCGAGGGGACCTGGGCTCCGCCGCCCGGCCCAACCCCAGCTCGAACTGACCAGAACCGACCAGCCGCTTTCCCCCGCCCCGTCCCCCGCCCCGAACACAAGACACGGCGACCAGGACCTGACGTACGATGACCCGACTACGACCTGAACCAAGACGGCACCCCCGCCCAGGCTGTGCGGCGATCCCTCAACCCTTGACCTTCGGCTGTGGGTGACCGACCGCTGGACACGAAGCTCCGGGGACAACCGTCCACCAGATAATCTCCTTCATCTTGGTGGCAAGCCTTTCATCTTCTTCTATCCTTCCTGATCATCCTCATCGTCACCTCACCATTCGTAATTCAAGCAATCGATCGGGACGATCACTCTGAGGACCGGGGTCATGTTATGGAGACGAAGAAGAGTGCAGTGGCGCGGGACGGAGGGACGGAGTGCTCGCGCTAGGCCCTTGAGCCATTAAATCATATCTTCATTCTGTCATCATGTCGTGCCTTCTTTGGCTTGCCACCACGTATATATATATATATATATATATATATATATATATATATATATATATATATATATATATATATATATAGAGAGAGAGAGAGAGAGAGAAAGATAAATGTATTTGGTTGCTTTCGGCGCTGTAGGCAGGGTTGTCACAAAGAACGTGGGATATAATCTCGTCATACCGCAGATGGCACATGCAGGGCTATCAGCCATACCTATTAAGAACGAGTAATGGTTGGTGAAAGCAACACCAAGCCACAGGTGACACAGCAAAGTTTCTTCACGTTATGGTAGGCCGGATGGAAGCCGGAGCTTCAGATCTGGGTCCAAGGATTTTAAACGTGAATTGGAAAATTGGCCGGAATTCTACGATGCAAGCGTGGTGTCCCGCGCAAGTGCGCGAATCCTGCCCGCTGCGTCCGATCTCGAAAAGGGGATCGACACAAAATCGCCGTCGTGGTGAGCAGTTAGCGCGACCTCCTCCGCGCGGTGATTGCCTGCTATGCTGCTGTGCCCCGGCAGCCATTGGTAATGTCGTTCCCTTTATTTATGGCACAGTGATGTAGTTGTCGGATTTTCGCGATCAGTTGTTAATAGGCTGCACGGCGGAGAGCAGCTTGTAAGCCTTGGAGGGCAGCTTTGGAATCGGTGAAAATAGACCACTGCTGAGGGCGCTGCTGATTGTGTTCAATGGCGACCCGAACAGCAGTGAGTTCTGCACCCGTCGAAGAAGTCTGGTGAGCTATCCTAACTCTAATTTCTGTAGTCCTTGCGGGGATGACCACGGAGCCCGAAGAACTGGTAGGGTTCTCTGAGCCGTCGGTGTAGACGTGCACCCGGTTTGCATGGTGCTCATGGAAATATTCAAGAGTGACTTGTTTTAGTTCTATCGGCAATAAATCGATCTTCTTCCGGATGCCAGGTATTGACAGAAGCACACAGGGATTGTGCAGGCTCCGAAGTGGCGAGGACGGTCTAGATCGAAGCGGGTGTAAACTGGGACGGCAGAATGGCGCGATGTGCATCAATGGCGTTTGTAAACGATGTGCGCGGCCTGGTAGGTAGACTGGCAAGATGGTGAGAGGGAACCCGGGATATGTGTCGAAAATGTGCCCTCAGTGCGTCAACTGTTAGGTAGGTAGGGATTGGATGCTCCTGGGCGATGAGTACAGATGCGACCGTAGAGGCACATTTCGGTAATCCTAGTCAAGTCCGGAGAGCTTGAGCTTGAACGCTTTGCGGACCTCGGGTTTGTTTTTCGAATGTTCCCAAGTGCATGGGAGGCTGCAGCGAAGAAATCCCATGAATAAGGCGTTGTAGAGCTGCATCATCGACCGCACTGACGTTCCCACGACTTTCCCGCAAGAAAGACGAGAACGTGAGAAATCGCTGTCAGTCTATTTTTCATGCATGAAATATTGGGGGTTCATGACAGATTTCGGTCGATGATTACTCCCAGAAACCGATGGCTCTCTGCGTAGGGCATTGCTGTGCCAATTATGCATACGGTAAAATGAGATGTTCTTGCGTGTAAAGGCAACAAGCGAGCACTTTTCGGTTGAAATCTGTAAGCGTTGCAAATGGAGGTAGGCCGCAAGAATACTTGACGCCTTATTAAGTCTTGCTCGAAGTTGTGGGCGCATAACTCCAGCTGCCCAGAGACAGATGTCATCCGCATAGACTGAGAGTTGCACCGACTGTGGTAGTATGTCGACAAGCCCGACAAGTGTAACAGCGTTGGGCTAAGCACTCCACCCTGCGGTACTCCGCTGAAAGTGAAATGAGAAGATGGGCCATCCTCAGTCTGTACGAAGAGAGATCTGTTGGATAAATAACTAGGTATCCAGCAGAATACGCGACCACCAAGCTCAGCAGCTTCCAGGGCGTCCAAAAAAAGCCTGGAGAGTTACTTCATTAGCGCGGTCGGTAATTGTAGTAGCGAGACATAATTAGTAGCGCGACACAACATGCACCGATATCAAAACGACAAGATATATTATTGTGCCCTGTCGTATTTCGTTTCCTCAAAGGGGACTTTCAGTCAATGGCGTCGACTGATTTTCATGACGTCTTGTTAATCCGTGGCTAATCCCCTGCCAGGCTTAGGACTTCAAGCCAATGAAAACCTGTCGGTATCTTTAACTGGAGGGCCTCCTTTGAAAGGCATTTGCCTCTTCGTTCCTCAGTTGCTCTTGAGCTATAGTCGGGTACAACTCAAGACCGTAGCGGCTTTTCCCTGTCAAAGCATCCCTGTCCAGCCATTGGCATCGGCCGATTATCATGTTCCTGCTAATGTGACAAATCAGGGAGTGGTAGATGAAAGGGGATAATCCATTCCCTCTATGGGGGGGGGGGGGGAGATAGACCCCTCTCTCCATTGTGCGCTGCTCCCTGCATTGTCACGCTGGCAGGAACATGAGAATCAGCCGATGCCATTGGCTGGAAGGGGGGTCTTTTGACAGGGAAGAGCCGCTGCGTTCTTGAGTTGTATCCCACTATAGTATGCGTGTCTTCGCGCGCTATTCATTCGTTGATTTGAAGACAGAAGCTAGTCAGATATGTGCGAATGTGGATTTTTTGTCTCAGGGAAACTGATGCTTCTAATAAAAGCAACACAGTTGACGCTTGTGGCACCAGCGGCCAGAGCCGACGAAGGAGGAACAGCAGAACGAAGACGAAGCCCGGGTCCGCGCTCGCAAACGCTGGTCTACTAGGGAGAGAGAGAGAAAACTTTTATTTGGGTGATCAATCAATAGCTGAGCTGAGCCCAGCGTTTCTGTAGAGATTGTGGCTGTTCGCATTAGCTGTGGGATTTGCCTCTATACACTTGGTGCAGATGCAGGGTGTCGATCCCAGTACCTCTCGAAGCAAATCTTCAGTGACCATGCAATTCGCTTTGCCAACTGTCTTGGCGGGCGCTCTAATTTAGAGCGCGGTTCGGTTGAAAGCCCCATTCGACCCTTTCTGTAAGAATTCACACCATTCAAGCCATCGTTATATATGGCACTATTCACTGATAGGCATGCAACCACGAAGGATGGTTTAAATCGAAAAAAATACAAGCGTTTTGGCGCTTCCTCAAAATAATAACAATAATTGGTTTTTGGGGAAAGAAAATGGCGCAGTATCTGTCTCATATATAGTTGGACACCTGAACCGCGCCGTAAGGGAAGGGATAAAGGAGGGAGTGAAAGAATAAAGAGAGAGGTGCCGTAGTGGAGGGCTCCGGAATAATTTCTACCACCTGGGGATCTTTAACATGCACTGACATCGCACAGCACACAGGCGCTACGCGATGTCAGTGCACGTTAAAGATCCCCGGGTGGTCGAAATGCAAATCGGAAAAGCGCATGAAGTGCATCATTTGCAAGCTTAGTTAAAATGTAGCTGTTTCGTTATTTTTGTACTTGCAGCTCCTTTCCTCGAAGTACTAGTAACTTGACTGAAAAACGTGGAACATTTTCCACGTCACCGAATAGCGCTTACTAGGCTTAGACCAAGTTCGAATCCTTCCACAACTTCGTAAAAAAGGGCGAAGAAAAGGAATGACTTTTACAGGAACACGACACATTTACTAGTCCTTTTTTTCCCCTCTAAACGCCCCGTTTCCAGCAATTCACCGCCTGGCCACTCCCCCGTGGTGGGAATGTGCCATATTTATTTGAGGCCAACTAAACAGCACATAGATCGTACCTTACGCCTCTAAAACTGCAAGCACGTCAAAACTTGTACCAGCGCCTCTGGAGTTTGTAATTGATCACCGGCCACTTCTCTTAAAAAGCAGACGGCGCTCGATGCGACGCGGAACAGCGCGCCGAAGTTTGATGGCTCTGTTTTGTGTCCACCGTACGAGAAGGAATGCCAGACGTGCGCCAATCCCAAGTGCGGCTCTGCGTTCTTTCTTTATTGAGTGGCATGAAAGGTAAACAGAAAGAGAGGGGAGGTGAGGTGCATGCCGTGAATGATGACGCGAGCCAGAGTAGCACGTATAAAGGCCACAGACGCCGCCCCAAGGCAAAGACGCCTTCCCTCGAAACTGTTCGATGGTGACCCGGCGAGGTCTGACCGATAAATGAAACACTGCAGAAATGACGACCTGGCAGCTAGGCTGGCTCGGCGAGGGACTGAAATGCCTCCACGAGTAGGAGAGGATGCTATGTTTTTTTTACGGAAAGAAAATACCACCAGAACATTTCGCTTCCGCGCTCTGCTTTGCCTGCCTAGCCTGGAGCCCATCTCTAGAGGACGTGCCCAACGCACCGTTAGCACTCTCCCGCCGTGGCGCGCAGATGGCGCCACATGCCCACATAGCGGTCGCTCCGGTCGGCTGTGTGCGCTACGCCTGGAAGCAGCTTTTGCCGGTCGAAGGACAGCAGTGGAAGTGGCTGGTGCTGGTGGCAGTGTTCGCGCTCTCTGCAGTCACCGCGAGTTCTAGTTTACGCCCTTCTCAAAAAACACGAAATCCAACCCTTATCTCCTTTCTGGCGGATAGCGCGACTTGAGAGGCCTTGGTGCAACGCATCAGGCTCGCGAGCGACGAGATGTGAGCCAAGTGGAGCAACGACGGGTTTCTCTATCGCGATGTGCTGTAGCAGCAGCGGAAGCGGCGGCGGTGCCAGCGGCTTCGAGCACTAGTGTGTTTTCTTCTAGACTCCCGCGTTCGATGCGGCGAAGAAACAACGTTACGGTGACAAATAAGGCCCGGAGCGTACGACTAACGTCGTCGAGAGGAACGTCTTCAGTGTTGCGGGAGCAGCGTTTCGTTCGAGATCGTCTACTTGCTGCTACTGCTACTGCCGGCCCCGAAGTGGTGGCCCTCCGTAGGAGGACGGAGCGACCGGAGCAACCTATTCATATGGCGATTTCGGGCCCAGGGTTCTGAGCCCCCGTGGGTTAGGGTTAGTGCTCACTTTCGTCAAAGGCCTTCGTAGCCCTTCGTGCTGTTTTTCTTTTTGTGTACTTCGAGAGCCTCTACCAGGCATTTAACTCGGAGACTCAAGCACTTTCAGCGGCAGCCGCGTACGCTCGTGAAACCAGTGGCTTGCGTCGTCGCGCGCTGCACTACTGCAGTAGCTTTTCTGCGCGAAAAAAAAAGTGCGCGTTGTGCTGGTGTTTTGTTGTGATCGCGTGCTATCATCGAGTGCACGGGTGTGTTGGGCTGCACGCAACGATCGCAACTTGGATGGGTTCTTCAGTTGACGGTGCCACCGAGCCGCCAAATCACCAGGAATGAGAATTCGGAGGCCATCTACGCAAGCCGGGAACATGGAAGGTAATTAGTGATGCAAACTTTTCGCGCACAGTAGCGATGTAATGTTTCATTGTGATTCGCCACTTCAATTGCTTCATTTACAGCAACGATTGCGAACTTTTTTTTTCGTTTCTTAGAACATTTGGAAAAAAAATATTTTTTCAGTGGTCTGTGCCCCCGTATGAATAAGGCACAGTGAGACTGGGGATGAAAATGTGTTCCGTTTGGTTAAATCAGTGGTTCTGTAACATCTAGGCGCCACACTTGGATCATTGGTATATAGTTACAATGCAAGGAAAAAAAAAGGTTGAAAGAATAGTAGCGCCCTTGTCTTGAGATCAAAGAAAAAACAACCAGCAGATGACATTTGGTCGGAAAGACTGCTGGAAGAAATACAGTGGCATATGTTGAGAACGTTTCCCGCCTTTCATGTTACATTGGTGCGGGAGGTACGCGTGGTTAGTAAGTGAGCGGAAAGACAAAAAAGCAATCTTTAAACGGAACGTCACGCGACTGGTGACAGCCCACTTTATAAGCTGAAAAATTGATGAGCCATTCTTTTCTCTTCGCTATTGCTTTTCACTGCACGCGCCTCGACTTCCAAATCAATTTCGCGCTTGTGAAACCCTCGTACACGCCTTGTGGGATGCCAACCGAAAGTAACGGCATTCTTCCCCACGTCGGCGTCATATTTCATTGTGCGCTCTAGTTTCGTTTTTCTTTTTGTGCTCTTATTCTGTGCTGGCTGCACGATCGTGTTCAACGCCTGGTCGACGTCTTGCCTCGCTCGTCATGTTTTATTAAAACCACGCTCACCGGATTCCTCGGGGCCGGCGCTCTTCTCAAATTTCTGGTGCCAAGCGCGAGCGCGATATCACGTTTCCAACGCTCGCGCGCTCGTCGCGACGTTTTTATCATCATGCTCCACTTGGAGCGCTGCCCGCATTCTTCGTATACAGTCTTTTTGTTTGCATTTTTGTTTTGTACCCTTTTCTTACCTCAGTTTGAGTCTCAAACGGCTGCGCTTTAAATCGCTCGTCTTTAACGTCCGCCACTTAAGAAAAAAAAAAACTTGCACGCTGTAAATTAACGACGTTATACACACCTCTTGCTACGTCGCAGCGTTCGACGCGGTGACCACCGCCACATATGAGCGCGCTCAACACAAAAGCGACGTTCCATATGGCTATTTGGGAGGGGGTGTTGGGTAGTCTCGGGGGAAGGGGGACTACCCTTTTAAGAAAAGAACTCTTCTTTAGATGCTGCTCTCCATTCTCCCTTTGTGTCGCCGCTTTGCTTTTGTCAAAAGCGCGCGGCGACTCACCCTCTCAAGCCAAGGCCGCAGGTCAGTCACCGACCACCGCTTCGCTAGCTTCGCGCTTGGAAATAATGCAGCGCCGTTCTTATACGGTCCCTTTGGCAGCCGCCACCGTCCCCCTCCCCCGCGACTGCTGCGGATGGTCGTCCCCTCTAGGGACAGTTTGCAGAACCACGACAATGCCGCTTTCAAACTTGTTCGCGTGACTCCTTTGCTGGTTGTTTTCATTCCTGTTTCCGCATGCAAGTGTCAAATTTTTTTCGCCGACGTTACGCTCTACGAAGTCGTCGACGCCGTGCGCTGGTCTGGTGCCGACTAGATTCTCGTTGAGCTCGAGCTGATTGAAGCGTGCGTTCCGGGTTTCTTCGCCGGCTGGCTCGTTCGGCGACCCGCCAGTGCGGATTCCATCCCCGCTGACCAGTCGCTGCGCTGCGCCGAGACGTTGGGCTTTTTGTGCGGACCTCTTAGGCCTAGCGTCCATCGCCCGGACGTTTTACGGACATCTCGGGAGCTGAAGCGGCGGCAGCAGCGGACGCTGCATTCCAACGGAAGACGCCGCTCGCGGCTGGAGGCTTGTGTTTGTTGTGTGCGTGTTGGATGCCAAGCGCCTGAAGGCGTTGTCCTCGCTATGCGGTGGCCGCGGACGAAGTTTACGCGTACGGCACCTCGGTAAGTTTTGTTGTTTTTTTGGCTGGCGCGGCTCTCTAGCTCGCTGCTGCTAGTCTTCTTTTCTTGCTCCGAATACGTGCGTGACACTCGGCGACGTTGCTTCGTGGCGGTGCAAAAAAGAAGCAGGATCCACTGTCGCGACGAGTGCGTGTAGGTTTTATTTTTCGGTGCTGACCTCAAAAAACCGCCCCGAGGACACGCTCGTTCCATGCTTGTGGCTTCCCCCGAGGTGCATGCACGGTTTTTTGTCGTGGGAACAGATCGCTGGCCCGAAATCGACTTTGTGCCGTGCGTTTCACCTGGCAGCACCTGTTGAGTGTGTCGCCTCGACGTGCTTGAGATGATTGTGTCATGGTCCGCTGCGTTCAGCCGACTTTATATGCATTCAAGGCGCCTTCTCACACTACCGTTGAATCGGCTGCTGCAAACTGTGTGCCGCTGTGGAGTCGCATGGTTTCCTTCCGTTCAAACGGTTGGTGTGGTCATCAAATCAGATCAATTGTAACTTTTTTTTCGTTCTTGCAGTACGTTGCATTCGTCAAGTTTTAGTCAGCTGCACGGAGCGAAATAGTTCCGACCAAACTCCTTAGATGTTAAATTTTCGCTTGCACAATGGGTGCTGGGATGGTACTTGTCTGTACTTTTTTAAATATTTTCTTGTCATCCAGTTGTCTCACTGCGCATTTCTTAGTTTCATTAGTGGTGCAAAATTAAAACTTCATAGCCAATGCTCCAGTTAGCTGTCAGTTTCAGGTTAGTGGTTTCCTGTGTTACTAATTTTGCATGCAGTAGTGTTGAATGTACTGCTACGCGGTTGCCAAACGGCCCACCGTCATGGCTTCCAATCGAAGTTGCCCTCTGCATTCGTTCGGCTGAGTGGCAGTGGTGTCTTGTGCCGCAGCTGAATGGGATCCCTGTCAGCTCCACTTGGAGAGTGCTGCACCATGCCAGCCAGCCAGGATGCTCCACCACTGGGGCCGCCATTAATGCACCCCTACCCTAATAGTTCTGCAGCCAGCATACTCCAGTCCGTGAAGGAACAGGTGAGGCATTCGAATACCATGCCATTGGGAGCCCACTCACGCCTTCTTTGATTGGCATGCAAATTGTAAAGCGTGGTTTGTTCTATATGTTTGCCAACTTCTGTACTTTCCCTTCGTGGCAATGACTGACATACGAATGTGGAAGTGATGCATTCTAAGCTCTAAATTCACTCATTTCAAGCTCTTTTCACGAAGTAACACACCCCTTTAGGAAGAATTGTGAAGAACACAACCTATTTCTCCCGGAAGTTTTCACTCTGCATCAAGCCACTCATTTCATAGTGCTTTTCATTTTCTTAGTAGCACATGACATACCTCAGACACTTAAGTTAAATTTTTTCACCGCTCAATAATCTAGTTCATTTGTGCTTGCATTTTATACCTTAATATTTATTAGCCATATCTCACTAATAGTGTCACCCTTTCTTTGCTAGTTTATGGCCCAAGTTGCTACGAAATATGCCAATGCTGCTACCCACTACTAGTAACTCTGTAGGTGATGGTAATTGCGGTTGCACATAGTTGTTTTCCTGCGGTAACTAGGAGGTAGTGGCAGTCAAAGTAGAGTGGTCATCTTTCAGAACACACGAAGAACTAGCATGTGCTTGGGCGTTACCTGTTACATTAAAAATTAGCTGGTGAGATTGAAATGGGAGCACTAGAAATGTTACCCTGCACATGCCGTGTGCCTTAATGATGTGAGTCTGAGCTGTGAAGACCATGCATAATTAATTGCACTAGGTGTGATTCTTCGAAGGTGTATTGAACTAGTTCCTGTCATGAAAGAATGAAGAGATATGAAAATACATTTGGTCCTGTTCACTTGGTGCCTCTTTGTGGGCACTAACTTGTGCGCCCACAATGCACAATTGTGTTGTGACTTGTCATGAGTATTGCCCTAGTATTTCACCTTTTACTTTTTCAACTCATTCCTCACTAAACAGCTTTCATCTATGTTGTCATGCTGAAGAGGAGAAATTTTAATGAATCAACTCACAGCTCTCTACATTTAAGTGCTTACTGATGGGCTGCCTTTCTGACTGTGCTCTTGCTGCATTGTTTCTTAACCGGCTGGTGATTACAGTTGTGCCCCATTAATGTGACCCTCATTAGTATGGACAATCGATTTACGGACAGTTTTTCAAACTTTTTAAATGTTTTTGCACCTCATTAACACAGAAACTCGCTGTCTCTACAATTGACTAGCAGAAAATTCATTGAGCCCATTGGAGCCCGTGTATTTTTTTTGCCATGTTAATATGGACAGTGATAACTGATGAGAAGAAAATCTGTCCCAACAAGGTGTTCCATTTTCTGCAGTTTGAGTGCAGGACACCAGAGAAGTCTGGTGAAAAAGTTAGAATGATTGAGGGATGCTCCTTTTCTTTTCTGGTTTCATGTATAACAGTGCAAAGTTTCCCACTCAACATGCCTAACCGTCTTCCGTATTACGTCAAAGGCTGTGAATAAAATTCGCCTGCAGCTTGTGCCACGTAGAAAGCCACATTCAGCAGCTTAGTGCTGAGTAGTGGTCTGGGGGATGTGAACAGTCATGGGAACAGTAGGTCATTTAGCCATGAGATGCCATCAAGCTTACCATAGGCCACTAGGTGCATGTACGTATAAAAAAAAGGAACACCGACCATAGGTTGTTGTTAAAACGAAGACGTTTCGGCTTCCATACGGAAGCCTTGATCACTCTTCTGTATGGAAGCCGAAACGTCTTCGTTTTAACAACCTTTGGTCGGCGGCGTTCCTTTCTTTATATATGAATCTTCTACACGACCAGACGAGTTTTCGTCAGACTAATTTCATAGGTCCATGTAGCAGAACATTACTTCATGCAAAAAAGGTGACCAGGATAACGGGTCACTAGCCCCCAAAATCATCTTTTAAACTTCAGTGGTAGGCAGTATGCATAAAAACAGACCCAAATCATAGCATGATTTTTTTTTCTAAATTTTATTTTTCTTCACAATTTGTTACGGACAACTTGCTTTGTGGTCAGTTCCATTCAGGAACCAAAGTGTCCATATTAAAGGGACTATGCAATAAATTAATTGGGATTACGTAAAGCAGACGAGAGGTAGGCATTTCATCACTCGTCACCCCAACTCAAGAATTGTTAAGCTAGCATCAATAACAACGAAGATATAGACGATAAAAAATTATGCTCCTCCTCTCCCCCCTCAACTCGTACACGCGGGGCACCAGACAAAAATAAGGAAGACAGCTCTGGGACTGAGCCCCGCCCATGAATACGTCATCCGCTGATGTTCCTTTTGCAACTTCCGGTTGTCGCTCCTAGCACACCAGCAGCAGCGTTGACGGCATGATTGCGGCGCGCGTCGGGTTACTTTGCTTGTCGTCTGTTGTAGTTAGCAGTAATGGACCCGGACCTCGAGGCGCGACTGCTCGCTCTAACGGCAGCGGTGGGCATCGAGCCCTATGCGTTCACGCCGTACCGGCTGAACGCCAGCGGCGACAGTAGTGAGCCACTGCGAGTGGCTCCGGAACTCCCGACAGAAGGAGCAGAGGAAAATTGAAACCATATGCGCAAAGGCAATGCCCTGGCTCGCGCTTGCCCGAGAGGGTCGCGCGGCGGCACGAGCAGACGATTTTCATGGCTGCCGGAAGTGTGCCCGTGACGTCGTGGCCGCCATGGCTCCAGCGAATCACAGCGTGTGGTGACCTGCTGACGTCATGGGTAGAGTGACGTCTTTTTTCACGATTTTAGTTTCAAAATCGGTCACTACGAGCACACCAATCGGCCCGCGAATTTGAAAAAACACGTTTTTTTTTTTAAATTCATAATAAATTGCCGGCTCAGTTCCGAAGACTCATACTTGGTGTGAATGCTTCTTAGCATCATTTCTAAGCATTGAAAACATTTACAGGCGACTTTTTATTCATTGCATAGTCCCTTTAAGGTTTCAGGATGTAACCATTATTCAGTATTTGGTTTTATGGGATTTAACGTCCCAAAGCGACTCAGGCTATGAGGGACGCCGTAGCGAAGGTCTCCAGAAATTTAGACCACCTGGGATTCTTTAACGTGCACTGACATCGCACAGTACACGGGCCTCTAGAATTTCGCCTCCATCGAAATTCGATCGCCGCGGCCGGGATTTAACCCGCGTCTTTCGGGCCAGCAGCCGAGCGCCATAACCACTGAGCCACCGCGGCGGCTATTATTCAGTATTTATTCAGTGTTCTGAATGTAGTAGGAGTAGTGCAAATGGCAACTGATGATAATTCCAGACTGGGGGTGCTTGTGAACACTGGAGCTCGCATGAGGTGTCACCACAGTGAGTAGGTCATAAAGCAGTCTTTTTTGCTGCTTTGAGTTTGATTCTCTGTAAAACTTATTTTCGCATTGTTTGTGAATAGTATCAAGTGATGCATCACATTCAGCGCAGTAAACAAAATGGAGCAGGTGGTCATTGACAGTTCTGCGCTTTTTGTAATAGCATTCAGCTGGCTGGAACTTTTTAATTTTTAATTTGGAGCTTCATATGCTTGTGGCAATGATTTTATTTTTACATCAAGAACAGTTATCCTTGGTTTTATTTTCTGACACAGGGCTTGGTCAAGAATTAGCTGCCAGTTCAGTCCATGCAAATGTTAATTCGTAAACTATCTACTTTTTCAACTGGCCTGATTTGTTCTCAGCATACGTTGTGTGGCGTTATTGCTACAGTACCTTTTGTTCTGGCTGTGGTACCTAACAGCCCTCTTGAAATAAAATGAAAGTCGAAGTGAGGCTTCTTGTAAGCATGATTAATTAGCAATGTTTGTTCAAGGTGTATATGCTAAAAGAATAGATGGAGGCTATCATGAAGGAAAATTCTAGGGTTAGCTACGAGTGCAGGTTGATGGAAAACATGTTTGTGACACACCTATCTTTACCTGAATTGCTTGCATTTGGAAAACGGTGCCGTCTATTTGAAGGCTGTCGGCGAGTCTCTTGCAGAAGAGTATTCACCGTTGATGGAGAGTGATGTCTGGCTTATAATTGTGACATCAATAGACTTGTTTCCAGTGACTTTTTGTTTAGTGTGTTCCACTACACCCTGTTCTTTAGCTCTCCATAGCTGCATCGATTCACGAAGTTCCACCCCTCCTCATTGTTCTCTTAAGCAGTTCTAGGGGAGCCACATTTGCCTTTGTCTTTAATGAAATTTTGGTGCAAGGATCCACACCAGATAAGAGGCAAAGTAATTACTTTTTCACAGCCACCCACGAGATGGGCTTTTTTTTTCTATTTTTCCCTGCCATCTTACAATGTCTAGCCTCTCTGTGTGTCATATGACATTGTTGTTCCCAAATTGTTCCAGCCTTTCGAAGTAGGTGGTTTATATATCCCCCTCCTCAAGAAAGAGAAGACGTTGAATGGGGCGCTGTTAGCACCGGTAGGAATTCTTATCTTGGTGGCCCCAAGGACGGAGGCTTTAGAGTGTGGTGTAGGTTTTCAGTAGCAGTAGTCGTTTGATCCAAGGGTATCTTTAAGGCTGTTATATTTCCCCCATAGAATGCAAATTCTGGCTCCTCCGTGTGTCTTTCTGCATTCGCAAGTCTGCTATGGATTGTGGATGACGAAAGGAGTGCCCCTTACTCGATGACCTCTGTTTCTGTTTCTCTTGCATTAATGTTTTCCATTCTGCACCCATTCCTTCTTGTTATTCCAGTTGTCTTTCTCAACAGCTTGTTTCCGTAGGCGATGACCTTAATTCAAAAGTGGCTGCCAGGTTTCCGCTGAATCTCATTTGAATTCATTGTGATTCGTGCCTCGTTGACAGTAAGAAGAAAAACATGTTTGCAGTGCAAAGTTCTTACTTTTTGAGACCTTTTTTTAAGTTTGCAGAGTTGCAAAAAAAATGTGGCATATGTTGGATGGTCATGCTTTGTGTTTGTGTTGTTTTTTTTTGCATGTGTAGGCAAGACCTGAAAGGAAACCTCACCTTTCTGCAGTCTTGCTCCATTTCAGCTGAGCTCATCAAAAACATGGTTTCTGCTTTCCATTTAGAGCTGTGGTTTTTGCTTTTTCAGTTATTTATGTGCACTGTCTGACACGTTGGTGACTGTTCTACTTTGCATTACTGTATGATGTCTCCCGAGACGAAAAAGAGATTGCTGATTGCTTCCATACATATTTTTCAGTTATTTGCTGTCATTAGCATATGGTTTGCGCACTCGGAACCACAAAATAAAGGGTTATTGGTTTACTGTGGGGAATTGCGGTAGCGGCATGTAATATTGGACGGAAAAATTAATTGTGCCACTTTGCTTAAGTTTAACTTCATTTCGGTGAGCAAGCTTTGAAGTTTTTATTTTGGATTGGGAGGACTGTGGTATAATTCTTGGCCTAGCTTGGAATCGCAGCAAAACGAAAACAGACTGATATCTGCTTGAGGCTATTTGGCTAACCAAATAAGAACCTGGCTGTACTACTGAACAAGAAGTAGTTATTGGGCTCAAAATTATGGCCGCTTTGATTATGAAATTAACTGTTTCTACAAGACCCTATAGCATTCAGCCTTCTTGGTTGGTGCCTTATCCAGTGGCACACAGTTTGATGCAAGTGCAAGCATCAGTCAGCGAGTCACGCTACTCGGCGACCCCAGTGTGAACCGCTCTCGTCTATGTGTGAATACGAATGAAGCGTATCCCCGCCCTCCGTTATGTGGCTGCCGTTGTTCGTGCGTATTAATCGGCCCTCTTTCTCCCCCGCCACCCTCTCCCAGAGCAGACGGGTTTCTTGTGGTGCAGTCTTTCCCGCCTTTTTCCATTCCACGATATCGAGTGCAATCGAGGGTGTCGAATCTTCGTTACGCCCTGCTGATCGCGCCGCCGCTCATTTTCTTCTCGTCTTCCTGAAGCCGCCGCCGTTCACTCTCGTATTCAGGCCACCGCCGTGCAGACGTACCACTGCTCGTCGCCAGTTCGATCCCAGCGTGCGTTCTTTCTTGTTAACACGCATGTGCAATGTGGAGCGCGCATTCTGTTGCTTGCCGGTCGACGCGAAGACGCCACTTGGCACTACCCCCCCCCCCCCCCTCCTTCACCTTACATGTCTCGTTTCCAACTTACCGACGAAGCGTGCTGGAATACCTTTCGCTGGCAACGGGAGGGAGGAGGGTGTGTCAACAGCTGCCGTCCAGCTGAGGCCGCCAGAAGGGAGGCCTGTCTGGAGAGAAAGCGTGCAGCGTTTGGCGAGATCCTTATGAGCAGCTAGCTGCCCCGAGCCGCGCTAATTTTCAGTTCTTCGTCACACTCAGCGTGCGTGTATGTTTTCGCCGATATTTCAAGATTATAATAATAACGTGTCGGCCCTGTAGCATTAAATGCTGCTGGAAATACGCCGAGCCCTTACCGCGCTTTTAGTATCAGGTTGCCTGTTTTCGGGAATGGTGTGGATAGGTCGCCCTGACGGATCTTCAGTCTCATAATGCGTTTTTACTCGCAGTGTTCGCGTATAAGCGCTATGCTTGCTGTTGTAGCTTGAGAAAATTTGTAGTTTTTGTCTGAGTACACAAGTTGGCCGCGTGTGCGTTTTAGTAGATAAGCTCACTCTCACTCGACCCCGATTGGCTCTTTCTCTCTACCTCCGGCAATGGTGCACGGTTCTGTTGACGGGAGCGCTATCTGGCTGCCTGCTCGCTGCACGTGCGTCGCCCCTTTTTGTATGGGGACATAAACAAAAACCGAGTCGTAGTACGACGAAAGCGGTTGGGGGGAGGGGGGGGGGGAAGGATTTGGCGAGAACAGTTGCGGGGGGAACGCCGTTACGCGCGTATTATATACGACCCTCCTCCTCGCACGAAGGATACCGTACCGAGAATAACGTTTCGCGGACAGTTCCGAGTGCGGGCGTGGTGGCGGCGGCAGTTTCAAGGAAGGTGTTTTTTTTTCGCCGAACCTCTCTGGCTGGACTATTTTTCTTTGGTCCCGAGGCGCGCCGCCGTGTCTTTAGGTGCGGTCCGTCCGGCCATCCGGTTTCCTGGATTTGCTGGTGCCGTGCGCGTCGCTAAACAAATGCAGCCTTACCTGCTTCGCCACTAAGCGGCGGTATTTCCCTTCTCGATGGAGGAACTCTGGGCGCGCTCGGATAGTAAAATAAATACGCAGCGACGTGTGAGAAGATCCCACGCTGGACGAAAATCTGTAGCTGGCTGGGAAAATCCTCACGCGGCTTCGGAATTTCAGATGGTGTCTAACCTGGATTTTTATTTCTTGCCTAGCTTTTTATTTATTTCCTTTAATCGTTCCAACCCCCCGAATCCGCCGTAAAGGCTCCGTGGTTGAAAATCCTCAGCGCGTTGATGGGTCGGAAGTTCCGACGTTGACCGACTGCCGCGCCACTCGCGGAGTTCGATCAACCCACCGTGGTGGCTTCGGCTGCTGAGCCCGAGGTCGCGGGATCGAATCCCGGTCACAGTGGCCGCATTTGTGTGGAGCCAAGATGTGAAAGCCTCACAGTTTGTTGTCGACCCCTGTAACGTCTCCTAAGGCCCATGGGCAGGGTTTGAGACATTTGGGGGGGAGGGGGGGGGATGTACCGGCGGAGCTCAAGTGTATTACCTGTGTGAAGTTCTTGCCGGCCCCAATTCGTTCGCTCTATTCCATAAATCGAATGCCGAACTATTGGGGGGAAAACACGAGCTTGAGAAGTTTCCTTCTCGTTCATATTTTGTTCGCATCCCGTGTGTTTCTTGTCCTTACTGCCGTGCGTGCGTTTGTTCACTGTGCCCTGGCCGCGATCAGTCGGCAGCCCTCCTTCGCGCCGTTTGCCGGGATCTCGTTTTATCGCCGCCGAACAGCGCAGAATGCTGGATGAGCGATGCGCCTCTGGAAGCCCCTGCGGCGGCGTGCAGAGCGTCGGACGGCGACGCAGCGTACACAGCTTGGCATAAACTGCGCACATCCTGTGCGCGCAAAAGCTGCTGACGGCCGCGGTTGTGTGGCGGCTTCCTTTCCGGCGCCGGTCTCGAGAAGAGCGTTCCGTTTGTTCGGCCCCGCACTCATCGCAGACGTCGGCCTGTGCGCTCGTGTTACCACGAGCTTGCAAACGGAGCTCGCATCCGCTTTCGTGGGCGTGTTTATATGCATATATACAAACTTGTGAGGAAGGCACTGTGAAGCAGGTTAAGTTATACACACACACACGCTTAAAACGTGACAAGGTTTTACTGACGTTTCGACTGGGGCCAGTCTTCTTCGGAGTGCTCCTACAATGCGCCCGACGTAACGTCAGTAAAAACTTCCTCTAAGGCCATGGCGCTTCTTCGGATGCGTGTGTAAGTTGACGCCGGGTTCCTCTGACGCTCGGCGTTACCTAGAGTCTTTATGCTAAAAACGGGATTCTTTAGAGATTTGCGCTCAACGTATTAGACGTGGCACGCTACCACTTACTCTTTCTCCTGTGTTCTCGTCATTTCAGCGCTAGTCTTTTGGGGGCCATGGACTGGCTGGCCTGCCAAAATAATTTTGTGTTGCTTGAAAATGCTTTGGTAGTTATCCAAGAGCGCGGCGAGTAATGTCTCCAAGCCTTCGACAAAGCGGAAATGGTTTCACTTTGTGGGAAGTGGCGGAAGAAATTTGTGCTGTCACGGAGACAGCAAAGTAAGCTTCCCCCACTCCTTCTGTCTTGTGCAATGCAGCAAACAATGCCTTGTGACGGCTTTTCAAAGGGAACCCTCGCTTTGGCCGTTCTAACTAGTGCTTTCCCAATTTCGACACTTTATGATACCTCCCTGACATAACACGTACCGACACTGCGCATGCGCAGAGATGGTGCCGGCAAGCTCAGCTCAATCGGTGACGCTACGTGCGGCTATGCAAAAAAAGCCTCTTGCATACAGCTTCGTCAAACCGGTGTTTTTTAATGCGGAATAATTATGTCCCATCAGCACTAAAACGAGCGTGCGTCCATGGCCCGAAATTCCTCAGTGACGTCACCGTGTTCTCGCATCAACTCAGCAGTACACCATAAGTGACAGCACAGAAAAATGAGATTTTCTTCCCAAGGTGCGGGGAATTGGACCAAGGACCTTTAGTTTTCGAGGCGTGCACGCGAGCCATAAAACCTCGTGCGTTACTTCTTGGCGAATAAAGGGGGACCTAGCGTTTGCGTTTCCTTTCGACTGTATGCTAATGAGTAGGTGTGCCATTAGAAAGGAAGGAATCATTAATGAACGGAGCTCACGATGAGACAATGGTTTCGCATTCAAAGCACGTAAGCATTCGTAAGTGTCTCTGCCAAATTTTTCTGCAGGAATTGTGTGCTCACTGTCACCCCGTATTCTGCTCGTGAGCCACCGTGGCGGGCGGGCATTTTCTTTCTTCCATTCAAATCTTCCCTCTTACCCGGATCTTGCCTTCGTTCCTTGATTTCCTTCCTTCATTGTGCAAGACTCTGTCCACATATATTTCACGGTGCGGCAGCCCTTTCCTTCTTTTTTTTTCGCCCTCCTCTGTCTCCCAGAAGAACCGGTCGCTTGCCACATGTCCTCCGCCGTGTGCGGGAGATTCGTCGCGGCGCGCATTCCTTTGCCGTGCTGCGCGCTTCCGTTGCGTCGGCCTTTAGTCGCGTGGGTGTTCGCAGCCGGTCCCCTTCGCTCTGGGATTCCGCGGCATGGCGCTCCTCCTGCTATGAGAGGCAAGGACGGCGGGTTCCGCAAGCAAGAAGCTGCCCAGTGCCGGACGCCTGCTCCTCGCTTTGAGAGCATCGCGCGGTTGTGTTGCGTATGTGTGCTGTGTACGCTGTAAGTCGGCTCTGTGCATCGGGGGAGGAAACAGAGAAATTGCAGATAGCTCGGAAAAGGCAGCCGTTGCGGAAATGCGTTTTTAATGACTGCTTCTAGCAGTGCCGGCGGGTCTGATTCGATTCTCCGTTTACCTTCCTTTTCTTCCGAGCTCACCTGTGCAGCGTGGATAACCGTGCACTATGAGAGTGGACGAAGTTTGGGCATTCGTTTATTGATCCTTAACTATGTGGCACAAGCAGTTTTTTTTTCTGTTTTTTAAATAGGTTCCTCTTGGCATATAATATCCAGTAATCATCCAGGAACCAGAAAATTCCCAGTTATGTGCGAAAATTTTGTTCCCCTCGTATTGCTCACGACTGTACGCTGTAGACAAGGGTACATGTACGCATTTTGTCATACGAGTGAACCCCCCCCCCCCGCCCCACAAAAAAAAAAAGTGGCGCCCTCTGGTGAGTGGCGAAACTTCACTGGTTGATAAACGTGTGACCCGGCTCGACGAGGCGCGAGCTACGCCTGCGAAGTGGCAAGTGTGCGCTTGACAGCTACCGGTACCTGTGCCTTGTTTTCAACCAGTCGAGTTGATGCGCAGAGTGGCTGTGTGAGAAAGGCGAATTCTGCTGCAAGAAAATAATAGTCGTGCGCTCCTGACTCGTCCCCGTTTGCGGCTGCTGCCGAGCCGAAGGTCGCGGGTTCGATCCCGGCCAGGATGATTCACGGCCTGAAGCCAACTGGATGTATTACGCGATAGCTTAAGGGTCCCATGTCGCAGAAAGAGGCGGCGTTGGTCGGAGCGAAAAATCCCGGATTGGCCGGCTGGCGTGCGCGGCTGATTGGTGTAGTGGCGCTGGTATGCGGCGGCCGCCATAACTAATACGCGCCAAAGCTACAGCAAAGCAGTGGAAGACGAGATAGAGCCGCTGGCGACTGAACGAATCAGTTTTCTCTCCTGGCAGCATCGCAGTCAGTCGCGGCCTGTGTTCTGTCTGGTCGCCTCATCTGAGTAATGTAATTACATGTACACATTCTTAATTACCTCACGTAACCATGGTGCCCGGTACATCTACAAAGCGGTCGCGTCACACCCTTAAGGCGGAGCTTAAGTGTTCCCCATTTTGTTTTTGGCTGTGCATCCAACCGTAGACTGAAGATACAACGGAGCGCTTTGTTGCCATGTGTGCATACTCGTTGCCTGCCGAGAATACCCGACAAGATCACCTGCGACCGGTGCTCCCCCCCCCCCCCCAAAAAAAAAAACTTCCTCTTCGACGTACGAGATAAGATACACACGCACAGCTGCTTCGGTTTGGAGTCATATCGACGCTGGGGAGCTCTGACTCGCCGCGCTGTCATGGCTCGATAAGTATGAGCAGCGTCCAGCAAAAAGCGAAGGGCTCTTCTACAGTTGACATACGGTGTCCGCTGGAGTGCGCGATTGTTGTCTCGTGCACTGATAGCAAGCGAGGTTGATCGAGGCAAGCCTTCCCCTCGCAGGACGTGCTGTGTTCGATTGGGACGATTTATTCAGTGCCGCGCACTACCCGTTATCACGTGCGCGCGTGAGAGGCCTCTCCGCTCCGGGGCTCGTCGATCGAGTGGAAACGTTTAATCGCATTTCACCTCGGCATCGTGGAGGAGACGGACGTGGGCGACGTTATCAGAGCTGCGCAGATCGTCGCGGAGATTCCATGGACTCCATTCGGTTGGTCGTAACTTGCCTCCGGGCCGATCCTGCACGGAACACTCCGCGAGGGCCGGCGTCTTTTTTTTTTTTTAGCTTTCGCGTTCTCGTTCAGTTTGTCCCCGCTGGTTTCCAGCTGAGGCCAGTCTCAAGTGCGGTCACTGCTCTCGGAGGAGGCGCGTAGGTTACCTCGGTCTGCGCTTCCGCTCCCAACGTGTACAGGGAAACCGATTCTAAGCACAGCTGAGGTGCAGCCCGCGATGACTTCGTTAGGAATTAGGGACGGGGCTGTTTGCCAGCGCTTTTGTAGATGTGGCCATCGTTTCGTTTTTCCTACCGAGACTAACTGGCGCACTACGGGCGAATGACGCGCCATCTGGACTGAGCACCCTTTATAGGGAAAGCGCTTTTAGCGAGGCGTCGCTAAAACTTCCCCGGGCCACGCCTTGCTGCGCTGTTTATATATATATATATATATATATATATATATATATATATATA
Source organism: Amblyomma americanum (assembly GCF_052857255.1). Taxonomy (NCBI): domain Eukaryota; kingdom Metazoa; phylum Arthropoda; class Arachnida; order Ixodida; family Ixodidae; genus Amblyomma; species Amblyomma americanum. The sequence continues at coordinate 2,990,363 of NC_135507.1, read as the reverse complement.
TATATATATATATATATATATATATATATATATATATACACACACACACACGGCTCCCAATGTAATAAGAGAGTAATTACCCATTGGCATCCACCCAAACGCAGCCATACGGCTACAAGGGAAAGCTATAGAGCTTCTCCAAAAACTTCGTATAAAGAAAAATAAATGTAATGGGCTGAAACGAAGCGCTCGTCTGTGTCACTCCTGTTTAGTTGCTTTAGATCTGCGTCCTCCGTGCTTTGTCACTTGTTCTCCGGATGCCGCAAGGTTGGGAAACGGTGACGCCATTCGTCGGACGACACGCAACCTGATAGCAGCAACCCGTCTCTTTCTCGTTCCTTATTCTCGGCGCAGCGCGCTTCTTGCGATAGGCTGCTCGCATTGACGATATCGGGGGCCCGCGGTGGTCGATGCCGAATCGATAGCCCAGTCCAGACAGCTTCACTTGGGCCGCCTTTGGACTCGACTTTTCTGCTCCCGCAGTCTTCCCCGTTTGCTTTTCTACCGTTGGTGGCAGCCAGCGGTCCGTGCGCGGCGTTTACACGCCATCGGTGACAAACTGCTTCTGGTCGCCGCGCCCCCGACTGCCCTCGTCGATTATTGGCGGTCAAACAAGCTACGGCAGGGAAGGGCAGAGACGGCTCCGAACACAAATCAATCACTGTGCGCGCTACCCGGGACGTCGCATATAGTACATGCACTGTATACTATCTGGCTGCGTCGTGCCACTGACCGTGAGGCCGCTTGAGCCCGTGTGCCGAGGCCTGTCTAACGTGCCTGCGCTGTGCAGCTGTTTCGTACCGTAGCAGTGCATGCGTCTATCGGGGCTTCATTAGTGGCGCCCGTTGTGTCAGTCCCATGTGCGCTCGGGTCGTTGTGACCTTTCATCACGATTTGGTCGGTGCGTGGGGTGTTTCACAACTTGTGTGTCGCGAACGTCACAAGGCAAACTCAATTATTCCACGTTGCCCCCGACGCGGCGACTCAGTGGTTAGGGCGCTCGACTACTGATCCGGAGTTCCCGGGTTCGAACCCGACCGCGGCGGCTGCGTTTTTAAGGCGCCCGTGTGCTGTGCGATGTCAGTGCACGTTAAAGATCCCCAGGTGGTCGAAATTATTCCGGAGCCCTCCACTACGGCAGCTCTCTTTCTTCTTTCACTCCCTCCTTTACCCTTCCCTCACGGCGCGGTTCAGGTGTCCAACGATAAATGAGACAGATACTGTGCCATTTCCTTTCCCCCCAAAACCAATTATTATTATTATTACTATTCCACGTTCTCTGCAGGAAGACTTGTTTTACTGCTGCAGCGACACCTTTATGTGGGAATTTCCTCAGGGGGCAAAACTGAGTTATATGCCGCTACCTAAAACTCCCGCGTTCACATCTTACAAATAATATAGCTCTGCTGCTGTCGGTTCTCCCACTCCGTTGAAGGCGAAAGAGTAGGATTTTCCTGCCCTTACTTGGTGCGTTTTATCAAGCACTAAATGCACGCACCATTTCGAGGCTTACGGGTGTGTCTCTTTATATAAGTGTGGTGAACTGTGTCCATAAGCCTAATGCGCCGGGCTTTGGGACTACGTCTAGCTTCGCAGTTCGAAACGTTATATTCCTTAGCAGGGAAAATGAAAGGGGGTCTAGAGACAAACTGGACATCGACTTAATTGCCACTCTTCATTGATGTCCTTTCGACTGAGAGCTTCGAACAGTGACGCGGAGTATTTTTTTTTCTTTATTGAACTTCGTCCTGCGGGAAGAATAATAAGGGCGTGCAACTTTGGGCCGGTTTCGGAACTAAGTACGAGGGGGAGGGGGGGGGGGGGGGGGCGAGGAAGTTCAAACTAAAATCATAGAACAAAGTGTGAAGCGCCCAAAGCTTTTGCCCCTTTCTTGTCTGCGTTCTCTCTTTCAGTGCATGACTTCGCATATATGCAGAGCTCGTTTCTGGGTCATAGTTGGAATCGGGAGTTCCAGCGGAATGTGGGTAGATGTTGAGACGCCACTTAAGATTACGGCTATCGCGGTTGTGCTGAGACTCGCGACACCGGTCACCCTGGAATTCCGGCTCAATCAGGTTGATTCATTGGAATAATAGCATCTTCTTCGCCCGTGCTCGCGTCATTGGCTGAGCGTCGCGGATATCAGCCTGTTTGTAGCCGATGCCGTCTAGCTGATTTGTGACGTAGATATTGTTTCTGTTGAACTCATCTTTTAAAGCGAAAGCTTTATTGGCCGCAAACTCACGATTTCGCCGTGGCGGTACTCCATCGAGGCACGTGACGTCACAACGCGCGCCTCGCCGCGGAAGGTTACTGTACTTCGTGCGCTCGCTGCGCCATCTGGCATGACGTCACACCGCGCCGCTCGCCGCCGCCGTTTGGTAGGACGTGACACCGCGTTCCTCGGCGTCGCATGCGTGATAAGATGTCACAGGATTGAAAAGGAGAGCTTGCGTGCGCCGCAACCACAGTTGAGGCGACAGTATGGACGGCGACAATTCTCTTAAGCTGGAGGAATCGACAGCGGAACGAATCGCCCAGGAAACAGACGAACAGCGTGTCGAACGACTGGCTAAACGCCGCCGTGAATATGCCGCTGCGAGACAGGCACGTTTAACGTCCGGTGTCTCGACCGCTAGCAGCAGCGACAGCAGCCGGAGGAGAGACCCGAGTCCTGCTTCACTGAAGACGGCCCGTGATGAACGATGCAATGCGACCAAGAGACCAGCGGCGGGCTCAAGAAACCGAAGAACAACGTGCCGTTAGCCTAGAGAATAGGCATAAGAGTGGCGCGACCCCTTGAATCCTTGGATAGCCTCGGTGCTGAATTCAAGCATAGACCTACAGGTCATACCGGACGTTTATGCCTGCGCTTCATACGTTGTGGAGTATGTGAACAAGGCCAACCGGGGAGTTTCACACTTGCTTTGGCTACATATATCCTGGCATAGCCGAGCTAAGCCACTGCCAGTATGTTGCTGTTGCTTAGACGGTCTCGTCGCTTATACGCGCTGTGGGAGCCGCACGGCTACGGGCGAACATTGATAGGGTGGTGGAATTGAGTTTCCGTGGGAGCGTTCCTTGGAAAGTGAAGCCCAGCGGGTTGGCCAGTTGTGTGGAGATCCGGCAGAACAACATCTGCTCCTGAGGGCTGTCATCTTGCGTACCGAGCCCGGGGTGTTTTCCTGGCCACCGTTGGAGCAGAAGGGATCGTTTCAGACTCGTTCCCACCTGCTACGGTCTTTGTAAAATGGAGTCAGCGAGACAAGCCCAGTGAGCTGGGTTCACTCTGGAGGGAATCTCTTGTAGTTCGGGCTTTTTGTTCTTTCTCTTACAATGAACGATAGCGCACGGCGCTGTCTAGTCTTTTTTTTTTGCATATTGGGTTTTCCCTGCCGTCTGCTTGTCGTCGCTTGCCGACAGACACTTAAAGGGGACATGTTCCCCGTAAAAATTATCTGGCCTTTTCTGGTTATGCTGACGTTTGTCCAGCGTAAAATTTATCGCCGAGAAAATTGGATTTCAAAATATATCCGCCTTTCGGTTCAAGTTCTTGACGTCCTTGCCGAAAAGAGAGGGTTGGCGCCTTTCTAAAGCGAATGCCAGCATAGCTTCAAGGATCCGCGCGGAAAAGAACGCGTCTCAGTCTGCTACGGAGGCCTCGCCCGTATATTACAGACATTTACAAGCCAGAGTGCTCTTTCTGTTGAGTAGAATTAACACGGTGAGCGCCCCTTTAAGAAGCACGCTCGCGCCTATCGGACAGGAAGGTATTAGCGCAACGATTTATTAAGAGCAAACGAAACGCGACACAAGCTGGCCGTGAGCATGCCCCGTGACTCGGCGTGTTTTCTTTCAATTTCCCCATCGCTAATAATTTTCCTCTTGCCTGTCCCGGGCTGTTCGCTCTACTCCTGGAGAGCCGTGTTTACTCACGGCTGTGCGGGTGAAATCGGGGCGGAGCGCGGCAGTAACGAACGACGTTGTCTCGAGGAGGGGGAGTATGCTCTCTCGTTCTGCGCCTATTTGTCGCCGCGTACTTATCTGAGGGGCCCCGGTCCGGCCCCTTCTCCTTGGACAAAGAGGACGGCGGGGTAGCAGCAAGAAAAGGAAAACGGAACCTGGACAGAGCAGCAGCGAACGCTGTGAGGGCGCTCCCTAATAAGGGAAGCTCTCGCCGACCCCTTCGTTCTCCGCGGGACGGAGTGTACGCTGCCGGTGGCACTTCCCGTAACCACTCGGCTGCGACGGCGCGTAATCAAGTTTGCCCCACTGCTCCGGGGCTGTGCTGGCCGATTTAGAAGAAGTTGGCTGCAGCGCCCGGGGAAACCCTGGGGGCTTTATGGGAACAAGCGTGGTCTCCATCGCGGCGGACCTTCGAGAGTTAGTGTACACCCGCGGGCACCGTTCTTGCATGGTCTTGACGAGGGCTGGCTTGCATGGTCAGTGCCCTACTGCGCCCTGCCAAAAGCGTCACGCAGGACGAATCCAGGTTGGCTTGTGCCGAGAGACAGAGACGCTATTTTCGATGCAAATGGACCGGTCAAAAGCCTGACATACAGATGTCGCCGCCACCGGCCGTTTTCCCAATCAAACTGACGATGAGACCACCGCGGTGGCTCAGTGGCTATGGGGCTCGGCTACGTTGACCCGAAAGACGCGGGTTCGATCCCGGCAGCGGCGTTCGCATTTCTAGGGAGGCGAAATTCTAGAGGCCCGTGTGCTGTACGATGTCAGTGCACGTTAAGGAACCCCAGGTGGTCGAAATTTCCGGAGGCCTTCACTACGGCGTCCCTCATAGCCTGAGTCGCTTTGGGACGTTAAACCCCCATAAGCCAAACCGAACCATGTAACTGGTTTGCGCGTTCCAGCGTTTCAGAGAGCATCAAATGAAACGCGAACAGAAGAGCGATGTCTTAGTTGAGCGTGGCTATAGATATTCTCATCGAAGGCTCTGTGACCGCTTTCAGGCAGCGTTAGAGGAAGCTGTCTGTATTTGAAGTATTTCCTCTTCAGCTGCCTGTTCGCGTTTCATCTGGTGGTGGTAGTGGTGGCAGGTGAGACAACCTTCCTTCTTCGCCGCTGTGAGTTGCGTCTCCACCAGCTCTGTTGAACATAGAACTCTCGCAAGCTTTGTCCTTTGCGTTGTCCCGGAAGTGCCTGTCCTTGGTCTTGATTTTGCACTGTGAAGATGCGTCTTTTGCGTTCGCCCCGGCTTCGCGCAGCGATACTTTTGTTAGTTTTCTTCCTCGTCTGCTCTCTTTCGCTGAAACCCAGAGTACGCGTCTAGTCAGACTGCGGCCAAATCTGGGCCGTGCTCTGGCAGAAGAGAGAAACTCGGGCTGACCTTTTCCCTTCACCCTCTCGTCCTAATAAGGACGTAAACTGCCGGTGGAAATAATTACTGGCAGATATGATCGGTAGCCAGAGCAGCTTTGTCGGTGTATCGGAGAGCCGTCCAAGAGTGCAGCAATATTAAAAGTGCGTCTCTGCGAGGTTTAGGAAAGCACCAGGGGGAGCAGGGGACAATAGCGCAGCGGTGATCAGCTGCTTCGAATATGCATCAAACTAAGGCATCCGGGGAAAGCCCGTGAAAAGCGTTTGTTTGTTTGCGCTCGTCACGGGAGCTTGGTTAGAGAGGTTTGTTTGGCGAGCTGTTTGCAAACGCCTTATGAGTGGGGAGGTGAAGGGGGCCGTATATGCAGGCGGTAGGGTGCGCTGTCCGTGTAATCCATTTCTGTAAAGGGCTTCACCCTACAGTGGAAGGCAGCGGGGCTGACTTACCCAAGGAATTGGGGTTTAGGGATAGTGAAGGGAAAGTGGATTTTAAGAGGTTAGAAGTAACCAAGCGAAGGTTATCTGATTGGTGGCTAAAAGCAAGACAGGAGTAAAATTTCACAAGACATGGCTCGGTGGCTTGAGCCACCGCCCGATGTAAAGGGTTCAGCCGTATCCATCCATCCATCCATCCATCCATCCATCCATTTGTGCGCGGCCTGTCATATTTTCAGCATCCAGCATTTCATCATTTTCTTCCCATTTCTTTAGCTTGAGGCTTTTAATATATATGTGTGTGTGTGTGTGTGTGTGTGTGTGTGTGTGTGTGTGTGTGTGTGTGTGTGTGTGTGTGTGTGTGTGTGTGTGTGTGTGTGTGTGTGTGTGTGTGTGTGTGTGTGTGTGTGTGTGTGTGTGTGTGTGTGTGAGTGTGTGAGTGTGAATGCCCTTTGCGCCAATTCCCTCACCCCCCTTGGGCGGCCTTTCAGGGTTCCCCCGATGTGGCTTTTTTCATTTCGGTGAGGGGTTTTTCCGTGCATTCATTGTGCAATCTCCCCATCTTTTTCTTTTTTTCTCTGTCCGCGGGCGGGTCGGGTTGGGCTGGCGCGATTACGTCACTCTCTGGAGTGTGTAGCTCCCTCAGTGTGTCTGTGTGTGTCGTCGCAACCCGACGCCCTAATTCTTATTTACTGCGGGCGAAGTCGGGCGGTCTTTTTTTCTTCCTTCTTTCAGGAATAAGGAACGCGACTGGCCCCGCAGACAGCTACAGCTCCCCTCTCCATCGCGAATGAAGCCCGGGGTTGCTCGCGTACGTTCTTTTCCCTTTGTGAGGCCGCGTTGTGGTAGATGGGGCTTTGTGGCCGAATAGAAAGAAGGGGGGAGATTGCCGTTAGTCGTCTTTCTTTCGTTCTTTGTTTTTCTTTCAGCTTCGCTCAGTAGGTAATTATTTCGAGCGGTGCGCGCGGTCAACCGGCCGCTTCTTTTGTGCAGAAAGAGCATTATTGCGGAGTGAGGGGTACACGAAAGGAATCGCCGTTCACGTATAGCATTCCTCGGCGGCGGTGCGCTACAGGTGCCTGGGGTCGCGTGCGGATAAAAGGAACTCCGCAGAAGGACGAACAAAAACGGTTGAGGGAAAAAGACGACGCAGACTACTGCTGCGTGCTTCTCTGTCGCGTCTGGTGCCCCAATTTTGAAAGCGCTTCTTTGTATGTGTGTGTGGGCGGGGGGGGGGGGGGGTGGAGGTTGTGAAGGGGGCGGCGGCCTCCAGGTTGTTGCTGCCCCACCGTGTCTGGTCGCGGCCGTTTTAATTGTGTTCATATGTATTTCAGTCATTTCTGTTTTTGAGGAAATTTCAATTGACGTGGCTGCACCTATGCGTCAACGCGGTGATCAGTGCACATCAGTGTTTGTCTCCTTACGAGCCGTATATCGGCCGCATATCTCATGAGGTGTGCGCTTATGTTTATTCTTTTTTCTTATTCTGTACTCTGTTGCGTTATTGTCTGAGAAAACGCGGAGGACGAACGATGGCCGTGAACCTGACTGGAAGTGGGCCATTCCGGGTCGGATTCGGCGTCTACCATGGCTTGGTCTGTTTTCTCGTCTTTCTCTTTCCTGCCCGTCTTCGTTTATCTTTTCTTATCAATGTCGTAATTTGCGCTGCTGTCGAATCCGGTGCGATTTGTTCGGAGAGAAAGGAATGCACCTGGAAAAATCGCGTGTACGGAAGGCAGAAGCTCTTTCGGTTGCAGCGCCGCCAACTGGCATCTTTGCTGGTATTCAAGAATAAGCTCGTGTGCACGCGCACAGCAGCATTCGGAGATCGTTTATCTGCCACTGCACGGCAGGTTGTTTTTTTTTTTTTTGTGCAATGTCCGCGCCTTCGCTGCGTGTGCTTACTGGCCAGACTGTCACATCTTAGTATCCTGCAGTCCGCGAGTACCAGAGATATATGGGCAAGATTTGAACATTTCTCACGCATATCGTGTGGTGCGCGCAGGTGTCGCGCATTTTCCCGCCATCTTCTCGCGATTAGAGCCGCCTGTTAGTTGCCGAATGTTTTGCCCACTGCACCAGCCACACCAGCGCACACAACATGGCTCGCACTGACAGCTTCAGTTCGCCTTCGGCGAGGCAGCACCTTCTGGTTTCACCGACAACGAACATATTATTTATGTCAGTGCTAAATTGCACGGACGTTTTAACCAACCAGCGCAGCGGTGCTCAACACAAGGATAGCTCGGCGGTCGGATCGTCTCTCGGGCAGCCATACTGAAGTTCCGCCCCCTACAGCACGTGAACGTTGTTGATCCCCGCAGAGGGCAGCAGAAGATCGAGCCAAAATCTCCTCCCTAACGAAGCGACAGTCAGTCTATGGCTGCACTGTGGAGGGCTAGAATGTATTCTAGTTAGCCTGGTCAAAGTTCGTTCCCACTTTAAGAGCGAGGCGCACGTGTACCGTGCAGCTGGGCTGCTCTGTGCGCGATAGCGAGGGTACAGACGCTGCGTTATCCTCGGCAGACTGAGTCTTGTGTAGCAACCATGTTAGCTGAAACGTGAAAGAAAAGGAAAGAAAAGCCAGCCACGCCCAGGAAAAACACCGTGCGCAGGTATGCACGCTGTATTCGCACGGGACGGGCGCCAAGTCGAGCCACAGCATTTGCACGCCCGCGGCATTGGCGAAGTACTGTTTAGGCGGGCGCTCGAGTTGCGGCGGTGTGCATGCATGTCAGACGCTTTACGTAACGCGCGGTTTGCCCCTGCTGCGTCTGACGGCGAATGCACTTGTTGTTTGTTACTCTCGCAACCGGTAACTTTATGCGTCTGTATTCAGCAGATACGGGCTTCCTTCCTGCTGATGCTATCGTCTCGAGCTCGTAAAATGCGAGGACATTTGCGAGACGGCATCCGCACTTGTGTTTTATTTGAGGTCAAAAGAAAAGCGTTATCGAGTCTCGTTTTTCATCCTATGCAGCTTGTGTGTCCCGCATTCAGATGTCGAACAACCGAGCAGCGAAGTGAGGAGGTTCAGCCCGCGTTCTGTGACGTCATCTTGGTGCTGCCAACAATGCTTGCACAAGAAGAGATACAAAATTGGCATCTCACTGTTTCAACAAGCGTTGAAATCTTTATGAAGAAAATGTTTTTGCACGTCTAATAACGCTGACGTCAAGAACGTTGCACAAATGCTGTTTCTTGGCGACCGGTGCCGTCGGGAATCGCGTGGTCTGCAATGGTCGCTGTTTTCAGATTATCATGCGCTGTATTATGCCCTGTAACGAGTTGCGTTACTATAAATGGCTGCCATGGCAGGTAACAGAAGTGTAAAGAGCAGCCGTTGTTTTCGCTGTAGCAAGTCGGAGCTTTCGGCGTTTCGCAAAGAACTATCTCAGGTGGCGCCGCGAAGCTGCGCTCGTGACATACACGCATGCGCGTCTGGAATTCACTCCTCATTTTGCCCTTTAGGATTGTGCTGCTCTTGTTTGTTTCTGCCTTGTTTTCCTCCTGTTGCTTTCGAAGCGTCGTTTCTCCTTTTAAGAATGCGCATTGCGCGCTGTTTTCGTAACGTGCTGTCCCGCTACTTTCTCCTTCCTGGCCTTCAGTGGCCGTGCTTGACTTGGCGAGCAGCTCCGATGACAGCTGCGCCGCGGGACAAAGCGCTGCTGTTCTGTTACCCGTCATGCCAAGCAAAGGAGCGAAGCACTGCTTCTTTCGAAATAGCTTCGTTACGCTCGAGTGGCGAAAGTGGGGGGACAGCGCGGTGTTTTGCTTGACGCCGACCAACTCAGTTCGAGACGCGCGCTGTAAAGAGACAAACAAACAAAAAACGAGCAAGAAAGGTCGCGCAGCGCATTATTGAGCAGCTCGTCGCTTCGTCCCATTATCCGCTGCTCGGAGAAGGTGTAATTTCCTTGGCGAGAAGGAAAGAGAGGGAAGGGGTCAATTTGCACGACAGCGCGCACGCCAGCACTTGAGCCCCTTGTAGCGTGCTCTCGCAAAACGCAGCTCGGTAGCTGCTTCCTCCTTCCCTCTTCCCGCTATGAATATCGACGAGCTAGGAGCGCAGAACACGCGAGCGGGGGCTCTGTCGCACGGCGTTCATCGTTCAGTGTGCGTGAGCTTGCGTTCTTATGGGAACTGGCGGTGCGCGGCTTCTTGCCTCTTTGTGGTCGGTCGTCATTGCGGTGTGTGTGTGTGCCATAGATGAAACGGGCTGTAGCTCCCTGCAACGAAAAATGTTCGAGGGGGTATTACGGCAGAAGGGACTCGAGAGAGGAGGCGGTCCTCCTCCGGCCAAGCAAGCGATCGACCTCTTGGAATAACCGTTCCGCAGACTTCCGAAAAAGCATAAAGAAGCAAAAACCGATTCGTTCCGAGTTATGCGGTAGTGGGAAATGAAAGAAGAGGGTGGATAAGGGTGAAATCAAAGGAGGCCGGGAGAGTGCGCGAGGGAGTGTGGCGAGGTGCGGGCGTTGGAAGGAGGGAAGCAGAACATAACGCTATCTTTCCTCCATTAGCTGCCGTCATCGGCCGTCGATTGCCGCAGGCGTCGGGGAGAGGAGGAAGCTGGAGATGTTATCGCTGACTTCCCGATGGAGGGGGGATCGGGTAAGGTAGTGAGGAAACCTTTGGATTTTCCTTCTTTGTGTTTGCCTCCGACCTACAGATGCCGCTGCTTACCGCCCCCTTCTGATCTCTCGTTCGGGGCATTATACATTCGGCTACTTTACGATGATGGCTTTACTGTCATCCCTTTTTTGCCGCCTCCCTTCACCGCCGCTCCTGGCGCCTGGAGAGCCATTGGACTTCCGTGGTGGTTTATGGAGCTGCTTCCCATTTATCTGCCCCCCCCCCCTTTTTTTTACGGTTCCGGCTTCTCTTTTTCTTTTTTGGCCTCTGGCACTGCCGCTCACCTCTGGTGTTTGGAAGGTGCGCTGTCCAGGCGTTCATTTTTACGCGTCAGCGAAAGGGCCCCATGTTGCTGAAAAGCCGGTGTAGGCGTTGACGTCGGCGTGACGCAAAAATCCGAATCGGTCGAAAAGGTGACGCCAGCCACACCAGCGGCGCAAGGGTTGCGAGTTGTACCAGAACCACATAGATTTGTACACGCTAGACGCATTTTCTGACTGCAAACAGCGCCGCGACAAGGGGCGGAGGAGGAGCCTGTCGCAGCGCTGTGTTTGTAGTGAAACAATGTACCAACTAGCTAAGCTAAACTGCCCGTTTTACTGCAGGCACATTCGTACGGCTTGGTCAAAGCGGGGCTTTATATGTATGCCGCATGGTCTTTCACATAACGATTGCGATTCTGGAAGAGGTAACAGCGTCCCTGTCTGCGTGGGCAAGGGGAACAACTGTCGCGTCATAGGGTATGACCCTTAAAGGGTCCCTTCAATTTTTTTAGGGACGCTGTTTTGTTTTTTTTTGCCTCATGTTGCGTGTCGGTGCGCTGCGTGCTGTGGCTGGCTAACGGCTGTGTGATGCTCGTGTCTACAACGCCAACGGCAGCTATGCTCGCTGCATAGGGAGCAAGCCGGCTCAGGGGTTCGTGCGTTCCTTTCGACGCTACCTTTAAGTGTCTCACGTACAGGTTTCTTCCTCGCTGAGAAGGCACTTCTGTTCCGCCCGATGAAGCGCTGATTTGAATGAAGTCACACTATTTGATCATAGGAGTATACGTTGACACAGTGGTGTTGTGAAATTATGCAGCACAGGTACCACCCCCCCCCCCCACCCTGATATGAAAGGGAAAACCAATTAGCGTAATAATAATAATAATAATTTATTTTCTACTAGTGAAAATGACTTTTGGCTATCATATGCCTATGTCAGTGCACGTTAAAGATCCCCAGGTGGTCGAAGTTCCGGAGCCCTCCAATACGGCACCTCTTCCTTTCTACTTTTACTCCCTCCTTTATCCCTTCCCTTGAGGCGTGGTTCAGGTGTCCGCCGATATGTGAGACAGATACTGCGGAATTTCCTTTCCACAAAAACCAATTTTCAATTTTTTATCATATGTCAAAGAAAAACAGTTACAGAACGATAAACAGGCGTGCTTGTCGCACTTAATTACTTAATTGTAGAGCAATCAATAATGAATGCTCAAATTTTGTGCCCTTGTTATAGGGGCCTGTACATGGTGCAGCTAACGAAACCCCGCGTAGAGCGCAGCCAGCGCCGGGAAGTTTGCTGCCAGCGTAGTTGATGGCCTTTCCGTCACGTGACCTTACCGCCATGCGTGGTCAGCTTCTCCCGACATCGGGGACAGCGTTCGAAGTGTCGCTTTGACCATACTATTTTATCGCGCTCGGCACTCCAGCGCTGTGGATTGATTCTGGCTTTGGCTACGCGAGAGGCTTCTCTCCAGTCTCGTGGCTTTGCGTTCAGCCATTTCCTCCTCCCGTTCGGCCACACAGCCTTGCTTTGTCGCAAAGGCCCTCGATCGACTTTGGAGATGTCTGGCGGGCGAGGTCCGCGCCCGGCGTTCTTTGGCCGTTCGTTCATTTACCACCCTCCGGAGGATGTTTGCAGCGACGGGTTTCATCGCCGCCGGTCTATATAACGGCCGCTGTGTATGGGGAAAGAAGCCTCTGTCGGACGGATCCCTCTTCGAACAAACGGTTTTCTTCTGGCCGACCCTCCAAACACGCACGCCCTTCCGCGGCCCTTTTTGTTATCGCGCCGCTGGGCGCGGGTATAGCGGCGCTTGCCTTTTAGTTCCTCAGCGTAGGGGACGAAAAAGTAACGCCTGGAGCCTGTCGCTGGTTGTTTGCCTTCTTTGGTCCCCCCTGCACCAGGTCTGTTCTTCTTTTATCCTCGTGTCGCACCTCATTTTGTTGCTCTTTCCCTTGCTTGCTTCTCGAATTGAGAGGGGGGTCCCACCTCGCCTGTGTGGTTCTTGGCTTACTCTCCCCCTGCCCTTCTCCCTTCCTTCCACTGCAGAGTCTCGCTGTAATATCGAACTCGCTATCCTCTCCTCTTGAAGGCAGGCTTTAAGGGACCCGCTGATCGCTCGCCGTTCCCCGCCGGGAGGAGGAGTCGCTTTACCGATGATCGAAACGGCTTCCGCCCACGCTCCTTCTTGCGGCTGCTGAGCTGAGCCAACATTGCGGGCTTTTTATCTGCATGCTTGCGTGCGCCTTCGTCGTCGACCTGCGGTGTGGCGTCCCCTCCTCCGCCGTTGGTTTTGTCGACGGGGAGACGGCGGTGACCTTTTCTCGCCAGCTTGGTTGATCGGGCTCTTCTTTCTTTGCGAACCGATTCCTCCCCCTGTGGCGCCTTTCTATCCGTCCGTTCCTTCTATCAATCATTTGTTTGTATGCATTGCGCCGATGCCTTCTTGATTGTCGATGCCTTCTTCCCTTTCAGCGAGTGCTCCCGTTTCTTTTCTCTGGTCTCGTCGCGGGAGGAGGGGAGTCACTTTGCGTTATTCCCAATGCATTCGTCATTCTGCGGTTTCTTCCGGCATCTCTACACAACGCTGTCAACCGTTCGGTTCACAGCGTTCGGCACCCAAGAACCGTACAGTTCTTCGGTGCCGTTGCTGCTTGCGTTGTGGGGCATACTGTCTCGTATCGCGTGCCCTTAGGACAGGCGGTGGAATTCACGGGTGTTTTTTTTTCCCTTTTGAGAACTGTTAGCCGACGGCTCATTTTGTGCACTCCCTTTACTTCTATTCGTCTTTTTTTTTTGTCTGAGCTTAGCGGAATGGACGCCTCACTGTGGTGGCCTTTGGTGAGGATCGGCGTTGTAAGCTTTTTTGTTGCGAGAGTTGCGTTGTGCGCGGCTGTTTTTATTTTTCTCGAGCTTTTGCACTTAGGCCTCCGAGACGTGCGAGTGGGACTCACGTCTACTTCGACTGCGTGTGGAATGGTCGGTCCTCGTTGTTCAAAGACAGCTTGTACTTTGATTCAATCGCAGAAGGACGACTCCTCCCCTCCACCCTTTTACTACTGTCCCGGATCGTGTTTGCCCAACACCCGTGGCATCTTTGCGCCTCCACCCACTTCGTTCTTTCGTTATTCCAGTTGCGACACTACGGTTCGAAATTCGCGATTTGTTTTTATAACAACCAAATTCACTGAGGGAGCCGACCGAGCGCCACCTGTGAACTCGAGTGTAATCCCCCGCAGTTGGCCAACTCTTTCCAGTGCATCTCCGCAAGCAGTCGAACGACGCTATGAGGGCGCGACGGTCAGCTATAGATAGCCTCCGAGTATTGGGCCAGTTGGTGCCGGAATTCGATGCGGGCGCCCCTCAATCGGAGTCTCGCAGCAAACATGGTTTTCGGTGAACGTGTTAGTCCTTCCAGCAGAGCAGTGCGCTGACCGCTGTTGCCTTCGTGACGGGAGCGAGCCGTGTGACGAATGGTGCAACGGAGACAAAAGTAATACGACGCCACCCCCTCTGGTCGTCCGTGCCGTTGTGGACTCGAGCTGTAGATATGCGATACAGGACGTGGCGTGTCACGGCCTGCGAAGGGCGGCCGATATGCGCTCGCCTGGCGGTGAAAGCGCGCCTTCATTTGCATTATACGAGAAGGCTCGCGCCGCTCTCAGCGGGAAAGCTTTATGAAGCGTCAGCATCAACACATTCCGGCCAAAGGAGGACGCAGCTCCGAAGAGGAGCCAGCAAGCGAATGACGAGTGCATGGAGAGCGCGAGGGTAGCGGTCGTGTGCCGGACCTTTAAACCCCGCGGAAGAAGGACGTTGCGAGAGCATGCACGGGCACCTTCCACCGCTCGCGTTTACGCGGTAACAAATTACTTATTGTGGAAGGGGTCCCTCGCTCGGTCACGTGGACGCGATTGCAGATCGACGCAGGGCAGGAGGGCGTCGAGCGGCACCGTCTTCTGGTCTAAGCGAGGGCGCGACCTTGCGCCGACAAGGAGACCCCGAGGGTCACCTCGCGTGGGTCGTCGTGTAGATTATACGACCGCGAGGGCAACTTGAAAGAGGTCCCCCCTTCGCAAGGAGGTCGCGTTTGTGCTCTCGCGTGTGTACACGCCAACAGGCGCGAGCGGCGTGCTTCTTTCAGCGCGATGCCGTCGCGGAGCGAGTTGCTCATCGCTTCTCGGTTGGATGGATGGAAACAAGTTTTATTTTGCGAAAAAAAAAATCTTCCGGTTTCAACCCCCTGTGGAGAGAGAGGCTCGCGTGCCCGATCTCCTCGGGCCCACTCTTGCATCCGCAATGCACAGCTTACCAGTTCAAGACCAGACTGACGATAAAGAACGCACTTGCATAGATTATTCACGATGTTCCGGTCAGCTGGGTAAAATAGGAGGAAATGAAGTACTTCGGTAGGCTGTACAGGAGAGATGTTCTGTGGGCAGAGTCAGTCGGAATGGGTTTCTCAGTGGTGCTAGCCAGCGTGTCGCGGGTTTCTTCCCCCTGTTCGGCGCGTTTGTCCGGCGGCGCAAGAGGAGACGGAAACCTGGCGGGCTCCGGGGCGCCGTGTACGATGCAGCCCGGGCATCGATGCCACGCGCGCGCTTTCTCTCTCTCCCTCTGACTGAGACCAGGCCCGTCCTGCGCAGACTCGCGCCCGAGTTCCCGTTCGGAGCTTCGAAGGGGGCTCGTTTTCCCTTTTTTCTTCCCTCCGGTCCCTCGGGGCAGCTAGTGAGATGCGCGCCAGATCAATAAGTATAATCCGCGCCTTGCCGAGCCAAGCCCGCAGTTCCGGTGCCTCGACTACAGCTGCGCCTCCCCTACACTCTCTCGTTCATTTTAGGCCCGATCTTTCGTTTCTTCTCTGCTTGGCTACGTAGCCGCAAACAGGCAACTGCTTCGCGTCTTTCCATGAATCGCGCTCCGTCCCCTCGTGCTGCCGTGAGTGGCGGCGCAGCGGAAGGGGAGAAGAGGAGCCCTTCTTTCGCCCCCTTTGCAGATTCGCCCGTAAATCTGCTTCCCGCTCGTGTTTCTGCCTCGTCGTCTGTCTACGGATGAAGGCGGATCTCCTTGCTGTTATTTCTATAGTCTCTAGGCTGCAGTTTGTTCGCCGCCTGAGTGCTTGTTAGTCCGTACGGACTTTGCCCGCCTGGCGGCGGCTGCCTTCTTCCGCTCGGGGCTTCTGTGACGTCAGCGCCGGGGATTCTTTACTCGGGCCATTGGGAGCATCGCGTGGCGAAGATTTTGTTTGCTCGCTCGCTTCGCTTGTTACTTGGTCGAGGTCGATCGGGAAGGCACGCTTGGCTCTGGACCGGAGAGAGAGAGGGAGAGGTGTTTGGTGCACAGTACTATACTCTAGGTGCTTCTCTTTTCCTGGCCTGCAGAAGTGGCAGCGATAGCTGCTGCGCCGCACCACCGTGGCGTCACGCATCCGAGGTGGACATGACGGCCCGAGTGCACCTGAAAAACGTGGCTACATCGCGGGCCACATTGTCGCCCTGGCGCCCACGCTAGTTGTAGTTTTGGGTGACGACATATCACTACGGCTGTGTCCTATATGGCATTGCGAAAGTTCTCTTAACACCCTCGTGGCGCCGGTGAACACTCTCAAGGTTCGCTTGCACGCAAACAGAAATACCCACGAGAGCAGCTGATTGGACAGGCGTCGCCATAGCTCAATTGGTAAAGCACCGGACGCGAAATTCGGAGGTCGTGGGTTCGGATCCCATCGGCGGCATGGTTTTTTAAAGCGAAAGCTTTACTGGCCGCAGGCTGAGCAGTTTCGCGTGATTCCTGGAGAGCCGTGCTGCGCATGCGCGAGGAGCAGTGACGACACACGGCGCATTTCTCTCTCTCTCGCTCCCTAGTCACAACTGCGCATGCGTCACTAGTAGCACCGAGCCACAGGTGTTCCGCCGCTGCGCAGCGCCGCGCCTTTCCTTAAGATCCAACTTTCAATTTTCAATTTTGTGTTTCTTTCCCTCCCTCCTTTATCCCTTCCCTTACGGCGCGGTTCGGGTGTCCACCGAGATATGCGAGACGGTTACTGTGCCATTTCTTTTCCTCAAAAACCAAGCAAAACGAGTGAGCCGACGGCGTTGACAACTTTGCAAAGACCGTTCATTTTCACGAAAGGAAAGGTGCACAACCGGCTCCGTGGAGACCTCAATCTCGCTTTCGCTTTGTATATCCTGGATTAGCTGGGCTAATTTACATTAATTTTTTTCTGCTGCTCTTTAAGCCAGAGATTAATCCAAGTATTATTCTCCCGATGGATCAGCACTACAAATAAAAATATAGAAACATTCCCCTATGCACCTTGACTTTGGTGACTGTCGGCTTCCTTCATATGTTTGCCAAAGACGAGCCCTCATTTCCCTTCCCTTGTCTGCTTATATATATATATATATATATATATATATATATATATATCGGAAGGGGCGCCGAGCCGGGGGACGCTTGTGCCCATTTTTGCCGGTAGGTGGCCGACGGTGGGTTTCGAACCAACCACCTTCCGCAGCCGAGGCGGACGCCCAAGCCACTAGACCAGGAGTGCGGGACATATATATATATATATATATATATATATATTGTGGGGACCTGCCCTGCAGCCCCCTGAGTTTGCTTTCCCGCGAGGCACCGTGCAGCAGCAGTCTCACCCCGAGGATGAGCGCGTTCCCTTGCCAGTTACATTAACTGGCAAGAGAGGGCGCCAGCGTCGCTGCGCGGGAGACTGCTGAAGCCCGCCCGCGGTAGATGGGCTCTCTTGGGCCGGGATAATGAGCCTGAGCGGACGCGTCGCTCGGGGCTCCGCTCTTCGCCGACGGGGCGAAGAAGCGACGGGGAGACAGGCTCCCGTACTCGTCCCGTCCGGCCTGCGGAGTTTATATCCCTTCGCTCGGAACCTTGCTGGTGAGTCGGACGCCCTCGATTCATTAGCGTACCTTGTTGCTAGTTGGCGTTATTGTTTCTGTAGCAATAAATGCCTGTTTATGTCAGCCAATGTGTCGTTCCTTTGTTCCCCCAGAGCAAGGCCCGCCGTGGTCGGCGAGCGCTCGGTAGCGTACGCGATCACGGGGTGGGGTCCGGGCGGCTTTGAACCGTGTCAGCCGCGATTGAGTGGGGGGAAAGTACTTATCTCCCCATGTCAAACCCCACAATATATATATATATATATATATATATATATATATATATATATATATATATATATATATATATATATGTGTGTGTGTGTGTGTGTGTGTGTGTGTGTGTGTGTGTGTGTGTGTGTGTGTGTGTGTGTGTGTGTGTGTGTGTGTGTGTGTACAGAAGGTCGTCACACACAGAGCGAGCAAACACTTTTGCTGAGAAACGCCGGAGAACACGGCGCTCCTCGCGATCAAATTCGCCGCGCTTTCTCGCATGCGCCGAGTGATGGTGCGAGGTTTTGTTTTCTCCCTCCCGTGTTCCCAGAGAACAATTCTCTCGCGAGCGCCAACGGAACTTTGGAATTGCGGCGTCGTCTTCGCATTGTTCCTTTACTCGGCGCCGACGTTCGGACGGACTTATGCAGCTCGTTTGCCCATTCGACTGCCCGGCCGTGTGTCCGTCCAGTTTTTTTCTTCGTCTGCTTGTTTGATCGTTCGTTCATTTTTTTTTAGTTCGTTTGTCCTCGAGCAGGCATGCCGCTGCGAATGAAGAGCAAGAAAACCGAAAGAATACGGTCGTGTTGCAAAGCGCAAGTTTCCGCGCTTGTGTGTGAACGCATAGACAGACTGGACCCCCGAGAAAAAATCGAATTGAGCCTCCGGTCGACTTCGTGCCGCCTTTTCTGTCTTCGTGTTTCTGCCTCGTTGTTTGTACACTGCAAGCCTCTGGACTGAGGGAGAACGAAGTGGTAAAAAAAACCACGGTGCCCCGAGCAGGGACAGTGTGGAGGGGGATAAGGCGCTCTGCAGCGGCCTTTTTCAGCCGTGCGCGCATTTTGAAGTCCCCGTGAGACGTCGTGGCATGGCGTAAAACGAGGAAGGGAGCTTACAGAGAACTGCTTTTCCGGTGACGTGTGCGCAGGAAGCCTCGTCAATAAGTAAAAGCGTACCCGGTGCGCGAAAGACGGGCAGCGACGCTGGGGGGCTCTTGGAGTAGACAACGATGCGGGTCCAACCTGCAGCGAGTAGGAGAAGAGCGAAAAAGCTGCTCGTAGCACGTGCTCTCCGTCCTTTATTTCCCCCCTCACCTCAGTCTCTCCAGTGCTGCGCGGCGTGTTCTGCATGGCGCCTGGTCGCGAGTTCAAGTCCCTGCGCCGCATTTCGATGCCGCGGAACGCGAAAAGCGTGTCCCTGTGCAGTTGGTCTTTGAGCGCACGCTGAAATAGGTCCGCTTAATCGGGAGCCTGCGAGTATGCGGTGTGCTGTCGTGATATGCGTATGCGGCTGTAATTTCTTAGAGGCTCCAAATTTTAGTTGCGTGTTTTCTCTTTCAAATGTTCCGTTTGACATTAGAGTAAATAGAGCCCGGATTGGTAGTAACCTAATACCGAAAAAATAATTTATATCTGAATTTCTTCTCTTTTGCTATTGCGGCTTCAGTTTCATCAACCGAAGTTTGGCTCTGACGTGTGGTTGGTGTTTAGAAAGAACTCCACCATAACTGTTGATACGTCGTTTCTTCTGATTCCAGTTCTTGAAGCACGCTGGCCTAAGCGTCTTAGTGAATTAAAACTGCGTATGAGCGGTTATATTGATTTTTTTTTCATGCCTCACGTGTCCTTAACACCAATTGCACCCATCAGCCATCGTTCAGTGCATGAAACCGAAACATAAGCAAGAGGAGTGAAAGAAGAAAAGAAGAATAGGTGCCGTAGTGAAGGGCTGCGGAATAATTTCGACCACCTGGGGATCTTCGTGCACTGACATAGCACAGCACACGGGCGCCTTTGTGTTCGATGGAGGCGAAACGCAAAATGCGCCCATGTGCTGTTAAAGATCAGTGCACGTTAAAGATCCCAAGGTGGTCGAAATAATTCCGGAGCCCTTCACTACGGCACCTATTCTTCCTTTCTCCCTTCCTTTACGGCGCGGTTCAGGTGTCCACCGATATACGAGACAGATACTGCGCCATTTCCTTTCCCCCAAAACCAACACAAGAAATTCAGTTAAAAAATATTTAGCGTTCGAAGGCGAATACCAAGGCGCGCTTCATGCATACTAACGTCGAAGGCATCATTTCAAAGAAGAAAACACGGAAGCAAAAATTAGGCGCCTAGACGAATCATTTAAAAATAAGGGGAAGTCGAAAGAAAGGGGGCAAATGCTGAAGACACATACGTAATTAGGGCTGTTATTTCTTTTTTATTTCAAAATGCGTTACGGGCAGTGAAGAGAGAGACACTGCGAAAATTTTTTTCCATTTTCTTAATGCTTTTATCCTATTTTTGTTGCGACTTTTTTGTACCACGTGGTCGTTGCGGATCAAAAATTAGGCGCCGTCGTGCCGGGCCCATACCGTCCTGTAATTGGTTGGCGTGGAGCAGGGATATCTGGTAGCGTACTTGCGGGCTTACGTAAGTGCTGTAACCGCGCGCATGGAATTTGATATCGGGCTCAAGCAGACGGGGCGGAACCCCATAAAAAACACTCGCGCGCACAGTTACACCGGCCACGCGTGCCGTGTCGTATACTAAATGCATGCCATATGTATGTGTGCGTGTGTGGAGGCGCGCAAGGCAGAAAATAGATGACACGCACGTCAGCAACGATGTGCGCGACGAGAGCCTCTTGCAGCGGACAGTTACGAAACTGTTCCGCATGCAGCTTTGGCAGCGCGACGACGCTAGAGGGGCTCTCCATGGGACGTGCCCGGGACGTCTCAGATAAATTGCTGCCGGGATCAAGTGTCTCGAGGGAAGAAAATTCGCTCGGAGGAGGCACTGTCAAGTATCCAGGGAAGGGGGCTTCCGTACGTGTCTCCAGCCTTTTTTTCCCGTCCTCGTAGGGCTTTCAAAGGCTGAGTTTTATCTTTTGAAGTTGCCAAACCTCCTTTCTTTTTTCTTGATACCCGTAGCAGCATGTTCGTGCCACGTGGATTAGTCCGGTACAGCGGCAAGCACGCCTGAAGGGAGGCTCTCTCCAGCCAATGCCGTCGATCGGTTATCTCGCAGTTAATCTCATTTCACCCAGCCACCTCACACGTCAGGCCATGGTGTTAGAACACCATGCGTCAGGCTAAGGGATTAGCCGCGAAGCGATTGGCTGGGCCTCTGTCCGTGTGTTGCAGGAACGTATAGAGCAACATTTGGGGGGGGGGGGGGGTCACTTGATTTCCGCCTTGAAGGCGACAGTGTTGCTGCCTCATCCGCAGTCACCACACGGCATGCATACCTATAAAGCCCCGCTTCCGTACGAACGTCGCTTAGCGGTAGCCTGACTCAGTTCCTGTGTAGGCTACATAGGTGCGGTTACTAGGAATGCACCGATGGGTCTGCTGCAGAGGGGCCACTCGTATAACGCGAGTCGTCGTCTGCTCCGTGTTTACACGAGGGCGAGGAGGACGGCGGCAGTCGTGGTTGTTCCCGTCGCGCCGCTGGTGTGGCTGCTGGCGCCATCTGTGGCAGCCTCTTGTAACAGCCGCCTTTGCTATGGTCATTCCGGATATTTCCGTCGCGCCGACACACGCTCTTTCTGTGACACGAGGCTGTCGCGTAAGAGCGGTATCTTCGACCGTACGGCAGACGCGGCTAGGCAAGCATGGCAACGGTAACACGTTGTCGTGTTGGGCATAATAGCCGTACGGTACTCTAGTACTGAACGCACACGGAAGGAACGGAATATGAAAGTTATGTGACAAGACGGCAGCTGAATTCTTAAAAAAAAAACAATGCCTTGCCGTTATGGTTATTTAGTGCGTTGTTAGCGTATGCGGCGGCGGATCTGCAGGTGATAGTAATTACAAGCCGTTTATTAACTTGAATAGGTTGCAGCGAGCTATACGAGTGAGGTGGCTTGTATGCTCACTCTGCACAGACTACCGAGTCGTGAATCTAAACAAATGGCCAGTATATCGCATGTTGCGTATAAAATGCGCACGTGTATGTTAATGTTTAGAGCAAAAAATTTAATAAAACGCCCGGTACGTAATCACCTTTCAGATCTGTATCGGCACTACTGTACGGCAGTATAAACTGTTGTCGAGTGCCGGCTTCGCTTATTTTGTACAGACGTAACAGCTCCGGTTCCGTGCGGTCCGAGCGCGGTGAAACGAAATGATACACCACCTACGAATTATCGCAACACCTCTGAAGCATGAAGCAGATTGCCCAACGCATGCACGAAACGTGACGCTTCCATTCGAAACTTGACCGCGGACTGGAGATGACTCGCTGGCGGTTAACGTGTAAACGGAAGAGACGGCGTATACTCTGACTTGCAAACACGCGGTTCGCGTATCAGTCCAGCCCTTCTTCCGGGCCTGACGCACCTCATCAATTCTCAGAGCGTCGTACAGTTAGCCAGCGTTCCATTTATTTTGCGCAGAGCATGTGCGACGCGACACTCTCCCTCGGTCAGTGGACGCGTCATCAGCGCTGGTAAAAGCGCCCGGCCCTCGAATGACGTCACCCCGCCGAACGGGGGTAAGAGGAAAAAAAAGGATGGGGGGGGGGGAGGGGGGGAGAACCCGCGGCGCCTGCCCGGGCGCCGACCAGGGAAAGAAAGGTCGAGTGTGCGCGCGCGAGCTCCGGAGTTTTATATATGAGCTGGGGCCACTGACCAGCCCGGCGCGAACCCCTGGACATTAGGGAACGAAGCCCCTCTCCGCCCTCTCTTTTGGGGAAGGGAGCTCCCGCCGCCTTCTCCGCTGCCTGCCGAATTGGGGAAAGTGAGTCTGGTGCGGCCTGGCCCTCGATTTCCCGGCATCCGACAAACTCTCCCTGGCCGCGTCTTTCCTCCCCGCGGGAGAGTGCACGGGGAGGAAGGGAGTTCTAGTATGCGGCTGCTTCGGCTGTGGGGTGAATTGAAGAGGGCGGGCTGGTAGGGGAAAGAGCCCTCTCCGACGGGAATGCAGGGGAGTCTGGCCGGTAGCCCGCAGCGGCGACGTCAGCGGGAGACTGCGAGTAGGGGAGAGAAAAGGAAGCGAAGAGTTGGGGGGAGAAGGCGAGGATGACTGCGCCTCCTTTTGTCCTCTCCTTGGGCAGAGCGGGTCGATATTTCACTGCGCGGCCGCTCGCGCGCTTCCGCATCGGGTTTCTGTACCTTGCGCGATTCTAGAAGTGGGAGAGAGAGAGAGAGTGGAGGGGAATGGTTGGTGTGTGCGGAAGGTCGGGCAGAGAAATCCCCGGGCGGCGCACGATGGTTGGGCGTCTCCATGCGCACCCTTGTACCGATACCATCTGAACGCAGCGGCGATAACGTCAGAAGTTCCGTGCTTCACACGGCCCGCTTGTCACTGAATTGTGCTCCATTTATTTTTTGTTCTGTGGGGGATAGCGTGTCGCTTTTGTTATTCCATATTGTTCGTTCATTTGTGGTTCTCGATTTGTCATTAAAGGTCCCAATACGACGTACTCGAAGGGACCTCCAGGTGCGCGAACTTTATGGCAGTAATATGTGTTCCGTGAATTAAAGCTGGTCATGGTTCGCACCGGTGCACATATATTTCAGCAGTTGCTTGGGGGACATGGTTAGCCCGGCCGTGGACATGTGCTACAGCTTGCCGCTCTAAGTTGGTGAAATGTGAGTCGGCGCACACTGCACACGAAGCATACGCGTTGTGTTTTGAGTCCCGTAGCGCTGTAAAGGTCAAGGAGGGGTCGCTGTTGCGCTTGACGCGAAAGGGGCACTTGCATTGCTTGGTTTCTCTGCCTCTTAGACTGTCGTTGCAGTCGCAGTTTGTGTAATAGTTTGTAATTTCTCTGATTTAAGTTCTGCGTCCTGTCTCCCCCCGCCTTTTTTCTTTCTGATTAGCATGCTTCCTTCAGCGGCCTTTGGACATTCTTGACTGAATGTATACCGACTTCAGGGAACTAATACAATCGAATCAGCTCGGGTGCTTAAGATATCAGATAGCAGTTGCCGCGGCCGGCAACATTCTCTTCCTTCATTTTTTTTTATAAACAAACCACCACCAAACCACGTTTAACAGTCCGCCAACCCCTGAAGCGTTGGCATGGCGCTCGCAGGAGGCGCACAAGGTTTTGCGGCGTGGTCCGAAGAGTGGTTTCAGGAGGTAATGGGACGAGAAGACACCTCTGAGGAGAGGGGGAGAGGATGAAGGACCCCGGTGGGGTCTCAGCGTGCTGCATAATTCGGCTGTCATTGCGGCGAAGCCCTATAGGCTTTCTTTCATCCGACTTAAGCAGTCGGTAATGATCAAAGCCGTTTAGGGCGTTGGAAGCTAGGGAGCAGCGCTGTGCGTTCGAACTCAGTATGTGCATTGGCATCGTCGGCCGTCGCCATTGGCAGTCACCGCTCGCGAAGCAGCCAATCGCGGTACCACTCTCGTAGCGTGCGTGCGAATGGGGCCCGCCCTGGCTGGTGAGGTCTCTCAGTTCCGTGCTCATCTTCCGTCGGCCTGACTGACCAATCCCTGCGGTACCGGAGGTATGGAGTCGTGGACGCCGGGCGGAACGGGGAAAAAAAAAGTCTAAAGATGTGGGATGTGACGTCCGAGCAGCACGTACTGGCTATGAGGGACGTCGTAGTGGAGTGCTCCGGGTTGACTTAAACCACCTGGGGTTGTTCTCTATAACGTGCGCTATTCTTCGTCTCGTCTTCAGTCAGCGGTTCTTTTCCAGATGGAAAAAGCCGCCGTGTCATTCACAGACCTAGTCTTCGCGCTTCTCAGATCGGTTTCAGTTTAAGCGCCGCGTAATGTTGGCCAGGTTTATTTTTTATTTTTGCTTGGTTTAATATAACAATTTCGTATTGATTCAATAGTTTTTCCTTTTCACCGTGTGTGGTTGATTAAGCACTGTGCCACGCGTCTGGTTTTCTCGTAAATTGGTTTTTGGGGAAAGGAAATGGCGCAGTATCTATCTCACATAGCGGCGGACACCTAAACCGCGCTGTAAGGGAAGGGATAAAGGAGAGAGCTAAAGACGGATTATGCCTGTTGCGATGGCAAGGGCGTGGCTTAGGTTCAGACAATCACAGTGTTATAGCGAAATAAAATGTAATCACAACGGAATCTGTTTACGTGAGCACTGGCCTTTCGAGGTCGTGTGTGTTCCTGTGGCATGCTGTAGTAAAAGCATAGCGCAATACTACTACTACTACTACTACTACTACTACTACTACTACTACTACTACTACTACTACTATTAGTAGTGGTAGTAAGGGACTTATATTGGGACATCGGAGGCACAGATTTTCTCTGAATTGGCGTATCTTTCTTGCTGTTTTCCCCGTACTTTCCTTTTTTTGCCTTGCTGTTTTTCTTCCTCCTTATTCGGAGTGTTTGCTGGGTATCTTTGGTCGTGCGCAAAACGCGTATGGCCCGCGAGCGAGAGGCTTTAGCGACCGTTCTACCGTGGTTCGCGCATGCACTGCGCGAGCCCGGCCGACGGTCTTCTTTCATAGCGTCTGCCACGATCATTATGCCCTCGCTGAGCTTCGCTTCTGACGCCCCGTCACGGTAGCGCACGCGCGGACTGAAGAAACAAGACGCGGGATTGATGTCGTCAGCGGCAGTAATAGCTGGCGGATTCGTGCGTATTTTGCCGCCTGGGCGGCTGATAATTGCAATGTGTGCCGTGTGCTGTTAATGCGGATGAAAACTGCCGGCCGGGACTGCGTGCTTATGCATATATAGTTAAGCGGACATGCTGGCCATGTTAGCTCTTTGCTGCCCAGCCACCGTTATTGTTGATTTTTTTGTTTGCTTGGAAGTTGATTTATAAACGCGCTTTTTCGTCCAGGTATGCTTTTAAACAGTGCCGTCACCATCTTGCAAACTCTCGCCTCGGATCATGAACGTTAGAAATGTTTGTTCCGGAAGCGATTTGTGCAGTAAGCTATTACTAATGGTTATTGCTGGCGGGGGTTGATGCTACGCTTAAATATAGCCGATTTTGGCAGCGATGGCATCGGTTGCGGCAAGAAGGAAAAAGTAAAAAATAAAGGAAACGGAGGGGGGGTTGAAGTTCCCGGTTCAGCACGCTCTAGAGTATCATTCCAGAGCCAGCCGCTAACTGCAGTGCGGAACCACTATTAGCGATTGGTTGAGAGCGTTAGTTGTAGCGCATGCCGTTATCTGCTTCTGGGCAGCAATATGGGCTGCGGTGGTAGAGAACGAAGAAAAAAGATGTCAGAGAAGGTGCCGAGAAAAATGCGTCGTTTTGGGAATAGGGAATGTAGGAGCCGGGTGCTCGAACACTTCTCTCTCCTCCCCCACAGACGCTTTTTTTCCCCTGATGTTGTTATTTTGCGTCTCTCACCAGGGCGCCATATGCGCGGGAATTGTGCTGTATTCACTTTACACCGTGCTTGGCCGTGCGCGGCGTTCCGGCTCGTTTGCGTAATAATTTACGCGCACGGCGACGCCGGCTCGTGTGAACAACGATAACCACCATACGTGTGTGTGCCTCCTTCGCGGTCGGCTGGAGAGCGCGATGGTCGAGGAGGGGGGAGATGGCAGAATAAATCTTTTTTTTTTTAGATGAAATATTACGCGGTTTGGTCGCCTCTTGCGTAAGAAACAAGAGTGGGGGGATACGTTACTTGCTTCACGTGGTGCGGTCTGGGCGGCCCTTTTTTCTTCTCGAGTCAGTGCGCGGTTCTCGCGGCCAGAAGCACGCGCTTGAAATTCCCCGTCACGGCTGGGCGGCCGCCGGATGTCCGCCGGAACGTGGGCCCAACTGCTGCGCGCTGCCTTGTCCCGGCCCTGCCGCCGTTGTTGTTTGTTTGATTTATTTGATTGCAAAACGCATTTGCATGCACGTTATGCGTCGAAGCGATTGGTGCACAGTGGCTTACTTACGAATGAACGGCTTTTCTTGGGGCCCACTTCCCACCTCGTCATTTTTGCTGACGGCGAGAGTAAACTGTTATTTCTGCTGCTAAGCTGGAGTTCCCATTTTAGCGGAATATTAAAAAGGGAATGGGCATTGTCACCAGTGGACGTACAGCTCTCGGAGTATAATTGGAACCTGGGCGGAAACCGTGTGAGTCGTGTGTGCAGCCCGAAAAGAGAAGCACCTTACATAACTTTGATCCCGCTTGGAGTACTCGCTGGTCCTCTTCTCCTGTCCAGGCTGTAGTGCGGCTGCTCCGCTCAGACGCGAGAAATGCCTGCGTCTCCTCGCGGCCGCCCAGCCGCGATGCTCACCGTGCATCATACACTGCATGCCCTGTTTCGAACCGACGCCTTGAAACTTCGCGGCCACCTTTTACAGTCCCCGCACGCGCGCGCTTTGTGTGCGTCTGCATGAGACAGAGAGCGGTGAAGTTTCTCTTTCCTCCTGCCCATAAGTTCACCAAGCGTCTCCTCGGGCCGCGCGAGCTGTTTCGACCTCCGTGCACGCATCTTTTTAACGGTCGTGCCCGACGTGCGTGCGTTGCCCGCTCTCTTGGGCGCGTGCATGCGTCGCCGCGGTGGTGCGCGAGGGCCCGCTTTTCCTAAAAGACCATCGCGGCGCGCACTGTCTGGCACTCTCGTTCCCCGAACTGAGCAGAGAGCAACGGACCGACGTACGGCAATATCGTGAGAGAGAAAAAGCAAGCAAGCAGACGAAGCACCAGGCAAACCACGCTGTGGGGCCGGCTCCGTATGCTTGCGCATGTATACTGTAGAATATAGGCGAAATGGGAAGGGCCCGGTACATAGTATGTGTGCCTGTATGTTAGGAGGACCTAACTGTCGCCGTTTGAAGGGCTTGTGGAGTGGACATCAATATCTCGTTGTTTGCGCGTTCGTGCGCGCCCTTAGATACACGGGGTGTGTGCGGCGCGTGCCTGTATACGTCGTGTGTCGAGCTGTTCGAAGAATGCCGCGTGTGTGCCGCAAGCAGAAAAACAAAAGAATTGGCTGGGTGTGCGGTATGGATCGTGAGCGACCCCTCGTGGGGGGTCGGGGAAAGCGGCAGTGTGTGTTTACTCTGCGTCTGCGTGGGAGTTCGTGGAATAACTGTGCGAAGTCGCGGTTTTGAGGTGCTTTTCTGTTGCCCTGTGTTCCCTTAAACTGCTGCGAATGACGTGTCCATTGCCCGTAGAGGCGGTTTTGCGGAATCACTGGTGAGATCAAAATGTAGGGGGAATATCCAATACATGCGGCCTTTTTCCTGTATTTTTGTGTTTTGACGATGTAACGCGCAGTGACTCTGCCTTGAATGGGGCGGAGCTGACCAGCTTCAGCGCATGTCTGCTCATTAGAAGAGGAGGCAAACTGACGCCCCTTCTCGCCTCGTTCTGGAGCTTCCTGGTTACGCGTGATTTGTTGAGCTGATGACAAAACGGCAAGAAAAAAAAGGTCTCCTGGTTTATCATTTGCTCTCCCCGCGGTGGATGACTTGTGTCATCATCATCATGAGTCCCGGCACAACGGCCCCCGCCTCCAGTGACCGCGCCACCCTCTCCTCGCACACTTCCTCATGTCGTCATCCCGGCTGCGTTCTCTTGGAATCCCTTCGAAGTTCATTCCTTATCTCAGCATGTGTAGTTGTCCTCTGCTCCACATTGCTCTTTTTTGTCTCTCCCGGTGCTGTGCTCAGTCTAGTTCCTCGAGCCCTTTTATTTACTTGCGCCTGTAGCTCGTGGGCACAGTGCATTTTCGACAGCGTCTGTTCCACGCGTCCCTTGCAGTCCAGGCTTCGCTTGGCCAGCCGGTTGAGGACGGCGAAGCGCTCTTCGTCCTCTTATTGGACGACGCTGTTTCCTGCTGCGCATGTAAAGCGAGAGCGGCTCTCCGGAACGCACTTCGCAAGCGTCCAGGCGTGTATGGTGTGCACGCATAGCCATGCCAGTGGCGAGGCCTCCAAAGACCTACCTCGAAACGAGGCCCGTCGTCCCCTCGGGCGACTTCACCCGCGACAGCAGCAGCGAGCTCCGTCGGCGCTGCCCCGTAGTATGCACGCAGTGTAGGCGTAACTTAGTGCACGCGCCGCCCATTTTCACGGCCGCGCCGCAATCGCGGTCGGACCAGGTGAAGAGGGGGGGATGTTACTCCAGGGACGCATGGGACCATGGCTGCAGCAGCACGCAGAAATCGAAGCTCGCGAGATTAGAGAGGAAAGAACTAAGGAAGGGGAAACTGTGTAACGAGCGCGCGAGGAGGTCCTAGGAAATGGAGGAAACCAGTTCAGGAGACTGTCGCCGTAGCACCGACTCCTTCAAGGCGTGGGCCTCGTTTCGGAGTGTGTGCTGTCTGTCTTTTACCTCCTGCTCAGCTCGCAGCGTGCATGCGGGCTTCGCGCTTCGTTCCAGCGTGCGCAGATATCGTGTGCTCGTTCGGTTCGCTCCGCTACCTGGAGGTGGAGACGCGCCACGAAGAGGGCGCTGCGAGCGGTTGAAGAAGTCTATAGCTTTTATGCTTGCCTTTGTTCCGTTTTCCTGCGCCCTTTTATGTCGCGCTTTTTGCACTTGGCGTGGCTCTCGAGTGGCCAACTAGCGTAGAGCGAAATAGCTTCGTTGGAGAAGAAAACGTGCCCGATATGACGCCGGATATCTGTCGCAGTAAGATTAGCCCGCGGGACTGTACGCGTTCTCGGTGCATGACTTGGGCTGCGACCTATCGCCATCTAGAGATGTACCGCGCGTCTTATCTGCGTCAGCCTGTTTAGCCAAGGCTGCTTATCCGTCGGCTGTCTTATCCTTTGCTGGCGTAGATAATTGGCGGAAAAGTGACGTTCCTCTCGTGGCTTAAGTTTGAGCCGTGTGCGGCAAGATTCGTTTCTTTTGACTGCGAATCCTGACCACTGCTTGGTGAGGGACCTGGACGGTGATGAACTGGAAGCTGTTGCAACTAGTTTCCTTTCCTTCCGCGAACCATCGTCGCCGCCTGCTTCATAACGAGGTACGTGCTGCTGTGGCCAACTATAGTGCCGATCGAACCGAGGCTTTCTTGTCGTACAAGGGCCCCCGTGTGTCGCGCGACGGTGGGCACGTCTGAGTGCAGTCTCCTCCGCCCTCCGTGGCGACGCCAACGTTTTGGGTTTCCCCTGTCCGGTTTCCGTTTACGTGTCAGAAGGCGTACGAACGGTTTGGCTGGAAAGCGCAAAACAAGAAAAAAAAACTTGGCACACTCAAGTTACCTTCAAAAGGGGCTCCGAAACTAATGAAGAGAGTGCATAAACGCGCTCAATCACTACATTCTCTCGTCATGAACACCTAAGCCAAATAATGCACTTCTACGTGCAGCACAGAACACACAATAGCGCAAAAAAGTAACTTTTTAATGCTCGCACCCTCGTGTGTGCGCGCGCGCACGTGTGTGTGTGTGTGTGTGTGTGTGTGTGTGTGTGTGTGTGTGTGTGTGTGTGTGTGTGCGTGTGCGTGTGTGTGTGTGTGTGCGTGCGTGCGTGCGCGCGCGCGCGCGCGCGCACGTACAAATGACCGCCATCAAATGATCAAGTGCGCGTACAAGTGACCCCCATCGCGCGCGTCATTTTCTCAACATGAATGCTGAATCTTTATGCAAAGTGGCAACACTTATGAGTCACAAGCCGCAAGGAACGCCAACTTAAAAGGGATCGGAAACACCTTCTTAGGAGGGCACATCAACTTACTCGATCACTGCATTGCGTTGTCATGAACACCTGAACCAAATAACGCACTTCTACACGCAGCAGAGAGCCCACAATCCCAGGCGAAAGTTGGCGAGCCCTTTCCGGCGATTATGTCATGCTCGCGCCCTCCTCCATCGCACGTTGATGTCTGTTCAGATGCGGCTATTGGTTAGATCTTTGAAGAACAGATGGGCAAAACTATTTACCTCTCTCGAATGCGAGCCGTCTAGCGTTATATTTGTGGGCAATTAGCATAGCTGGCTGCGCGTTCGTCCGCCAACGAACCGGCCGGACGACGACAGCAGCAACACAAGAAAACGCAATCACACGCGCTCAAACTGTCGCCGACCGCGCGACTACAAGCCGGCGCAACCGAGCGGACCCCGGCACTGCAGCATAGCGCGGCGTCGTGGGAATGGAATGGCGATGTGCGCGACTACGCCGGTGCTATTCTCTCTTTTCTTTAGTTCTTTCCGCGTTTCCTGCTGGTTTGTTTCCGATCTGCGCCCAGAGGAGACGGACAACGTCAACGTGGAGGTGGGTGAGAGGGAGAAGATTCGGGTTGCCTCCATTCCTCGCCTGTCCTCCCTTCGCCGCTGCCTTGTCTCGTCGCCTTTGTGTCTGTGGTCGCCGCCCTGTTTACCGGGCTTGAACCAGTAGAGGTTGGCCCGCCCTCAAAGGGAATCGGTGTGCACATCCGCCAGCCGATGCCCGTAGCTTCTCTGATGACGTCACTGCACTCCGATGGCCAGCAAATGGATTGTCATGTTTGGCCGGCGGATGCGTAACGATCCTGCTCGTTGCTTGCTTGACCCGTAGTCAAGAAGAAAATTTCGTTGAGGCCCTGCCAAGTCTCATTCGCCCCTCTACGTGCGCTGCTCGTCACGTGTTCGTTCTGTCGGTGAATTCGTTAAATCGAGTCTTCTTTTTTAACTTTGTAACTGCACCCTAGTTTTGGTGTCGCCAATAGTGAGAATTTAGGCGCGCTGTCGTTACGAAACCTTTAGGTGGACGAATATCATTCGTCTCTGTGAAAGAAAAAAAAAGCCGACAGTAACAGAAAGCAAGGAATTTTCTTTTTTTGCTTTGTGGTATTGGCCAGTGGGGCAGTTCGTGTTGTAATCATTTTTGCTTCAAAATATAAATGGTTGGAAAGTAGAAAAAACGACCACATGCCACCTGTGGTATCCGAACCCGCGACTACGAAAGGGTTCTCGCACGGATGCCGCCTCAATTCACGGTTAGGTCACGTTCCGCGTGGCTGTTAAGGCGGAACCGCATGGCGCGTTTTCCGCGAGCGAAAAACGCGACGCGCGGTGGACGCCCACGTTGCCGTCAACGCGCGAGCACCCGAGGGGAGCGGCGCCTTCGCGGCGCGTTTTCCGGGTTGCCAGACAACGTAACTCCCAACGACATGAATTGTCCCTGCTACCGCATATGTATTATGCCCTTAAACTTACACAACACTGCAATAGAAATAATCTAAGTGTAATTACACAACGACATTTTTTTTCCGAAGTATATTTATCAAGCTTAATTTCAAGCAGGAAGAGTGTGTGCGAAACTGCGACTATGTACTTTCTGCATGCCAAGAGGCCGCTGCTTGTTTACAACTCGACATAGAAAATGGAGTGTCGGGCGCTTACTACAGAGCAGAAGAGGCGGTCGCGTATATCCCACAGGACGCGGCGCCTCTCCACTTCCGTGATAAGGGCCTCGTTGAAGACTGCTTTCTCCATTTTCGATGAACACGATGCGCGCACGAAACAGTAGCACGTGTTTTTCACCTGCGCGCCGGTTCTGCAGAGCGAAAAAAAAATGCGCCGAAGAGGTTCCGTCGAGATGCGCAGAGAGTAGGGCCATCTAGTGGCAAAACCAAAAACCAAAAATGCCACGTGACCAAATACCACGTGACTTACTTAAAATCTGATTGGCGGACGCGCCCCGGACGCGCCGCGCGAGGCGTTTTTTTCTCCTCCGAGTAGGAGCACGCGGCGGCGCGATTTCGTGACGGATCATACTGGGCACGCGTCAAAATGACGCGCGCGTCCCACCATCCGCGCGTCAATCGCGCCTGAAATCGCGCCATGCGGTTCCGCCTTTACGGTATTGCAGGACGTTCTGCGTCCGTCGCTCTGTGCGAGTGTGGCGCTGGTGAGTGCTCTCAAGGGTTGGTCACACGCATCGGAAGTGCACTCGAAAGTAAAAGGTTGGGCTATAGCCGCCGCCATAGCTCAGTTGGTACAGCGCTGTATTCGACACGTAGGTCATGGGTTGGTATCGCACTGGTGGCATGTGGTTGCCTTTCTTCTATTTTATAATCAATCAATCGGTGCATGCTGGACAAAGTAGCATCCCATGCACTGCTGCGGACTGGTTAGCTGTGCTGGGCAGTAGAATAGGATGTGAGCGTAGTCGGCTGTCGCATAGGACGGCGAGTGGAGGGCAAGACGTAAGGTATGGGCCTCAAGGTGGCGCCACAAGCGTTGTTGGTGTTGGGGAAGGGATTTGTGCGGAGGGGGGAGAGTGAGCCGAGAGAGGGGGCACTTGAGGAGCGCGTATCCATTCCCGGAGAGGCCGGGCTTGTTCGGTCAGTCGATTCGCGAGCGATGGAATTAGCCGCCTCGTTGCCAGGATAGACCGTGTGAGCGGGTACCCAGATGATCTTGATGGGGCCAGGGGCCGGTGCAAGAATGTAAGATGCCGCTGCCCGGGGGCGCCACAACCCGTCGCAATGCACTGAGCAACTCTCTCCGACCCACTCTTACCGCCTCAGTCTTTACATTGCACAGTAGACGCCGAGGCAATATCTGCCTCCTCGGCGTCTACTGTGCAAATGTAAAGACTGAGGCGGTAAGAGTGGGTCGGAGAGAGTTGTCAGTGATTGCGAGGGTGTGGGCTGGGCAGCGGCGGTACGGGGCGGCATCCATGTAAGCAGCGGCAGGTTTACGTCCGTACTCACGCCAGAGCGCGGAGGCTCGCGCTGCTCTGCGGGAGGTGTGGCGTTCAGGATGCATATTCTTAGGGAGGGGATGAACGGTAGGAGGGAGGAGACGTGGGAAGGAATGCGCAGTGAGGTTGGAATAAGAGGGGAGAGCTTAAGGGTGGAGAGAAGTGCGCGACCCGGGCGGGTGCGGGAAAGACGAGGAGCTGGGCCGTGCGATGGACGCCCGTGGACAGCAGCCGAGCCGTCGAGGTAGGTGTGGAAAGCGATAGGGCCGACTTTACGCCTGGAGAATGAGGCTGTTGATTTTTTGTCCTCGGTGCGAGAAAGGAAGAGAATCGATGAAGCGGCTTAGAACAAAGGCCTGAACCAGGCGGCGGAGGTCATGTTCTCGCATGCCGTGGTGGCGATTGGCAATGCTGCGTATGAGGCGAATGTACAGTATTTGTGAGTCGAGTGATGAGGGTGGTGTGTTTGCCATTGGACTGAAGAAATAGTCCATAGATGCGGACGGAGGAGACGAGAGGAATGGGTGTGCCGTCCAGGTTGACGGTGAAGGGAGAGGGCGAAAAGGGAGCCACTCCCCGAGGCAGGAGCAAAAGCTCCGATTTGGTTGGTGTGCAGCTCAACCCGATAGCCCGGGCGGGAGTCACCACCGCGTCCATACCCGCCTGGAGGGTGGTCTCCATACCGCCAAGATTGCCGGTGGTCACCCAGAGGGCGATGTCATCGGCGTAGAAAGCATGAGACAGCGCTGGGATAGTGCGCAGAGCACGTGCCAGCGGGAAGAGGGTTATGTTGAAAAGAAGAGGGGACAAGGCAGAACGTTGGGGGCACCCTTGTTGCCAAGTGAGAAAGAAGCCCTTACAAGAATGGTCTGTAGACCGTCTATAGACTTCTTATGTCTCTATTGCTTTCCTATAGGTATTTATTTTTGTCTAGTCACAGTATATAGACTATCTATAGACAAGACTATTAAAAGTGTATGGCCATAAACCTATAGGTTGTCTATGGACTGTCTGTTGGATTTGTATTGCCTGTAGACTGTTCTCTAGGGTTTGTCTATAGAGAGTCTATAGTCTTTATACAGAGAAGTCTACGGATAGTCTATAGACTGTATAAAGAAATTTTTGTAAGGGAGTGGGCCGTAAGAGATTTCGGCTGTGCGGTGGGCGAGGAAACCGGTGAAGTAAGCATGGACACGGGGTCCGACATGGAGGGAGGAGAGAGCGTCCAGAATGGCGGTGTTATGTACGTTGTCGAACGCTTTGGTGAGGTCCAGCGCCAGGATAGCTCGAGTGCGTTTGTGGTGTGTGGGGTGTAAGACATTCTCGGAAAGTCTGCAGGCGTGCCCGAACAGCTTGCCGAGACAGGAGGTGAGAGAGATAGGGCGGAGGTGTTCTAGGGCAATAGGTTTGCCGGGTTTAGGGATGAGAGACACGTGCATGGGTCCACGAGGAAGGAAGGGTGCCAGCTTGCCAATGTGTATTAATAAGGTTAGTAAGGGCTTCGAGAAAGGGGGTGTCTAGGTTGCGGAGTGCTTTGCTAGTGATGCGGTCCGCCGAGGTGGTGCGTAGTGTGAGTAGCGCCGCACGAACCTCGCCCAGGTCCGCATCAAGACCGGGTTTGGGGGAGCCGGAGTATGGGGGTTGGTGCAGAGCTAGCGGTTCCGAAGGGTCGCTCGGAAGTCATCATCAGTGAGTGGGGAGAAATGAAGGAGATGGGAGATATCCTTGCGCTGGGAAGCTTTGGTGTGCGTAGGGTCTAGCAGCACTCTGAGAAGCGACCACGTGTCGCGGAGCCCCAGGTCGCCGGCCATGCGATCGCAGGTC
The DNA here is from genome assembly GCF_052857255.1 of Amblyomma americanum. NCBI lineage: Eukaryota > Metazoa > Arthropoda > Arachnida > Ixodida > Ixodidae > Amblyomma > Amblyomma americanum. The sequence continues at coordinate 2,955,223 of NC_135507.1, read as the reverse complement.
TGGCCCCACTGTTGCCGAAGAAGAGAGGAGCAGTGCTTCTCCATTGCCGACGCCAGCCGGGCCAAACGAAAGCGGCGATTGTGTTTCCGGGCCTGCCAGCGGCGGTGGACAGTGTGATAAGCCCCCAAAGGTGCAGCAGACGGCAGTCTGCCGTAGTGGAGTGTGGTGCTGCAGGGAGTGTTGATGTGGCAGTGCGGACGTCCGCCAATAGGGTCTCACTCCGGGCAGAGAGATCGGCGATAGGAGCAGAAGAGGAAGTAGAGAGACGAGGGGAAATGGTCCCAGTCAACTGTCGGTGAGACGAGTAGAGGTACGAGCAAGAGAGGGGAGAGGGAAAGTGGTGCAGAGGACGTAGTGATCGCTATCAAGGGAGACCCCTGTATTAATTCATGTGGTATTGGCAACATTTTTGGCGATGACAAGGTCTGGATTGGTGTCTCGTTGGACACTGGATCCACTCCTGGTGGGGCTAGCGAAGTCATTAAGGACAGAAAGGCATTCGTTCTGAACAAAAGTCAAAAGTGAGTTGCCATTTCGGCTGTTCTGGGAGTAGCCCCAGCTGGTATGGGGTGCATTGAAGTCGCCCAGAATGACCAGGGCGTTGCGGCCTGCGCAGTAGATCGTTTTGCTGAGGACGAGGAGGAGAGGGGCTGAACGGGCTTTGGGAGGACTGTACACATCGAGAACGAAGAGTCTCGCCTGAGTGCGACGGCTGGGAAGGATTTCAAGATGGGAACAGTCCGAAACATCCAGCTGATGCAGCGCAGCAGTAAGGTTGCGGTGCACCAGCGTGGCAACATTGGGGTGGGCCTCAGAAGGAGGATGGAAGGAGGCGTAGTCGCGCAGCTTCACGGAAGCTAGGAGTTCCTGGAGTGCTAGGACGCAGGGAAGAGTGTCAGGAGGGATGTTCTGGAGGTGCTGCTGCAGGGTGCTCCGCTTGCCGCTGAAATCCCGACAGTTCCACTGCCAGAGGTTAAGGTGCCGGGGGTGTCTGGCCATGATGGACGGCGAGGTCCTCGGACGGAGTTGGAGGAAGTGCAGGGGTAGGTGAGGCGGGAAGTGAGAGGTGCGCGAGGGTGGCCTCAGTCGCTCTCTGGCGGGCTTCTACAACCGCGACCCTCGTGTCGAAGATGGTGAGGTGGAATTTGATCGTGGCCACGCGAGTATCGATGCTGGCGACGCTCTGAAGTTGCACAAAGTGGGCCATGATGCGCTGCCCAAACGCCTCCTAGGACGAGACTGACGAACGACGTCACGCTCGGGTGCGACGGCGTTGGAGGGGGATCGGCGTTTGTGCTGCGGGTTGGAGAGGAGGCACACGATAACGCAGCCGAGGGTGCCGTGTTGATCGGCTCCTCGGCTGGCGGCGGTGGTAGAGGTGCGGGAGCTATTGTAGCAGGAGGAGCAGAGGATGACAAACGCGCTAGCGCGGCCTGCAGCTGACGCGACAGCTCCTGAATTTGGTGCCGCTGGGCAGCGATAGTTGCCTCGAGGGCCGTAATTTTGGGGTCCGGCGTGGGAGGCTGCGATTACCAGCTTACCGGTGATGTGGTGGCGGGGATAGTGGACGCCTCGGACTTGGGCGGGAAGGAGACGGAGCGGTGGTCGATCGGGCACCACGGGAGGTAGAACAGCGACGGAGGCGGGAAGGCCTGGAGGTCTTGATGATGGGCCCGGTGGGAGGCTCTGGTGGGGGAGGTAACTGGCGGTGACGACAGGCCATTCCGCTCGAATCTGAGTGCACGGGCGCGAGTCCGTGACGTGGGCACAGGATGCAGCAGGGGACGCAGGTTGGGGGCTCGACTGCCTGTGTGCCTGGCCGCAGAGGCCGAACTTGGGCTTCGTACAGACGTCCGCGCGCTGTCCTGGAGCCCAGCAGTTCGTGCAGACCTCGGCATTCGGGCGGAACGGGTGGCATCGGTAGATCCCGCAGTTGAAGGCGATTGTGGTAGGGAGGGTGGTTGTGCCGACGAAGGCGAGGATGGATTTGGAGCGTCCCATCTGACACGTCGGCGATGGCGTAGTTGACATTCATGGATTGGAGGTCTTTTTTTTTTCCCGAGTTGGGGAGTCCACGGCGTTGTATATGATTCCGCGGAGGGCGTTGTCGGGTGCGGCTATGTAGGCACGCAGGGGGTAAAAAAATGGACCTAGGCGAAGTTCCGAGACCCGGAAGTAGAGACGAGCGCGCGGCTCAGATGGGGTGCTCACTGTGAGGGAGTTATTGTACAAATTGATCCGTACACGGTCGGTCGGCGGTGTTGACAAGGGTGCAGAGGTTTTGTAGCAGGGCTCCGTTACTGGTAGTGCGGAGGTCAAACCCCTCCCGGTCTGATGACGATTTTGAAGTCCTCCGCAGGGAGGCGAGGGAGGGGAGCGTGACGACGTGGAGTGTCAGTACAAGACGGTAGTGTTGGGCGGTGAAGGAGAGGTCACGGATGGGTTCGAGGGAGGCGGTGGCGAGACGGTGGGCTGGTGTGCCTTCACGGCACGTACCCAGTGTGAGTCGGCTGCAAGCTCGGCGAGGGTGATGGACACGCCAACTTGGTATGTCAGTTGGCGGCTTGGATGTCTGCGAACGCCAGCAGAGCGGAGACAGCCAAGCCGGGCAGCGACGGCCACAGGTGTGGCGAAGAACGCAGCACTGCGCCGCGCGCTAGGTTTAGCGCGTCGGCGGTGTGGGGCAGCAGAAAGTGGACGGAATTGGGCTCCGAAGGTGTCAAACGGATCCTGTGACCTTCACGAATGCTTTGGTTGTTTCGTGACGAAAGGGTGAATTCCGTTGTAATGTAGTAGAAAAAAACATGGAGGCGATGCGAGGCACGTCCGGTCTGCTCCGCGTCCGAGTAGGGTTCCAGGCGGACAACTGACCATTACTCCGCATTGATGTAGGGTCCGCGTCATCAGAAGGAAGGAAGATGGCAGGAAATTATTTAATTCGTCGTAGCAAGGATGCAGAGGGTCTGGAGACGGTGCACTTACTGGTTCTAGGTTTTGACTGCAGGACAGATCTGCACGTATTCCTTTGTATTTTTAATGCAGTGCAGGTCTTCGTAAGGGTACACTGTGTCTGCGTACTTCCGTGTGTTGGTCACGGCCGTTTGCGCCAGAAAAAGGAGACACGCTTCACTCTCTAGTACAGGTACGGGTCCGTTTAGAAGTTGCCTTTTCTGCTCTTCCCGTCTTCCGGCCTTCGTCGTGGGGCGGCGGCCTCCGGATATGAGCACACACAGCTCGCCGCCGGAAACCGCGCAGTTTAAAAACCCGTCAATGCCGTCTGTCTAGCCGAAACACTAATCTCTCCGTTGTGTGTGTGGGTTCATCACGAACTAACATTTCCTATTGTGTAAATAGTTTGCGTGTAGACAAGCGTGACGCCGTGACGCCAAAGAGATGCGGCGGCGCTGGCGTCAGCAGCGACTTTCGTTGTATAGGCAAAAAGCGGGACCTTCCGCATTGGGTGCGCCATGCTTGCGTGTTTTTGGGCACAATTCACGGCGTGCCGACAAATTGTGGTGCGGTTGGTGTAGCCGCAATGCAGAAGTAAGGAAGCGGCATAAGTTTCCACGAGTTTATTGCAGTCATATAGGCACGAAAGCGACGGGTGTTGGGATTCAGGTAGCAGCATCCCACCGCTGCCACCAGTTGTGTTGGGTTGTTGGTATTCAGGTAGCATGACTGGGCCGGAGAAGAGACGAGGACGATCGGAGGAAGAAAACTTGGCTAAATTTATACAATGACTGTTTACATAATGTACAAGTACGGGCAACTGAGAGTGCTTCTCAGTAAAGAGAGCTTCTTAGCAGTCGGGAGTCTCTGGTATCTCTCAAGAAAGGGGCTCTCCTCTGGTACCAAACCAGCAGCTCCTTAAATACTCTTCGTATTCCCCAGATCCATAGCTGGGGAATACAGTTCGAAGAATGATGTCCAATCACACGATGGCACTGATGGTACCGCCCACGGCAGGGCGGTCCTGATGTTTCCTCGCAGCTCGGTCGAGGGAAAGGGAACAGGACCCGGTCATGTTGTCCACGCGGCCTCCAGGTGGGCGCGCACGTGTCCGGACCGCGCCCATGTTGACCCTGAAGGCGCCTGCATGACATAGGAATGCAGGCTGTCTCCCAGAAGGGGTTGAAAGATCTTGTACTGGTGACCGGAACGCGGAAGCTCTGTCGAAGGTGCGGCACTCGGGCAACTGTTCAACCCCAGCGTGACCGAAGGGGACCACACTGATACCGCACTTCGTCGTCTGAGGACCGGAACGAATACGCTTATGGTCGTCGCTGCTTCCGGCATTCCTGTTCGAACACGTGGGGACGCTATTGTCGTCGCTGCTTCCGGCATTCCTGCAGCCACGTCTCCCCCAGAGGGCTCACCCACCCTCGCGGTGGTCCTCAGGGAATCCTCCCCATGACCAACTTCGCCGAACTCCACAGCAGGAAGGAAGCGCGAGCACAACACGGACAGGGGCCGACGAGCACAAGTTCGGCGCGACGGATGGGCTTCGCGCCTAATTATTACCGTTATTACGCAGAACTCGTTTCGCCCCTTGGGTTATTATATTGCGTTTCTGCATTCAGATCTGATAACTTTGTTCGTGTCTCTGACTTCGCATCGTTGCTGTTCGGTCGCGTAGTGAACTGTGCAAAAATCAAGTAACGATGCAACTCGTTCTCATTCTGTCGTGCTCTCAGCATAAGTTTAGGCGCGATATTCCTTGTGTCCCGAACATCACTTCGCGCAAAAAAAAAAGACAGAAAGCTGCCGCCAGTCGCCTTCAGCGTTCACACCGTGCCGCGCTTGAAGAAGCACCGGACTCTGGTAGTAGCACGCACGACGGTCTGCTCTGTTTTCATTTTCGCGAATTTCAACAAGTGTGTCGTTTCAACACCGGTTCAACGACGCTAGAATCTCGACAAAGTCGCGCTGTGTTATTTCCCAAATTATTTGAATTTTCACATTGTAGGTCGATCAGAACCTGGCGAACACAGCCACTCCGATCAAGCAGGATGCGCACACATGAATAAATTCTATAATAAGAAGGAAAATTTTATAGCTTAGAAAGGAAAGGAAAGGACGCCTGTCTCACATATCTCGGTGGACACCCGAACCGAACCATAAGGGAAGGAAATTCAAATGAAAATAGGTTTTAAGGTTTGGTTTGTGGTTTATGAGGGTTTAACGTCCCAAAGCGACTCAGGCTATGAGGGACGCCGTAGTGAAGGGCCCCGGAAATTTCGACCACCTGGGGTTCTTTAACGTGCACTGACATCGCACAGTACACGGGCCTCTAGAGTTTCGCCTCCATCGAAATTCGACAGCCGCGGCCGGGATCGAACCTGCGTTTTTTGGGCCAGCAGCCGAGCGCCATAACCACTCAGCCACCGCGGCGGCCTAAATAGGTTTTAAGGAAAGGAAATTACGCCTGTCTCAATTCTTCCTGGGTTTGTACTACGCCGTAAGGGAAGGAAAATCCTTTCCCCTACGGCGCAGTTCAGGTGTCCTCCGAGATGCGCCATTTTTCCCTCACGGCCAAAGACGCCGACGACGCCGGCTTTTCTGCGACACGAGCTGCTTAACGCTGTCGCGTTAAAATGTCTAACCACAAGCAACGCGCACGCTTTGAAATATTCGCATACACCAGTTGGTTTCGAAGGCACGTCGCTTGGCGCAGTGTAGGTAGCCACATTAGTGTAGGCGTGCTGCGTTTTGCCTACGCCCAGCGTCGCTGCCGACCGCAGCGCCACCTTTGTTTACAAACATGACGCTTGTCTAGATTACCTTTCCCCCTATCCTCTCTTCCTGTCCCATCACCTCTTTCAATTCATTTCTCCATTCTGCCTGCTATCCTTTTATTTCCGCTGCCCCAGCTTAGGTGCTTGAGTATCGATGGCTGATGCCGGGGCTAGCAAAAATCTTTTCCTTCCTTTTTAATTATTACTTTAATAAACCACCACCACTACTACTTCCTTGTGTGCGTGCATGCGCGCTTGTTGAGCCGCGGAAGTCCACTCCTGTTGTCCCCACCGCGTCTCTACCCTCCCGCAATCAGCGGACCCAGTCAAACCTTTTCGTTTATTTTATATCTTATGCGCTGCACTTTTGACGGAGCCTCGTTGGGATCCCCCCCTCCCTGCTGCGGGGATGTGTGCGTGCTGGGTCGCTGTGTAGAAGCGAGGATGCACGGGCGGCGTCGCTGTAGAGGGAAAGGCGTAAAGCCGATGAATGATCGATAGCACCCGCCACCGCCCAAGCGATACTGCGGTGACTGCGCCGTTGCACGGAAAGTTGTGTGGGAGGGCAAATGGAGCGTCTCGAAGTTGCGTGCAGCCGGGCTCCATATGTAGTTGTGGCGTTTATTGACGCCGATAAGGCTGAAGCAATGAACTCTCTTCGGAAGTACGTTAGCGCAACAGGGACTTACCAGCTGAGCCCGCAACAAGCGTTACTGAAATAAGCTCGTAGGATTTCTCTTTTTCGCCGTTTTCCGGGGCGATCAGGTGATGATAGAAGCCTGGTACCGCACCCCACCCCACCGCGCCTCTCCCGCTTAATTGCAGCTTAGCAGCGATTGGGTTAGCTGCTGAAATATATAGTGCATGGCAAACAGCGGGCAGGGAACCTGCGACTCCTGCCCATTTATTATCTCATTATGAAGACGTGTTCTGCGCGTTTTTTTTTTTTACGCTGTGCCTTCCTTTATTTTGTCGTTTATTTAATTAGGCCTGCTGTAGGTGATTTTTTAGAGCAGACCGCAGAAGTCACAGCGTTTTACCTTCGTAACAATATTCCTTGCGAAAATGCGGGCGACTTTTTCGTTGGGCCGTAGAAAACCTATTCGGTACAATGTGAACAAACTTTGTGGCCATTGTGTGCAGCTACGAGCGCAAGGTCGCGGGTACTACTCCCGGCCACAGCGCGCATCGCAGTCCGATGGAGGCCAAATGGGAAAAAAAATTATGACTCGAGTATGACATGTCTCGCACGACAAAAGCCCATTAATTTCAAAATCCTCCCCCCCCCCCCCTTCCACGAGCCTACGGTAATAGGAGACGTCAGTTAAGTGCACCTAGATTTTTTCGTTTCTGTTCCCATGACGCAGTGCTGGTCACGTTGCGCAAGGTTCCTCAGCGTTGCACGTAACTGTGGGAAGGATGTGCGTCGCGATACTATCCCCCGCCTGTCGTGTTTCCTTTCGCGGCTCGGTCCACCTTTGCGTGGTTTCGCTTCCCGACAAAACAAGTCACGGGTGCAGTCTCGGATTGGGGGTAATTTTTTTTCGCTCTGAACTTTTTGGCGTCAGTGCCTGTTACTGTAGTCCTTTTCCCCACAACTTGTCTGTTGGTCTTCCAAGCTTTATTCCGACATCCGTCTTTCTTCGGGCGGGGGGATCTTTTTTCATATTGGGAGAATACCGGTCCCACTCTTGCCCAAGCTACCTTTCGTGTTTTTTTTTTTAAATCTGTAGTCTTTTTTTGTTCCTTACTCCTAGAGACACGTTAGTTCTGCCTTTTCAGTTTTGTTGATGCTTACATTGCTACCATGGAAACGGGCCTTGGGGCTTTTGTTGTCATTTGGAGACTTGCTTTGTGTGCTGTTGACCAGTGCAATTGTTTCTATATATGGCATAGTTTGTTTGAAATCTGGTATTTTCTTTGCGGCCCCAAAAGAGTGTCATCTGTGTCTAACACTCATTTCAGAGTTCTTGTTGTGCTTTATTTGTTGCAATTTCAGTTGGCTGGGCGGACAACTACCAGAGGTGACAATAGTACTTCTGTGCTGCCCTTTAGTAGTAGTAAATGGTAAAATAATAAAAAGGAAGGAAAAGATTTTATCTAGCCCCAGCATCTGCCATTGATACTGAAGCACCTGAGCTGGGATAGTGGAATAAAAGATAGCAGGCATAATGGAGAAATGAATTGAAAGAGGTGAGGGGACAAGGAGAGGGGATAGGGAGGGGTGTTTTTCACCTTTTTTTTTTGCAAGCTCCACCTCTTTTGCAGTTGTTGCTGTGACACAGGTTAATGCATTCACCTGTGTTCTGCTTAGCTCTTGTCCCAAAATACAGCAAGAATATTTGTGATTTCAAGATTTTGCACTTATGTTGAAGTGATAGACCATTCTGGAAAAAGAAAAAACAAAGCTTTAGTTAAACTGCTGCTGTTAGCTCTGTTGCTGGATAGGGCACTGCATTCTAATGACAGAATGTCTACTTTCTAGAAAACAACAAAATGCTGTTGTCACTGCCACCATGTTTTCACAAGCCAACTGCGATATCAAGATTTATTCTTTTTGTGTACCTTGTTCTCTGGTAGTGGGCTACACAACCTTTCACTTCCAAAGGTTATCGCCAGGTCCTTGGTTTTGACAATTTAGTTTGAATCTAGGGGTTGGGGAAAAAATGCTGAGAAAAATCCAGTTTTCTCAACAGTTACTGCATTTTTAGGGGTTGGGGAAAAAATGCTGAGAAAAATCCAGTTTTCTCAACAGTTACTGCATTTGTGGTGCTGAACAAACATCAGCACAGCCATGAAGAGCCAAAGAGTCAATATTTAAAGAAAAAAAAATTGTGTGAAGTTGTCCTGAGTGCCCCCAAACAGCTGCTGTCAGCTATATTGCTGGAGCAGCTGTATTATTTGGGGCACTGTTTTAATTACTTAAGTGGATCTTAATTACTGGACTTTTTTTCCTTGTGTAGGAGGCCCAGTTTGAGTTGCTCACAAGGCAGCTGGAAGCAGAGCGCCAGACTGTTGCAACACAGCTTGAGAAGGTGAGCGTGCCCCTCGCTATGAATTTTACGGTGCAGCCATGTCAATTTTGTTGTGTACTACATCTTTCACCGTAGTCCTCTAAATAGAGCAAACGACGTGTTGATTGTATGGAGAAAAACTGTGCCTCTGTGCCTGACCCCCTAGCCAACCCTCCTCTTTCTCTTCTTTTTTAAAAGGTTGGAATCAATATGACTTAACACAACCCTAAGGACTATACTTGCTTGTTAAGAAAATGGCTTAGCTGTTGCATTTAGTTTTTGCTCATATCTGCTGTGATTTTACTTCCAACATATCCCAGCACTTTTTCTGGTGGTACCAACAGGCTGAAAATAAAATAAACTGCACCTTGCTGTGAAATTCCTTTACTTTCATTTGCTGCTGCTATGTGTAGGCTTGTTTGACAGGTTTTGCAGATGTTTCATTTTGAGTTTTACTGTGAAACTATATGTAAGCATTAACAGTTTCTTTTCATTTTATTGTCAGTTTCGTGCACTCAGCACTTGTGGTAATTAGAAGCCTTTCTAAAAACATGCACTTGCCGTTGTTTGATTCTTCAGGCAGGAATGAAAGATATCTGTTGTGTGTGAATTCACTGAACTGACTGGGCAGATGCTGGTGGGTGTTTGCTGGCAACTTACAAGCAATGAAGCAAGCAGCCATCACAGTTCTTTGTCATAGTTGTCCTCGTGTGCCTCGGCAGGTTGCACCACTGTCTAGTTGCTATTGCGGATGATGACCACCATCTGTTCTGAGCCGAAAGTGTTCGCTCAACAGAAATGTCAACTGTATCTTCTGCTCAAGGAGCTAAACCATAAAATATCTATGGGAGCCCACCGTGGTGGCTCAATAGTTTGGTGTTCAGCTGCTGATCCCAAGGTCAGAGGTTTAATCCCGCCCACGGCAGCTGTATTTCGATGGAGGTGAAATATAAACACAGCCATGTGCTGGGCAATGTTGGTGCGTGGTGAAGAACCCAAAGATCTAAATTATGCTCCACTGCGCCGTCCCTCTTAGCCCATGGTTCACTTCGGGACATTACAACCTCTGCATGATCAAGATGGTTCAATCAAACCAGCTGTGTTTGTGTGGTTGGAGCTGACTGAACAGAGGTGCAGATGTTCGAGCCTCAGCTTTTGCGCAATTGTATGGTTTGTAACAACTTGGCTCTTCCCCTTACCACACATCGCAGATCAAACTTCGGGACCGAGACGACGCAGTGAGTGTATCGAGTGTCTCGGTGAGTGGTTCTACCGAGGAGCCACCTTACGGCTGGAGGCCACCACCTCCTCAGGTTGGCAACTTTGGGGCCGACGACGAACGAGAGACACGGCCCAAGATGACAGACTCGCACCTGTGAGTCCTGGTGTGGCTCATTTGCATGGTGGCCAATGCCCCTCATTCTTTTTTTTCTCACACTGGTCGTTGCTTGTTGCCTGGACAATTCCTCTGCATGCTCTTGTGCATGGCAGTTGGAAGATGTAGAGAAGTGCGTAGAAGCTTCTGCGTTTAGTACCTAAGCAGTCTCTTTTAAACTTTTCTTTCCCTGCATTGTGGTAACCATTCTTAAAGCTCTCCTACTATTTTGTGCAATATACTGAAGAGGAGGTGTCTGAGGTGACTAATGATTATTACTGAAACCATCTTTGAGTCTAAGGTGGTGGCGAAAGAATTTGCAAACTGTTGCAAGGAAAAAAATGTCGGTATTTGTTTAAGCAGCGTAACATTTTTGAGTTGTTGTTGTACCCTGTTCTCTTAAACAACAACTACATATTCAGGCGACATCCCACTCAGTTGTCTTTTGTGCATGTGATTATACCGTTACATGGCTTGCCATATTAAAACTACTGAATAGCGCTGCAAGAACTCGACACCCTTTGCTGTCAAGCGACTTTCAGTTCGGCAGAACAGTAGCATGTAGAAAGGGGTGAATGTACAAGCTGGCACACCCACTCACACTGCCTGCTTCTTTTGTGCAACCCATTCGGCGCCACTTCCGCTGTGTTGTGATGCTCACGCTTTTCACGCCTTCCTCCTTCCTTCTTGCCCTGCTTTTAAACCCAATTCCCCATCCCAACTCCTCCTGCTTCCTGGCCACAGCATCATTAACAGAAAGACGGAATCCAAAGAGGAAGAGCACCTTGTGCGCACTGAGCTCGTGGAGAAAGTGCAGAGGTTGGTTTCACTGCCCATGCATAGCATCCCTCAGCAAGCAGTGACACATAACTGATTTATTTTTTTTGTTTGATCTTGAAAAGTTGTGGTTGACCTCGATGATGGCCGAGAGCTGCAATTTTCAGTGCTCAGTGAATGATGAGCATAGATTCACTTATTTCTGCCAATTTTGATTTCGACTGCCAAGGGGCAGGGTGTAGGATGCTGTATTGCTGATAAAACCTAGTGGTCGCTAGGTCGCAAGCCAAAGGCGTGTCACCCTGCACTGCGGTGCTCTGTATAGAGCAGCAACTTGTTTTCATCATGTCAGTGTTTAACTTGCGAGGTGCTCCACATTTAAGTTGGTTGTTCGCTCAGGGTTTATGATCGCACCAGTGTATTTTTTGGACCTACATTCATATTCAGCACTTTTTGATATTTGTATTTCCTAGCACCAGGCGCATATCTAAACCGGCAGCAAAAGTTTACGGGACGCGAGTGAACAAAAAAAATATTTTGGACAAGTCACGTGATCCGGTCTCTTGAAATGTGTCAAGGTAATGGGGGATGTGCATGCCCTATCTGCTGATAACAATACCATGCAACTTGGTTGCAAGGCATAGCTACAATAATTTTTTGCTGACAGTGTGTGTCCTGTAAACTTTTGCTGCTGTTAGTACATATATGCTAAAATCAAACCACTTCAGAAGTTTGTGTTAGTGCTCCTTGAATGGCTGTGCCTAGGACAGGTGCTTGCCTCTTGGTGAGACTTGAATTTGTACACAAGGCATTAACTAGCTGCGACAAGAGGATGCCTAGCTCTGGATTAGTAGGAAAATTTTCTTCTCTCCTACAGGGCTGTAGGCTCCTAATTTTAGTTGCGTTTTCTTCTTCCAAATGATGTGTTCTTCCAAATACATGGTGGTGGTGTTTGCCTACAACCAATAAGTATATAATTGGATTTCTTCTTGATGTTTCAGGTTCGGTTTCTGGCTGTGATGTGTAGTTGTTCAGATCTAATGAGGCACAAAAATGCTATATATTAGCTCAAACGTAATTTTAATTCACTACAACATATCAGCCTTATGTGAAACGCCACCTACACGTCACAGCCATCGTTCTGTCGATGAGACTGAAGCCGAAACAGCATCAAGAAATTGATTCAAATTATTTAGCGTTCGTAGGCAAAGATCGCAGGGTGATCCATGCATTATACTTCCATATTAACAGCGCAACGATGGCAGAAAAGAAGGGCACGACACAACAGCACTGTGTCCTCCCCTTTTGTGCCGTAGTTGCGCTGTTAATATGGAAGTACATAACCAACTCGCCCAAAATATTGTGCCATGTATACTGTCGTCTAATGCATCATTTGAAAGAAAACACGCCAGCGAAAATTTGGTGTCTATACTTCTTTAACCTTGCATGAAAAGCACAGATGTAATTGTACTTCACGGGCTCTAATGCACATGCATAGCTTTTAGTGCTTGCCAACTCCGTGTTTTTTATTTTATGATGTAATTAATACAAGGGGCCAAATGAAAATTTAATTAGTCATTTCCTTTCGCACTGTCTTAGGCAAAGGTGTAAATTTGTCACACCGTTGTGCATGCTGCTTTCCTTTGCTCTCATGCTCTGCTTTTTTTCTTGCATACAGACACACACTTCCAAACACATGCACATTTTGTCTGCATGCCCCCCTCCCCCACGTCTCCCACACAGTCCTATATTTTGGGTAACTCCTTGCCTCTGCCCTGTTGCGTCTAATCATTCGTCATGGTTAGTAGGTTTATCGCCACTGTGGTGGCAGGTCGGGTTTTTCATTACTTCAGGCGTCGGGCTTGTTTATACCTCAGGCTAGCAGTTGATGTGGTTTTGGTCTAATGTTTAGCAAAACCTCCCAAGGTGGAATAGACTTGTAGTAAGGGAGTGATTACTCATTAGCATTTACCCAAGAGCAACTATACAGCAGCAAAGGAAAGCGGTACAGTTTCCACAGAAACTTCGCCGTTAAAAGAAAAATTATTTGTGATCTGGGGTTCAAACCCGAGACCATTGCCTCACCAGGATAGTCACTTTGGTCCAGTGTGTGGGGAGTCTCCCAAGATGGAGAATATTTGTAATAAGTAGATCTATAGTAAGATTTCATAGAAGTAATTACTGATTGGCATTCACCCAAAAGCAGCTATTTGGCTACAAAGGAAAGTTCGGTTTACTGACAAGGTTGTGAGCATAGTAGTGTTGAAGGTAGAAATCACAGAAAAGCATTTCATTGTCCTCATGAATGTGTACGGTCAGATAACTCATTCAAGCTCTTTAATTCAGCCAGGTTTGAGATTTTTGAACCCAGAGCCAGGTTTTGGGAACATTTTGATGGATGTTAATGGACACTGTGCTTTAGGCTATAACATGCTTTTGCTTCCTTTTGACATCATAATGCTTAAACATCATTCAGACACATCTCACTGCCATAGAATAATTTTCATCAGTCGTGAAAAAAAAGTGGAGGGGTTTTGAAATGTCACATTAATAGCAGTATACTGCTACATACCATAATTTTTATTGTGGCTTGAAATGAGCTTCGCAAAAAACTAGGTGGGTTTCACAGCCTTAAGGTGTACGTTGTATGTCTGCCCATTCACATACAAAATTGCTATTGTTTCATTCTATCATTTATTTTTCTGTTGACTATATTTAGGCTTCCATAGTGAAGGTAGCATTATGCAGCCCCGAGAAGTTTTGTGTTGCCTGTGACCTTCTAGAGTTGCTTGCTAAACTTCCATGTGCAACGGTAAGTGTTGCACCTAGCCTCTGCTTGTGAATTGTCAAGCATTCTCAAGATCACCTGTATTTGCTTCTGTATAAAATGCAGTCAGCCTCTAGCAAATGCTACTACATTGAAAAACATTGAAAAATGGAAGCTAAAGTTCATGCCCGAATCAGTCCTGCCATTTTTTGAGACTTGTTTGTTTGCACTTTGTGTTGTATACACTTGGTAGAAAAACTGTTACATTATTTTTGTGTCAAATTTTTACTCTATGTAGGCGCTACTATCCTGATCAAACAACTACAGAGTATCATCGCTACATGTAAGTTTGTAACTGTTGGAGTGACTGTTCCTGGTGTATGTTTTCAGTGTCTGGCAACTGTGCTTTTTGGAGGGTCATAATCAGCCAGGTTAAATTCCGTTGGTCGCAAGGATAGGTGCATGTTCCTTCTGCTGCCTGTATTTCTCGTCTTGCTTTCTAGTGCTTGGCAGTGCATACAGTATCCTTTGGATGTCCCCTCAACATCTGTCTTTGCACTTAGGTAGTCATGTGCCTCTTGTCATACTGCACATGATAGATTTAGTGATCGATTACAGCTTAAGAAAAGCATAGGTGCTTATGTTTTATCATGAATTAAAAGACTAGCGCATATAACAGAGACACAGACAAAGAAGTGTCTACTTCTTTGTCTGTGTCTCTGTTATATGCGCTAGTCTTTTAATTCATGATGAAACACCAACTAGCCCAGCTTTCCGCCTTGAGTGCTTATGTTTTGCCATACTCAGTGTGTCGGTAACTATCGAGAGGCATCCTTAACCTCAGTGTTTGCTGTGGTGGGCATGTGACATACACTGACCACTTTTCCTACATCAAAAGGATTACTGGCACCACAATTGCCGGGAGTAATTCGCATATAGTTTGAAATTTTTATGCTCGACCTGCGTGACGTTTCAATTTTTTCACTGTGTGCTCCCGTTGCCTGCAGTTTTTCATTTCTTTTGGTTTCCAAAGTGTTTGTTAAAGGAATATGGATGCCTGATTTTGGTGGCATGCTTTCTTCTTTGCAGTGACGTATAAGACATTACTATACATTATCGCAATGTTGCATTTGCCTACCACCGTTTAATAATTTATGATCAATTTTTCACTTTTGCTGTTTCGGTTTCAATAGTTCTGTAACGTCAAAGTTGTGTTTAGGTCACGTGAGGCATGCAAAAGCCGCAATAGAATTGCTGTTTCTTTATTGTCATTCCCGCTATTGAAGCAAGCTGGCTTTAGCATTGTAGCAAATTAAAACAACGAAGCAGAAATTATATCAGTTTTTTTATGCCTTGCATGACCTATACGCTACTTTGACGTCATAGCCACCACTCAGCTGTTGATACCAAAACAGCATGAGAAAAATTTGATTAGACGTTGTTTGGCAGTCATAGATGAATAACACATGCTAATCCATTTATACCAGTGCTTTATACATCACTACAAAGAAAATACACACCCAAAACTTAGATGTCTATACCC
This sequence comes from Amblyomma americanum, assembly GCF_052857255.1. Classification (NCBI taxonomy): domain Eukaryota; kingdom Metazoa; phylum Arthropoda; class Arachnida; order Ixodida; family Ixodidae; genus Amblyomma; species Amblyomma americanum. The sequence goes on along the minus strand of NC_135507.1, from coordinate 2,940,012 downwards.
TTTTAAAGGAAATACCATATTTACACAATTGTAACTCGACCTTTTTTCAAAATTTGAAAATCCGAAATAGGAGGGTCGACTTAAAATCGAAACCAAAGCATCGCACCATAAATAAAAGCGAGACAAACGAGATATCAGGCATGCTACAGCATGGTTGAATTTTTGCTGCGCGGCTCCGTCGCATCGCTCTTGGAACTGGCTATGTCAATGCGCAAAACCGCATCCCCACACTGCGCGGCGGCGGATGGTGGCTGGCGATAAGCAGCAAACCAGCACCAGCCCACTCCCAACCCCACACATGGCCGCAGATTGCGGCTGCTGATAAGCGGCTGCGGCCCAATAACGCATTTGCATTATGCTGTTAATAGGCATCGCCCAAGTTTTTTTTGTTTACTTTCAACCGCGGCGCTCAAGGGAGCGGTTACAGTTGATGGAATGGCCGCTGTTCGTCACGGCGGCACCACCAGTCGGAACCGCAGCAGCGCTGGGGAGTGTTGGTAGCTGACGGAAGAGCCAACGCCGCTCACACGTAGTTTCTCTTTCGCTCTGACACATTTGACCACTGCCGGCCGTGGTTCACAAGTTTTTAATATAGTGCTTCGTCATTCGTCAATTGTGCTCTGGGTCCGGTAAGCGACCGGCGCTCGTTCACAGCTACATTCAAGATGGCTGTCATTTGAACAACTGTGCGCCGGGCCGCAAGTTAAACATTCGCAACAGGTGATACAGGTGTGGCAGCTGCAGCGAGGCAAAATTTTCAGCTATTCCGCGCGATGTCATGATGCGGCTGTTTGCGAAATGCGGGATTTCACTGCACGACGATGTTAGAACGACGAGCTGTGGGACCGCAGCAGTGGTCACGACGGCAGCGCTAGTGAGGACGATGGCGAAAGTGTAGACGAGTAGTTCAGTGACTAATACACTTTTATTTTGGAATGTGCCCAAGGGCACGCCCGCGCATGGTAGCCGATGGCGGTTTGCGATAAGCGGAGGCCACAGGATAGTGTTACCATGCTCTATTATTAAAGGCCAAGTGTAAACGACCTCCAAGTTTTTTTTTCTGCAGTGTGATGTGGGGTAGGTCGACTTACAATCATGTAAATACGGTAGGTGTCACTTGAAACTTCAGTGTAAGTTAGTCAGACTCATTTGTACTCTAACTCAAGCAGAACCAGATAACGCATCTGCTATGGACAGCTCTGTTAATTTTTCAGTTTTCAATATCGCAAGAGCATGCATGTCTAAATGCTTCCGTGCATGTCTCTGTCAGTTGTGTCTTTATTGCAGCAGTGCTGCATTGTGGTTGAAGATATCCCAAGCTTGTAGTTACATGTTACAGAACTCACTATAGGCAGAGTATTTCTTTTGTCAACTCAGTTCTGAACACCCTGCCATGTTCATCTTATCTGTACCACATTATGATCTCAGAAATCTGCACTGTTATGCTTTTATGTGCCATGCTTTTACTAGGTTCTTGCAAAAGTATGCACACACATTCAATACAGCATAAATAGCATGCTGACCAGGCCTTTAGGGATCCTATAGGGTAATAGCGAGCACTTGTATTACTGACTTACCCAGATACTCATCGGTGCCGCAACTGTTTGTTTTACACCCTCTCAGGCAAGATGGCAGCTCCCCACAGGTACAGGAATCCTACTCAATGAACTACCACACCACGACGTCAACCAACGGTCACCAAGTGGGCGACGGCGAGCACTCGCCAAACTCATCCAAGCTGGTGGTGCCCAGTGAAAACGCCCAGCTCGTTAGCCGGACGACGCAGCAGACCAAGACGCAGCAGGTGCCTTGTGTTTCTATGTCAGCAGACCTTACGGCCTGTGCTGGCTGAAAGGCTATGGGGCAAATTGGTGTTTTAGTGCTCTAACCACACAGCATGCACTGAATGTGGTGCCCCTTGTACTGGTATAGTTACAGGATGTGGCCAGAGTCAGAAGCTAGTGTTCCCCTGCTCTCTCAGCACAGGAAGGCTTTTTTAAAGAATAAAAGCGCAGGTTCGTTATAGATCTAGGGTTAATCCTGTGTCACAGTTGGCTGTTGATCATGAGCTAGAGGCAGTTCACTTTTGACTTGGTTATCGAGAGAACTGTGTGTGTGCGTATGCATACATGCGTGTGCGCATGCACGTATTAATTCATGTAATTTATAGATTTTTCTTGAAATCCGCAGTTTTGATTGCTGTAGACATTTCATTTGAATGTTGGGGCCGCAGTCTGTGAAAAAATTTTCTTTGGGTGCTCGGACGATTGTTTCTGTGCAACTAATTATTCTGCACAGACTAAAGCAGCTGATCTGTCTGCCTCCTGTACAGGTCAAAACGGTCACAAAGGTCATAAAGACACGAGAAGTCCGTCACGTGGGTCCGGACGGTCAGCCTCTTGAGTACAATCCATACGGAACTCACGGAATGCCCATGTCGGGCTCCGACTATGTCACATATCCCTACACGGGAACCACCGACAACTCCCATGGCTATGGCAGCTATGACACAGGTAAGCTGTTCTGTTCTTTGTGTGATGTCTTCACCTTTTATGATCTTGCTATTTGTATGCCAGTCATGTGACTCTTGGCATTACTGTCATGCTTTTCTCTCTCTTTTGATGTATGCAAGGTGTTGCTTGGCTCTTGACACACTTAAATAGCCTGTGTCAATAGCCAGGGTAGCAGCATTTTCAGTATTGCTTATCTGTTGTGACTATGTGTATGCATAACATGAGCATAAAAAATAGAAACATGAAACCGAATAAGAAACATTTAATCATAGCAACTACCAAACCATAGTCAAGAATAGAACTTTCTGCACTAGTTAGTGCATCAGTAACGAGGCCTAATTATTTTCAGCTCTAAGGTAGCTTTCTTGTCTGAAAAGCTCTACTTATTTATCTAATTGCAAAGCCACATGGTAGGCATGTGCTCGAAAATGAATCATTTTCCTTGCAGTAGTAGCAGTTCTTCCTTTCACACTGAGCGTATCTGCAGTGCCCCACTTCTCTGCAATTTTTTTTTCTTTGCATTTTGGCTCATGTTTGGGCCTTGTTTAGAATGGTTTAAGTTTTGCTATGTAAGAGCTGCCATTCAGACTTGTGTCACTCTGAACCCCTACTCTACATCTGTGAACTAGATCATTGAAACTCACATAAAGGAGGGCTCTAGTTCAGCCAGTCTTCTTTATGAAACTGATGAGTAGGTCATAGCAGTGTGAAAGGGAACGCTGTATTAAAGCGAAAGCATTAGATTGCTCATCAATACGAAAGCCCAGCATTGTCCAAAAAGTGCCAGCATTATAAAAGTCACGATTGGTTGGAACGATGCATGCTCATAAAAGGTTGGAAAGTACGAAATTTTAACCAGTAATAGTCATTACTGTACTCAGTGTCATGCATAGCAGGCAACACTGCCAAAGCTAGCACACCTTTCCCACAAGCCAAGTCTGTGCCCAAAAAATAATTCACCATATAGCCAAAATGAACACAGGCACATTCCGTTCCGACAAAAATCAAGCACTGTGACTGGCCACATTTTCGTCCTGTGACTCATTGGAACTTCAAGAAGTAAGAACGACATGTGGCACAATGATTTGCAGCTAGTAGCGCGAATTGCTCACACTCCCACCTGTGCTTAACAAAGTAATTCACACTTAGTGAAAATTGTAGCCTGAGGGCCAGAACACTGAGCGCCTCACAGCGTTGACCATGATTCCCAATGCTAGCTGTTGTTTGTTTTATACTGCTTTGTTTTCGTCCAAACACTCGCCAAGGCTTCGAGCGAGACGAATGATTCTTGGCATAGTAATATTGTTTCTTGGGAGCACTACTTTCACAGCCTCTGCTGCATTGCCTGCTAGGTATGAAAACAAGTGCAGTACTTGTAGCCAACGTTCTTGGACAGTTTCAGTTTCACAGCTCCGCTTGGGGGTGGCCAAAGTGGCAGTCGTGGAAACTAGTGGTGCTGCACTTGAGCTTTTCTATATTGTCTGCTGTCGTTTCGCTTGCCGCAGTTACGACAGGCTAGTCGGATTTTCAAGCTGGTTTTTGCGTGAATGATGCTCTTAATGGTTGTGGAGAAATCTGTGCACTTGGTGATTTCGTAGGCTTATGCCTTAGGAGCAAATGAACGAGCAGCTGACTCGGATGTAGGCAAGAATAGAACAGCCAGCCGTGGCTTCACGTGCCACAGTCCCGCGCCTTCTTTATTTTCTTTTTCACGCGGGCGCGCTTTGGCCGTGCTCTAGGCGCAGCCAGAGGAGGGCGCTACAGGGCCTTCTGCCTAGGCTTCAAGTCAAGAAAAGTCAGTATTCTTGGCATGCAAGACACAGATAGCCGGCTGTTGAATGCGAGTTACACTCAGTCAAAGATGAAATTAAGTAAGCAGGAAGCCAGGGACATGATGCGACAATGGTGTTGGTGTATAACCAGTGCAGGTGTGCGATTTGAGGCATTGTTCTGCTAGCTGATACACCTCTGCAGACTGGGAAGCACCACCTCCTCGTCGCCTGCAAACCAAGCACTGTTTGTTCACTTTCATCACCTGCTTAAAGCAGTTAGTCTGTTAAATAGGTTAATCAGCTGCATCCACGACACTACCACAAAAGTCTACATGAGCATCACGAAAAACTATGTTCTGGCTGCGTCTGTTAAATAGGTTAATCAGCTGCATGCAGGACACTAACACGAAAGTCTATATGAGCATCACGAAAAAGTATGTTCTGGCTGCGGCGACAGTTAGACAGCAGTTCCATTGCTGCCATCAACAGGCAGACCGCATACAAGAACAGCTCCAACAAATTCATATTAATTACTGGTAAATAAATTGTCCATGATCATAAAAACATAGAGGTAGACTTCAGTTGACTATTGTCCACATAGGATTGCTGCATTAAATCACCGAAAATAGACGTTATTAAATTTGTCGAAAATATTATTCGGAAAAAAAAAACGAAACTTGGGTTCTGAATTAAAAACAAAAAAAGTACACCGTATTTTCAGAAAAAAAAGAACGAAAAGTCCAACCCATAGCTATAACCTAAGCAAAGAACACACTGAAAAACTAAATTGCATAGATGACATGACACACAACAGTTAAGAAGGTGAAGTATGCCTTTCCAGTTTCATGCTGGTTGTCCTAACCTCAGTGTGTGCACCCTTGCGCCCTCCAAACTGCGCAATATTTTCTCTATGCACCAACTAGACCATATTTTTGTTTGTTCACGCTGTAAGAAATGAATTCGCCTGCTGGTATGGGTGTGGTGCCGCCCGTCTTTACAGAGGCGTTGCAGGTGACGCGCGAGACATGTAGAAAAGCGCAACTGCAGTGCTGTTATAGTCGGATACAACTTAAGTCTGCAGCGAAGCTCCGCCCACATTCAGGACCGGCGCACAGAATTCCTCCACGACAAAAAAGTAGTTCGTTGTTAAAACTTCTCATCACCTAAACAAGAAGCTAATCACGAGAAAAAAGTTATGAACACTAGAATTTTGATACCTGGCTTGTTTAATAAAGACAAACATTAAAAAGCTTATTTCGTTTACTTTTGTGACTGGCTAGCAGAGTGATACAGTACGCCGCGGACCGGGGCCCAGTGTTAACTGCTATTTTTTTAAAGTTTTATCCTACTATAGTTCCAGCGACTTCCACGGTAGGCACGCCAGCGAGTGGCGGGTATAGGAAGCTTAGAAGCTCAAGGTGTCTAAGAAGGTTGCTTGCAACTGCACCAACTGCAAAAGAATAGAATTGAATAAGAATAGGATTGGAGAATTAGAATGGAATTGAAATGCTTTCGTATTGCTCGCAAATCCTTAAGTGCCCCCCCAGTAATTTTGGAATATGGACTACTCACAAGCATAACAGTAAAACTTGCTTTGTTTCTTTAAAGGTAGTTTGCATTAGTAAACATTTCCAAGTTCACTGGTTAGAAGTGGAAGAGCACAATCTAGCATCTCTTGTTGTACTGTCTTATGAAAATTGCTAACCTGACATCTCTGTCTCACACAGGCGAGCCCCCTAGTCCAGCCAGTCAAGTGGCGCCTCAACATGGCGCCTACCCCCAGGACTACGCCACATACGGCTCCTACTTGCGCGACTATGACTACGGTGGCTACCCTGGTCAGGCGCCGACGCCCCCCTCTGTCACGTCCGAGTCACCCCTGCCTCCCTCACACATGGCCGTTCCCCAGGCAGCAGCATCGCGAAGCATGATGTCACCACTCATGGTTGCGCCAGATGGCTACAGCCATGGACACTCGGGTTATGATGAGCTCGACCCACAACCTCCGAGGGGTGGTGTGGAGTACCCGCCAGACTGCTATAGGAGTACACCATCACCGGCACCCCATCCTGACCGCTATGGTGAGGCACCTTTTGATGCGGTACGCAGTGCTTATCTCAGCTTTCCCTAGCCAAAGGCGCACCAATCTTGTCGGCTAACTAGCCTTACTGTTTCATGGTGGGCTGCAGAGATGGCTTTGCTATAGCTGAACAAGGCCAGTAACAATACCAAATGAATTTTGAAAAAAAAAATGCAGTGCAAAACTTTTGATCAATGTGTGAGGCATAGACGTGAGTGAGGTTTAGTTGTATGGCGAAATCAGCCAAGAAACTAAGATCTGACTGCAGTGTTCAAAAATATCATTTATTTTCAAAAAATTCGGTCATCTTGGCTTGCGTCCTTTTAGTGGACATGAGCGTCGTGGTGAGTTTCACACTCGGCCAACAGCTGCATCGCGATGTCGTCACGTGCACCAATGAAAGTATGAATGGTGTCAAATGCGACCATCACATGCAATGCAGACAGCAGGGCTGGTGCACCTTCCACTGCAACATTCGTGCAAGTCCACTGCAACATCTCCCTTTTTCCTGCCGTTGGATGCCGCGCTGATAATTCGTGCCTTCTCTTCAAAAGAAAGGAACTTCCACTTCCTAGACAAAGTCGCCATGCTTGTGTCGGTTGCAGCGCACAAGCACGAGTGAAAAAAACTAGGGCAAACGCGCTGCTACTGTTGCCAGGCTGCTGCGTCCTTTGGCGACGGATTGGTTGTGGCTCTGGCTTGGAAGAAAACGGGAGCTTGCACCCGCGCCTTGTTGCAAGGCAGCCAGCCCGATTGTCATCACCACCAAGCAATGGTGGTCTTCATGTGCGTTTGAATGAGTGGATCAATTGGTTCCAGCGAAAGTTTAGTGAAACAAAAGCAACATGCACCTACGGAGGTACACAGATAGGTGGCGATATGCTTGTTTTATTGTGAGATAGATTTTTAAACCCAGCTTCGCATAGCAAAAATTTCGTTGAAGCAGAAATGTGCCCCAAAAGTGGTTCGTTGTGATGAGAAATTTGTTTCATTATTTTCTATGGCGAGCTGACGGGGAATTGGAAATACTCTGTTGAAGCGAAAATTTCATTGGAGTGATGTTCGTTGTAGTGGGGTTCTACTGTATAGCTAACTATAAACCCTCTGAATGTTGTTTTAGCAAACAGTTAGCGCAATGAATATTTCACAGACTGCTTGGTCGACCATCACAGCTAGCACAGTGTGCTTTTTGTGGTCACTATGGCACATGCAGAATGCACAGTAAGATGAGACATAAAATAGTGTGAGGTTATCAGTGCGACATAGTAGCACAACGTGATGTGATCCACCTGTGATGATGCCACGATATAATGTTGCACGTCAGAAACAGGCTGCCAGTGGGCAATCCAGTCTCACGCAAGTGAGCTCTTATCACTGAACTATATATAATTCAGTATGTTTCAGTGGCCCTTTGTAGTAGCTTTTTAATAGTGTTTATCTCTCCCCCATGTGTCTGCTTTAAGTTGTACCCCATATGTATAAATTCAATTTCTCATATTCATCTGATCTGTCGCAGCTGTTAGATGTTTTACACGATATATTTGATTAGGAAGTCCCATTACAGTCGTTGACTTCGGGACCTCCTTCTGCATGATATGGTGTACATATGAAATATATTAACAAATAAAGACTAATTCTGATTCCGAACTGCTTTTTGCCTTCAACCCTAGAGTTGTCGCATAAAATTTTTCTTGATTTGGTCTGAAGTGCGTGGCTTACTCATGGGAGCCCTGGTTCACTGCTGTGAACTGCCTGCACAGGAACTTACGGCTACCTGGGTGCCCCCGGTGCCAGCTCACCCGGGTACAGTCCTGGCTACGAAGGAGCACCGCCACCCCAGGGCTACCTGGACCGCAGGCCCAGCTACGACGAGCATCAGGCTGGGCCCCCACCGGGTGGCGCGAGGGGCCCCTATGGGGGCGCTCCCCCTCGGGCCCTCTTTGAGGAGGAGGAAGAGGCCAGCCCCGCACCCCCACCTCTGGAAGGGCAGCTTCCCCCCAGGCCACCTTATGTGGGACCCCCGTTGGATGGCTCTGACCCCAGAGGTCAATACATGCTCTCACTCTAGTGTTCTAGCCTGTAGCTGCTTTGCATAGCCTTTTCTACAATAATGGGTGGGATTAAATGGTAGTGTTGATGCTGTTGTAGCGCCTCTAGCTGCATAAGCATTGTGAAAAAGTTCCCCCATTCATTTGCCGACCAATGGGAGTGGCGAGTAGAAAGGTGGAGTCTCTGACACTTGCAGAGCTCAGGTTTGCTTCTAGGCCCTGCTGTATGGGCCGTTATGCACTGCCAGCATTCCAGATGTCTTGAAATTGAGAGGAGTTTTGGAGAAGTGACACAACTGTTCCAGAGTCTGCCTACAGCAGAGAACCAGCTCAGCAGGAGAGGATCGGTGTACGAGAAATGCGGAAAGTAGCGTCGGGAAGCCATAAGCAGGTGTATGTGTCACCTGGGCCATGCATCCTTCACCTCGCATTGTTTGCAATCAATCCTTCTTTCTCAAGTATTTTGGCACAGTCAGGCTGATCATGACAGATCTCATACATACAGCCCAGACCATTTATAACGTAACCGCTTATAATGCGGGACCGCATTATATGTGGCTTTTTGTGACGACCACTTTGCTTCCCATGGAGTTCAGTGTATTGGCGCACCACTTAACACGCAGCTGTGCGTAACCGGAGACCGCGTATAGCGCGATTTCTGGAAAGCTTGGCAGCACACGTATCGGTGCGGGCCTGTGGGTACCGGCGGGCGCGACGAGCGTGCTTCCAGGATTGCGCAAGAAGGGGGCAACAGGTGGGCCTTGGAACAGCGTGGCCTTGGAACAGCTTGGAACCTTTCCTTGGAACAGCGTGGCCAGCGCTGTTCCAAGGAAAGGCTGCAGGTGGGAGCAGAGAAAAAAAAAAAAAAGCCACAAAGCAGGCATTTTTCCTCTCGCTCTCCGATGCGCCTCCGTTGGGCACACTGATTGGACAAAACCTGAGAGCACGTGATGGCAGAGCCAAACGAGCATGCTGAAGCTGCGGCGGGGGGTGCATTTCCCTGCAAGCTCGGCTACTACGCGCACATCCGGCAGTATTTTTGTTGACAAGCTGACAACGTGGGCAAGTCTACCAGCACCGGCTGTCATCAGTTCCAATGGCGTCTTCTCCTCTGAAAGCCAGGAAACGGCAAGCTTTGTCCCCGGAAGCCAAGCAGAGCATTGTGAGGGACGTCGAGAGCGGTTTAAGAAAGGCTGCGGTGGCAAAGAAGTATGGCATCGCCGACACTACTGTGTCCTCCATTTGGAAGAATAGAGACAAGTTGCGACAACAGCTGCAGGAAGACTCCGCTTCACTTGCGAGGAAGTGGATTCATGCGTCCAAGCTCAAAGATGCTGACGCCGCTTTGTTTAAATGGTTTCGAGAGGTCCGAGCCCAGGGCGTTCCTGTGAGTGCTGCAAGCCAAGGCCAGGTGCTTTGCAAACCTTTGGGGGCATGATTCTTTCAACCCATTGAACGGTTGGATTCAGCACTTCAAGGACCGGCACGGGATAAGCTGTCGGGCTATCTCTTGGCGAAAGCGCAGAAGTCGCCGACTCTGTTATTGAGGCCTGGCTCAACATTCATGTTGAGAGCATGCTTTCGAAGTACAGTGACCGTGACGTCTATAATGCTGATGAAGCTGCCGTCTTCTACAACCTGCTTCCAAATCGCACTCTAGCTTTGCGAGATGAGCGCTGCTCCGGTCGAAAGGCGTCGAAGGAGCGAGTGACAGTCTTATTTTGCGTCAACATGGATGGCACAGACAAGCGGCACCTGTTTATTGTGGGAAGATTGGCACGACCGCAGTGCTTCATAAAGTGGGATTGTCTACCTGTTTTGTACGCAGCCAACAAAAAAGCTTGGATGACCCAGGAGCTCTTTTCCAGTTGGTTGCAGAAATTTGATGACGACATGGTCGCCGAGAAATGGCAAGTGGTTTTAATTTTAGATAACTGTTCCGCTCATAACGTGATGCAAAAGCTGACTGCAGTGTGCTTGAAATTTTTGCCAGCGAATGCGACAGCCAAGAGCCACCCACTAGACCAGGGTGTGATAGCGACGGTAAAAGCGCACTACAAAAGATGCATTTGCGAATGTTTAGTGGTGAACATGCACTGGAAGGAAGCACTAAATTTGGATTTGAGGGCTGCCATCGTTATGATCATAGCATCGTGGTGGCAGATAAAGGCAATGACGGTTCAAAAGTTTTTTCGAGAAAGCTCGTTTCGTGAGGAATTCCGGAGCCTCGGACACTGCCGCTGCCAGGGATGATGTCGACGTGGACGACGTGAGGTCTGATCTGATCAAAAATAATTGTGTGGATGAAAACAATACATTCGCAGACTTAGTCATCGAGGACGATGGCGCTGTGTGCGAAGTATCCGCCACAGACGAAGACATCGTGGTTGCGGTGCGCGGTCGCAACGAGACTCTATCCGAGGATGAGCCCGACGAAGCGAGTGAAAGTGTTGCAGAAGTTTCATGCAAAGATGCGCTCGACTGTTGCAACAAACTGCGCCTCTACTGCTCTCACGAGAAGCCTCAGTGAGCAAGTGCTGAAGTGCCTCACTGTTTTTGAAGCTGAAGCCATTAGCAACGCAGTTAAATCGCAGCGACAGGTGAAAACAACGTCGTTTTTTCATTCTCTATGGCGCTTCCAAATAAATTTCTTTGTTACCTGTGATGCATGCAAAAGCTACGTTTTGGTTACAGTGCAGTAGCGCTTATGATGCGGATTTTTCCGCCTCCCGCGGTATGCGTTATAAGTGGTCTATGCTGTACCATAGTCAACTGTTGCTCCTTGCGTCCTGTCCAACTGCTGCTCTGTTCTCTCAGGTGGTGGTGATGTGCGGTGGCGAGATCCTGACCTCCATGAGGTAATAGAGTTCCTGGGCCACCCCAACAGTGTGGTGCGTGCAAATGCGGCCGCCTACCTGCAGCACCTCTGCTACATGGACAACAGCATGAAACAGAAGACGAGGTGGGTGGTACGGCAACTGGTTGTCTTGAATTGACGACCCTTTACACCTCCGTCTAAGCCCGAGCTTGTTTTGACTTGGCCATGGAGAACTATTAACTTGTGGCGTCCAGATCTGTGCTTGTCAGGTGTCCGCGGTTGCGCTACCCAAAGTGCGCACTCACTGTAACTGCGCTTGGTGGCATCAATCAATGGAGAGATACAACAGCATGTCGTGATCCACTTCCACGCGCCAACAGTGCACACACGCTTATTGGTACCGACAGGGCTGTGGTACGAGCAGCTCGCTGGCGCCTTACGACGTCCTCAGGGCAATCTGCACACGCGCAGTGGCTCCTTGCGGAATTGGATTGACATAGCGACCGTGCATCGCGTTCTATTCAAAGGCCGCGCGGTTCTTATGATCTTCATGGAGTGTGTTTGAGCAGACTGCAGATGCTGCAGCCGCACTTCTCCATGTGATATTCGCGACTCAAGAGCGACGACATGAGCTCGAGAGGAAGCTAGCACGAGGCACATTGTGACGGGTGCCTCTTTCTGACGCCTGACGCGGGGCAACACTGGTCGTGCAGTGCATAAGTTTAGCAGGCATAGGTGTGTGCACAGAGGTGCGGGGGGCGACACCTTTCCCCCGCTCATCTAATAAAGGCATCAAGTTTCCCCCCACGCATTTACTCTTTTGGGCCTGCCCCATCGTTTAAACTGCAGGGTTATGGCCGTGCAGATCTATAACGATAGTGCTAAAAAGTACCGCTCAAAAATATTTTGCACATGTTGCAATACCATCACATTGAAATACACGTTTTATAACCATACGTCATCTGTACACTGCGTTTTGACCATAGGGTCCTGGGTGGGTGGGGGTTGCGAAGGTTGGGGGGGGGAGCGCTGCGGTGAAACTTGGCTACCCCTAACGGAGAACCCTGCACACTCACCAGCAGGTATTCATGCAGTCGTCGCTTAAAAGCAATAGCTGTGCAATGACACAATCGGAATTAAGACCACCACTCAGGGGTCTCATAATAGGTCTCACACGCCCAAATGTGTTGGCTCCGCATGTAGGCCAACTCCCCAGTTTTCGATGGCCCCTTTTGCAGGATGTTGACGTGCTTCAAAGAGTGTGATGAAGTTCAATGCCTGCTTTTTTTTCTTGTGTTTTTTTTTATGGTAATGAATGGCCTTGTGTGTTAGAAAAATACATGATTTTTAAAATGTCTATTGTGCCGTTCAACTTATTTTATGTGCTAGAATTATTCGAAATATTCGCTTCAAAACTGTTCGAAGGAAATTACTATTCGATTCGAATTCGCTTCACACCAAAAAGCCACCATATACACATGCCTACATTTGATGTACTCCACCAGACTCGACGCCTCCTGACATCGGAGGAGGAGGGCGAATTTCGCTTGCAGAGGCTAGTCGACCAAGGCAGGAGAGAAAGAAATCTGAGTGGGAATGGAAGGAGAGCAGCATGGTGAAGTAGCTCGATTTCGGTGGTTGTAACTCCACAAATAATGAGCCTTTTTGAAAATTATTTGCGGCCGCATGTTTCCGGAATGGTGCCTCACAGCCACAAGGGTAGAAAATATTTCTGCAAGAGGGTGGTCAGTGGCCCCTCAGTGCATGTAGGTTAATGGAGCTTGTACATGACTGTACATCTGCAGTACGTCTGTGACTGTCTCTTCAGCAAAAAAAAGAAATGGAAGGATCTCCATGCAAGATGGCATTAAGTTGGTTCAGAGAGATTCCCACTTCATTAGAGCAGGGACTGAAGTTTTATTTTTATTGCAGAGCTTTGGGAGGCATCCCCCTCCTGATAGAACTTCTGAATCAGGATTTCCCAGAGATTCAGAGGAATGCCTGCGGTGCCCTTAGGAACCTCTCCTATGGTCGGCAAAATGACGAAAACAAGGTGAGTTCTGTGGTAACTTTAGATGTCTGTACTGGGCATTTGTAGTGCAAACAAATTGCACATCCTTAAAACAACTTTTGTAAGCAGCAACGGCCGACTAGTCATAGACACAAGCCCAAAAATGGGAGCAGACAGCAGATTAAAATGACTGGGCAGGTATAATGGATGGATTTTATGGACAAAACTGGTGGAGGTCAAGTGGAAAAATGAGTGGAGGATAGTCCGGACAGTCTGGTTCATCTATAATTTTTTGCATGTGTACAATGGAAACACTTTACCAACTGGTCATGAAAATTGGTAAATTTGTTAAGGAAAGGAAATGGCACAGTATCTGCCTCCCACATTGAGGGTCCAGTTAGGGAAGGGATAAAGGAGGGACAAAGAGGAGAAAGGAAGAACGAGGTGCCATAGTGGAGGGCTCTGGAATAATTTCAACTACCTGGGGATCTTACATGCACTGACATGGCACAGCACACGAGCGAAGCCTTTTGTGTTTCGTCTCCATCAAAACGCGGCGACCGCGGTCGGGTTCGAACCCGGGTACTTCGGATCAGTAGCTGAGCGCCCTAACCACTGAGCCACTGCGGCAGGTTATCATATCAATTTTCTATAATCGACAAACTTTGTTCCATGTGCACTTTTCGCTAACAAAAGACTTCAGTGATATGCCTTCCTGGTGGAACTGATGCCTGCTTCATCTCTTGCTGTGTCAGGATTGCCCAAAACAGCTTCCTGCCTCAAGTCTCTTCCGATGTCTAACTGAAGTTGACATGCGTGTTCCATTTCGTTCTTCCCTTCTCGACAGCGGGCCATCCGCAATGCGGGTGGCATACCTGCTCTGGTGCGCCTTCTTCGGAAGACCCCCGATAATGAAATTCGTGAGCTAGTCACCGGCGTCCTGTGGAACCTCTCTTCGTGCGAGGTAGGTTGCAATTTTTTTTTTTTTTTTACCGAGGAAACACCTCAATCACCTTAACCTCGGAAGCGTGTTCCAGTTCATTTATTAAATCGCGAGATTTTTGGGGCAATGGAACTTCTTAAAGGGAAGGCTTGTGCATATACTTAACATGGCAAAGCAAGTATTGATTACCCCCCGCCCCCGCCCCCCAATAAAAAACGTCTGTTCAACAGCTGCTACAGTAAAAGCTCGTTAATTCGAACTCGAAGGGGAGCACAAAAATGTTCGAATTAAGCCAAGTTCGAATTATCGAATGGGCGCTAGAATTCGCGGTTATAGCGCCCTGCCACGCGGACAGAACTCACAGCAGTCACATCTAGACTCGTTATCGCGAGCTAAGTGCTACTACACATTTGTGGCGGGCATATTCTGAGAATTAAATTCATCCGGTCCTAATGGCAAATGAAATACATTGATCGGCGAGTTATGGGCCAGAAACAAGTACTGGAATGCATTCGCGTGAGCGGCGAGCTTAAGTGCTGGAATATATGACGCTATTTATGCTCCAAAACTTGTTTATTTACGGGGAAGGGACGTCAAAATTAAATGTAATCGGCGAAGTGCATTTGCTTGCGTTTCTTCTGCCGAGACTCCATCAGCATCGTCTGCAGCTTGCCCAAAGCTGCCGCGCAACGTCAGAGTTCTCAAAGACAAAGAAGTGACGTGCTGTAGCATCGAGCGCCAATGCTACTTCATTTGCACTTGGCGGTGGCATAGTCTCATCGCCTCTGTCTGACTCATTACTGTCGACTGATGTCACTGTACGTGAGCCCTGCAATGTCTGCTGGGAGCATGCAGCCTCGATTATATCGGCGTCAATCGTCAATCAAGGGCTCCAACGTCTTCACGCTGCTGTCCACATAGCTCACACTCGCGGCACCAACAAAAGCCGTCATCGCCCGAACCACCATACCACATTTTTTACACCACGTGATCGCAACCCAGTGACCGCGGCACAATGAAAATCTGGAACGGCTCTCGCCGAAGCATTAGCAACACGGGCGAGTGTGCCGACAGCGAAAACCTGCTATGGCATGCACCAGAACACGGGCTCCGTGAACTTCGTGCACTCGGCTTTTTTTATTTTCCACGGTTTTACATCTCTGGTAAATTTGGAGCGTGTTTTACTCGCTATGGGTCAACTTCTATCTACGAGGAGCGGTGTCAGCCAGTGGCTCCTAGTTTGAATTAACTGTAGCGGATGCCGACTGGTTCGAATTATTGGGAGTTTTTCCCCATTGAAATACACAGGGCTGTGCCAGGAACCGGGCATCAGTTCGAATTAACCGCAAGTTTGAATTAATGAGCTTTTACTGTATTGCATGTACGAACTTTGAACTTGTAACAGTAGTTGCATGTTGTAAAGATGTTATTGTGAGCCTTTTGTACAAGCGTTTATTGGCAGATAACTGGCGGAAAATTTTTTTTGTTATTATTATGTAAACTGCAAGTGTTTACTTTCTAGGTGGAAGCTTGTCCTAACAGTCCTGAAAGCTAAGTTGGCACACCTTTAATAAGAGTGCAGGACAGAGCTGGTTTTGTCCTTTCCCACTGTGTGCTTCAATGCACATGCTCCCCCCAGGTTATTAGGGATTATTGCCTGATGACACTAGGTTGTCATCCTCTCACTCTTGGCTTGCTGCGCAGGAGCTGAAGCGGCCCATCATAGACGATGCGCTCCAAGTGCTGGTGAACCACGTGATCATCCCCTTGTCCGGCTGGGACCGCAACCGTGACAGGGGCGGTGGCGACCACACCAAGCCCCAGGAGATCTACTGGACCATTGTGTTCCGCAACGCCAACGGGGTGCTACGGTGAGCCAGCACTCAGTCACTACTAGCTGGCATTCTGCTAAGCTCATTGCACAAAGCAGTTTTGTTTCCACAAGTTGTGGGAATTATTTCAGAACTCTTTGTCTGTGCTGAAGGAGTGTTCAGCCTCTGTGAGGCAACACGGAGTCTCCTCGAATAGTGGTGAAGCTAGCATTGAGACATCTTGTGCACTTTTTCACTAGCGGCAACAATCGACGGGCAGTGCAAGCTTCTCGTACTATACTTCATTATTGTTTTACGGGGCAGTGAAAACAAGACCTTTGGGCATGCTGTTTGAAAAACAAGGTCTCTGCTTATGATGTGTTGCACCTCACCTCACATCACCTTACACCTGTGTGTCACTTATGGTGTGTCACACCACTGTATGCTGGCACCTTGGAAGTGGCTCTGATCAGTTGGTGTTCGCGACATTCTAACATCATACTGAGGAGCAGGCTCTACCTTCCTCTGTATTCTTGCTCTGTGACTATAAAGAAGGGACTGGCTATGAGGAAATGGATTGCTAGAAGAAACACACTGCTGATGCTGCATGCTTTTGAGCTGTACTCTCTGTGGCATTCTCTCATCGACATGCTACATTGTCTCCGTACTCTGTCACACATAGCACCGCTTACCATCTATCGTGTACCAGGACTGTCCACAGCCTGCCAGAGTATTTGCGTCAAGTGAGTGCTGCTTGTCTGTGGAGTGCTAACTCAGGGGCTATCATTGCATGCAGCCTTTCAAGTTTCAGGTTTGACAGGCCCATTTGGTACAGACTTGTGTGCAAACAGTGCTAGTAGTTGCAAAGTAAGACTTTCAGGGGACCTCCTGTAAAAAATGATGTAGAGGGCACACAACATCTTAAGGCTTTGCAGAAAATGCAGTGATTTGCCATTGAAAAATTGTTGGCTTTTGTACAGTCAGCAGAGCAATACAAAGGATACAGTCTAACCCACTTATAACATTACTGAAGTCCCACAGAAATATCAGTTATAACTGAAAGACAAAGAAAACATGAAAAGCATTTACAGTCGAGCCCGCTTATAACGAACATGAGCGTCACGCGGCGCCCGTTTGTTATATTCCGAAGTTTGTAGTTAGTGCACCACAGCTTTAAAGACAGTTGCTTGTCAAAACACAAAATCCATTTCTTTGCGAAAAAGTCCGTAATGGGCATCTGTTTTTGCAGCGCAAATCCGGTGAGGGCGGTTTCCAGTTTATTTAAAGCAGTGGCATGCTCTTCGCCGAGGCCCTTGGCATAGAGTGCCTGAGGCTCTCACGTAGCCCATTGCTACAGGTGCGCTTATGGGTGCTGGCTCCGAAGTGGCTGAGTCTGGTGATGAGTTCTGCAGTTAACCTGCCTTTTCCACCAAGGCTTTGTTTGCCATCTGCCATGTGCTTTTGTAACAAGTTGCGGAGCGCAGTCCCCATTCTTTTCTAAATGTGGTTAATGCAGTCCTCTTTCACAACTTTAACAAAGCCACACACTTTTGCATCGTGTATAGCATTGAATGTCCTGCTGTCTCCATCACACAGCATCGTTGTGTAGCGCATGTTGTGCTTTTAAAGGGATCTCTCAAAAAGAATTAGGCCGGCTTCAACCTCCATCTGCCCGGCTTTACTTTCAGTGTTTTTCTGGCACTGATGGCTTTTTTTCCATTCAGCATAACCCGCACTGTCAGGTTTTGGGCCAGTTTTACAGCTAAAACAGAAGTTTGACAGTACAACGTAATCAAACACATAGCCCGTAAAAAGCTCCACGACAGCCCCGACGCCTATGTGGGAGGAATGACCTCTAGTCATCCATGAGCTGTCATAGCAAACAGAAATGTTGCCCTTGTGCCCGAAGCACAGGTCATCATGCAGAGCCTCCACTTTTTGCGCACACTGGCTCATGGTATCTTCGGCTACAGATACGTACGCACAGCGCCAGCAGAGAGACCAATGAGGGGCATCCGTGAGCGTCAGTGCAGCCACCTCTTGGCTCCCACACAAGGCCTGCTTCACGGAGCATGGCCTCCGCGATCAGCACCGGCGGCGGCGCGGTTGATCGCGGAGGCCACGCGCGGATTTGCAAGAGAGTGAGGAGAGGAAAGCGGAGTTGCAAGGAGGGGCGGAAGGGCGATCTTGGAAGGCGCGTTGGCGGGGAAAGGGTAGCTCGCTTGACAGCGGCACGAAACGGGGCGGGCAGTTCGCCTGGGATGAGGCTCGGCCAGAAAACATACCGCGCGCCAAGCGCACAAAGGGGTCGGAGGCAGGTTATCTCTTATCGCGGCACCGGGTTTACGCCGTCCGTTCACTCTAACCAACCAGCAGGGCTTAATGACATTTGTTATACGTGTGATTCTGTGCCATTGAAACAATGTATATTTTGACGGTCGCTCAGGTCTTGTTCGTTATAAGCGAATGTTCGTCTTAAGTGGGGCCGTTATATGTGGGCTCGACTGTATTGAGGGCAAAGCAACTTGCACCTCTCTTCTTTGCAGAAAGAAACCCATAATTGATGAGCTTGGAATGCTTCACGGCAATCTTACTTGCATCTTTCTGCAGGGCACCCAACTGCTGACATATCCGAGTGAAAGGTTTTTAGCAAAAATGAAGTTCCGCAGGAGCTCGATCATTCTTGAGGCCTTCTGATGAGACAACTTGAACTGGTTCCACTTCTTCATCACCAGCGCCAGTGACTGCTGCAACGATCCCCTTGTCAGTCAGTTCTTTGTCATGACTGCATTATCACCGTGCAAGAATTCTTCAAGCCCCTCTTTGTCGCTCTCATCACCGCGCGCCGAAGACCAAAGTTCTGTAATCGCTGCATCAGCAGGAGCTTCGCGACCTTTCGCGTCACTGGTATCCTCGACGAAGCCCGCTTTTTCGGAAGCAGTTTATGACTGTGGTGGAGCACACTTCTGCCCATGCCCCAAAAATGAACTGAACTGCCATCGGGAGCAAAATCTTCTGGCACGGGTTGGCAATTCTCGCACAACAATGTCCAGGTTAAGTGCAACCCTTCTCAACACATGTTGGCAATAGATTGTCTTGAAGCACGCAGTCACGCTTGCATCCATGGGCTGCAAGCCTGCAGTCATGTTCGGCAGGAGGAAAAAAATTTTTCCGCGTGCAACAGCGTTTGCGCTCATTGGTTTGCAGTGCAACTGTCAAGGACCAACACCACATTCCTACCTTTGCGCTGCATCTGCTGATCTAACTCGACCAGCCAATCATGGAAAAATTCATGCATCATCCACGCTTTCTTGTTATGATATTTGATAACCGAAATCCTCGTGGTACCGTGGATTCTTCGATTTTCCAATTTTATTTATTTACTTCTGATACCCTCAGGGCCTGGGTCGGGCGTTATAGAAGGGAGTAGAATGCATAACATAACATGAATAAGAGGAAAGCACTGGCATACATATAGCGTTGTCAATCGAGAAATGTTACAGTGCAAAAATGATTAAATAGGAACGCCAAAATATAACGGTACGAATTCAGTAATACAATACATGTAAGAATACAACGGTAAGAAACGAGAAATAATAAATAACACATATACTACTAATTAGGGATACCAAAATGAGCTGTTAAAGCATTTTTGGACACGGTAACATCTGTAATAGGCACGAGTGTCTGGAACGTGGTTCTACTTTTTTATTGAATCCGGGAGGCATGAATTGTGAAAGGCATTTGTGCGGCATGCAAGAGATCGAATTTTATGACGATGGTTGGTCCACATGCTATGACTTATAAGAGGGCCTCTGGAGCAAAAGATCGGGAATGACGAAGGCGGGGCACTTGTCGCTGCCGTCCATTTTCGCATAGAGGAAAACAGTCACCCGCATTTGCTCTGCTTGCTTCCCTAACGCCTTGACGCTGTTGAGCGCATGCGTATTCGATGGATGCATTTGGAAGTATGGCCCGGTCTTGTCACCACTGCACAAGTCCTGGTCCGCATATGCTTCGTGGATGCACGGGAGTGTTTCTTCCAACCACTTCCATCTGGCATCGACATCTAGCGAACCTGCCTCGTCCACGACTGCCTTGTAGACGATTCCATGTCTCTCCTTGAACCGCTGAATCCAGCCACCACCAGGCTGGAAATGGATTTGTGAAGGAGGTACTCGCCTTTTCCACTAATGTCGGGCCACTAATTGGCAAGTTCATCGCACATGCGCTAAGGAACCATTGGTACAGTGCCTCTTCTATGTCTTTATCGGCACCATGCCGAATCCTTTTCCGGCCGTCGTCCATAGCATGGCTAACACTAGCATGGCTTTTGTTTTCAGTCAGCTTGAGCGCGTCGCAGATAATGGTTGAAACAGTAATCTGTGACAGGCCGTACTTGTGTACCGAGTTACGCACTTTTTCGCCATCCCTGTGCTCTCTCACATGTTCTACTTCACTTCCAACAGTATTGCCGTTCGCTTCCTCTTCTGCAGTAGTTGTGCCACGCTTTCGAAGGAGGATTCTGGTCACTGTTAGTGACTCATTTCTCCGCTGCATCTCATTCACTTACTTTGAACTGGGTTCGCTGGGTGAAATGTGTTCCCCTGCCATTTTTCCTTGACAGAAATGTGAGTTCAGCGGGAGAGTATGCTCGGCGAAAGCTGCGCGAGTGTGAGGGCCTCTGCGATGCCCTGCTACACCTGATGCGGACGGCAGTGCGCAAGAACGACATGGACAACAAGAGTGTGGAGAACTGCGTCTGCACCCTGCGGAACCTGTCTTACCGGTGCCAGGAAGTCGAGGACCCTGAGTACGACAAGCATGCCCCGGCACCCACGCCTTCACGTGCCACGGGTGCTGCTATCAAAGGTGGGCCATTTGTTTAATATCTTTGTTGCACATCTGAGGGCACATTCCAGTTCAGGGGTTCCCAAACTGGGCTTCAAGAGCCCTTGTGTTCTTTGGAGTGCTTTTTTGAGTTCTGCCCACCTTATTTTGAAACTTACTGTACTGTAATTGCTAGGCATGAGCGAATAGTGGTGTTTTGGTTTGAAGTGAATTTGAATTGAATTGTAATTTTCGTCAAATAATTTCAAATAGTTCTAGCAAAAAAAATGTTGAATGGCACGAATAAGCATTTTAAAAATCATGTATTTCAAAACACACACATGAAAAACGAGAGAGTGCATTGAACTCTATCACTGTCATTGAAGTGTGTCGATGTTCTGCAAAAGTGGCCATTGCAAATTGAGGAGTTGGCTTATATGCAAAGCCAACATATTTGTGGGGTGCGAGACCCACCTATGAGACCCCCGAGTGCTGGTCTTAATTGGGATTGCGTCATTGCACAGCTATTGCTTTGAAGTGACAACTCCGTGGACACCTGCTAGGCGTGCGCACTGGGCGCCCAGTGCCAGCCCGTTGCAAAGGGGCACCCGTCACAATGTGCCTTGTGTTGGCTTCCTCTCATGCTCACGCCGTCGCACTTGATTCGTAAATTTCAAGCAAAGAGCAGCTGTGGCACCTGCAGTCTGCCCAAATTCTGCGGAAATCAAGAGAACTGCACGTCCTTCGATTAGACAAATTCAGTATAGCGCGATCCGTCGCTGCTATGATGATCCAATTTGTAGGGAGCCACTGTGACCTTTTACTCATCTTGCATGTGTTAACCAATAACCTTGGTTCTTCTGGGGTGCAGTGGGCGACAGTTTAGGCTGCTTCGGAGCCAAGAAGAAGAAGGAGGCCCTGGAGAAGCAGAAAAAGGAGTCCTCCGGATCAGCTTTGGCATCGGCTTCAGCCAGCTCGACCCCCCGACCCCAAACCGATCCCCCTTCAGGCATGGAGCTTCTCTGGCAACCTGAGGTGGTGCAGCCGTACCTGGCACTGCTCTCCGAGTGTTCCAATCCGGAGACGTTGGAAGCTGCGGCTGGAGCCATCCAGAACCTCGCCGCATGCTACTGGCAGGTATGTAGCAGTAGCATGTTTACACTACTCCACTTTGGGTGTTCAGCACAGTAGAACCCCACTGTTGCGTTTATCACTGGACTGCAGAAATAGGATGAACAGCTGGGAAACGGAGTACAGAAAAAGCTTGTTAATTTGAAGTGATGCCCGGGCCACGCACAGCCCTGTGTATTTCAGTAGGGGAAAACTCCCTATAATTCGAACAAGTCTGCATCCACTACGGTTAATTTGAACTAGGGGCCACTGGCTGACACCGCTCCTCGTACATAGAAGCTGACCCATAGCAAGTACAGCGCACTGCGCTAAAGATGTAAAATAATCTAAAGGAAAAAAGCAGAGTGCAGGAGGCTCACGGAGCATGTTCCGGTGCATGATGTAACAAGTTTTCGCTGCCGGAGCACTTGCCCGCGCCGCTGATGCTCTGGCGCGAGCCGTTCCAGGTTTTAATTGTGCCGTGGTCGCTGGGTCTATTCACATGGTGTAAACAATGTAGTATAGCAGCTCGGTCGATGGCGGCTTTTGTTGGTGCCGCGAGCACGAGCTACATGGACAGCACCGTGGAGATGTTGAAGCACTTGAGTGACGCCAATATAATTGAGGCTGCATGCTCCCAGCAGACGTTGCAGGGCTCACGTGCGGTGAGAGCAGCTAACAGTGATGAGTCCAACGAGACTATGCCACTGCCAAGTGCACATGAAGTAGCATCGGTGAGCCGTTCAAGGTTTTCGTTGTGCCGCGGTCGCTGGGTCCAATCACGTGGTGTAAACAACGTAGTATGGCGGTTCGGGCAATGACGGCTTTTGTTGGTGCCGCGAGCGCGAGCTACATGGACAGCAGCGTGGAGACGTCAGAGCCCTTGAGTGACGCAGATATAATCGAGGCTGCATGCTCCCAGCAGACATCACAGGGCTCATGTGCGGTGAGAACAGCCGACAGTGATGAGTCTGACGGCGGTGACGAGACTATGCCACCGCCAAGCGCACATGAAGTAGCATTGGCGCTCGATGCTGCAGCACATCACTTCTTTGTCTTTGAGAACTCTGACGTTGCACAGGGGCTTTGGGCAAGCTGCAGATGATGCTGATGGAGGCTTGGCAGAAGAAACGCAAGCAAATGCACTTCGCCGATTACTTTTAATTTTGACAACCCTTCCCTGCAAATAAACACGTTCTGGAGCATAAATAGCGTCATATACAGTCGACGACAGATTTTTCGGTCCCTCTGCGAAAACGACCGAAAAATCAGGCAGTCCGGAAAATCAAATTTCACCGAAAAAATCACGAACTTATTGCCATTATGCTGGAGGAAGAGGTCAGTTGTGTTGCACACATTATAAAGCTCCTAATAACTAAATTTCGCCGTGCGACACGTGCACAGACGATGGGCGACGACAGCTTTCATGAGCTTGGCCTGGCTGTGCTGCCCTCGGCATGTCGCCGATGAATGCACGGGTTAGGACAAAGTCTAAACAGGAAAGCGAACACACCGCTGTGGGAACTGCATTGCGCCCGCAGTACGATGCACCGAGAACGACAGCGCGAAGATGGCGAAACAATAAGAGCCGAGAAATGGCCGAAGCAAGCGCTCCGTCAGCGTTCGCCTCCGTCATTAGGCCTAGCCACTAGAGCCAAAATCGGCATCGTATTCGGCAATATGCACTGTGCGGTGGCTTGCGTATAATGAGGAGCATCTTGCTTGTCATTGAAATGCCAGTTATTTACGGTTTTACAATACAAAAGTCAGGGTTGCGGTCCATGTTTTGCCGCAAGTACGCTGACCTCGCTTTAAAATGCTCCACCGTTTCCTCCCGCGGTCGCTGTCTCCGTAAAGCCTTCACTGCTATCTCTTTCCGTATTCTAAACGAAAGACTCGGTATAGATGAATTCCGCAAACTCCGACTGCTTTGAAAAAAGTTTGTGCGGCTGAAGACGTTCAAGAACCGTACGAATTTGAAACCATGCGGGCACAATGTGCTGACTCATGCAGAATTTCAGTATCACAAGAGGCCCCCTTTAAGCTTGAATTTCATTTTATTTGATCAAGTTTTCGATCTCTCCTGCAGTTTGAAGTAATGAGGTTCCACTGTACACATTATATGTCGGCTTGGGCACTGGCGGCGAGGTCCGAAAAATCGAGCAGTCAGTTGCGGTGCATCTGAAATTTCAGGCGCTCTTATACATTGCCTCTATTGGACATGTCGCGGCGCAGAAAAAAAAAGTCCGAATAATCAAGCTTACCCGAAAAATCAGGCGTCCGAATTTTTGGTTGTCGACTGTATTCCAGCACTAAAGCTCGCTGCTCACACGAATGCATTCCAGTACTTGTTTCTGGTACATAACTGGCTGATAAATTTATTTAATTTGCCATTAGGACTGGATGGATTTAATTCTCAGAATATGCCCGCCACAAACATGTAGTAGCGGCTCGTGATAACGTGTCTAGATGTGACTGCTTCGGATTCAGCCCGCACGGTGGGGGTCATTGGGGCCCAATGACCACTCATCCTAGCGCCCATTCGATAATTCGAACCTCGCTTGATTCGAACAATTTTCCGGTCACTTTCGGGTCCGAATTAACGAGCTTTTACTGTAGTAAAATACAGTGCATGAAAAATTGTACATCGTCGTTGCTCTTTTCGGAAATGCTACATGGTTCTTTGGAATTTGCAAGGCCCTAACAATCATCCTGCACGTGTAGAATGTCTGAAACGGCCTGAGATGGCTTTCCATCTGCCTGAGCAGCTGGTGGTAGAAGGGAGGTAGCAGTAAGAAAGCGCGCGTGGAGCATTCGAAGTTGTGGCATGCATGTACTTCTGCACTCTTTTTGTGCCGGCTGCTTTAGCCCTACACAATCCTAGTCTCCTGGGATCTAGAAATGAATTTTTTTAAGCAGCAGGTGGCAATGAATTGAGGATGTGAGAAACTTTGAGACAACCAATGCAGCAGCATCTCGTACAGTGCTGTCCTTGGCATAATTTTGCTTTTGCACCTTCGGTTGTTTACGCTCATATCACAGCGTCGCATGCTCGGTTGTGTACACCCGTATCACAGTGGCGAAGGGACTGCACCAGCAGCTGCAAAGAAATTCAGACTGCCGATAAGCGTATGTTACTTTGGCTTGAGTGCAGCACACCAGAAGCCATTCATTGAACACGGTGGCAGTCAAGCATTCGTGTAGTGTAGAATTTTGCTTAGGCCGTTCATGCTTAGGCATGTCGCTGTTCCGCACTCAGTAAATGAAGGCAAGTGAAAAAATTGGCCGATGATTACAATTTGTGATAGTATTTGAACCATAGGCGACCGCATATGGAACACTCAGTGCTGAATGAAAGTGACTCTGAGTTGCGACTTGGGCAGCGTGTCTAGTGAATCGCCGCTGCTGAGCTTCGCATTGCGCAAATGGTTGGCGGTGTGCTCCACGACGTCCACAACTGGCACTCCTCGTGAAGTGCTCGCCGCATACCTTACTGATTGGGTCATCAGCGAGCAGATGACGGCACACGCTTCTTTGGTGCTGCAGGTCACTGCTGTGCAGCACAGTCGAACCCGGATATGTCGAACCCGCATATTTCGAATTATTGCCTATACTGAACGCAGAGATTATCCCCTTGAAAATACTGTGTAAAAGTATAAAACAGTTGCGTAGTATGTTGTACTCCACTTTCGCTGGCCGATATTTCAAAAGCGGTGCTGGGCCCCTGGGAGGTACGCTTTCCCAAAGACACTCGTATCTCTGGTCGCACAGCACGCAACACGGAGGTGAGTGGCGATGTTTGCAAGTAATTTCTCCTCGAGAAAGGAAGAGAGAAAACCGGTGGTAAGAGAGGGCAGCGCCTGCTCATTGGGGAGGGAGACAGAACTCTGAAGGGCGAGGCGGTGATTATGCTCACCGCCCCATGACTGGCACAACTAGCATTAACGGTGCATTTCCGCTGAGTTTTCTCTTGTATAGTTTTCTTCCCTTTGTATGGTTTTCTTCCCTTTGTGCCTTTGTCATTCCTTTGCAGACTCCTCGATCGGCCGTTGTAGGGCCTGTCATATTTTTCTGGCGCGTGTCTGTTTCAATGCGCTGATTGTAGCCTGAGTGACTGCTATCATCTCGTGAGCTTTGGCATTTAAGGACGTAAAAAAGAGAAAGAATCTGGACTTCGCAACAAAGCTTGAGGTGATCCACCGTGTCAAGAATGGCAAAAAAAAAAAAAAAAAGTCCTCCGTGGCACACGCATTGGGCATCCTGCGGAGCACGGCAAGTATGCTGTAAAAAACAAGCAGGACATTATGCTCAAAGCAAGTGAGCAATGTCTCTTGGGAGCATATCGTGTGCACCCTGCTGCTTTCAAAAAGTTGAGAAGGCGCTCCATGCGTGGTTTCTCGAAGTCCCAAAAACATCCCATCCCTGTGGATGGCCCCATATTTACGGAGAAGGTTTGCTGCCACAGCTTTTTGCGCAGAGATCTTTTGCAGCGGCACAGGGTGGGTGCAACGGTTTATAAACTGCCACGGCATTGTGAGAAAACCCATTTCAGGCGAAAGTGGGGCGTCAGCAGCCAGGAGATGCTGCATTGGCTTTCAGAGGAGTGGCGGAAGATTGCTGCAAAGTTTTTGCCTGCCGAAGTCTTTAGTGCGGATGAGACTCGTCTCTTTTGGCAAATGTTGCCGAATAAGGCACTTAATCTTCGTGGCCGAATAAGTCACTCAATCTCCATGGGAGCTCATGTCACGGTGAGAAAATGGGCAAAGTGCGTGTGATGGTTCTGCTTGCGGAAAACATGGACGGCTCGTGCAAGCTGCATCCATTTGTTATCGGAAAGAGCACGTCACTGCGCTGCTTAATCAATTGCAAGCAGCTCCCCGTTTCATACGGCTGTAATAGAAAGGCCTGGATGACACGCCAACTTTTTGTTGAATGGCTGCAGGCTTGGGACGCTGAGTTGGGCTGGTCAGGCCGCCAAGTATGCCTTCTGGTAGACAACTACTCGGCCCATCAAATGACATGCAAGCTGCAGAACATTGAACTCAATTTTCTCCCGCCGAACACCACAGCGAGACTGCAGCCCCTGGACCAAGGCATCGTAAAGGCTTTCGAGGTAGGCTACAGAAGGCGACGTGTTCAGCGGCTCCTCATAAACCTCCGCACGGGAGCTGATCTGAAGTTTGACCTGCTCAGCACTATCCAGATGATTACTGGCACTTGGAACGACGTAAAACAGGCCATGGTTGCCAACTGTTTTGGCAAGGTGGGCCTTCAAGTGGCTGGAGATGAATGTCTGGAAGCTTTGGATGACAACGTGAATGCTTGGATGACGCGTTTCCCGACTTGTCCCATTTTCCCGACGTCCCGTCAGAACTTAACATTGAGGACTACATCAACGCTGACAGTGAAGTTCAGGCTGTACCTGACCTCCCTCATGAGGACATTGTGGCCGGAGTAGCTGGTGCCCAAAAAGGTGATTCCAGTGACGGTAAGGAGAGCTGTGTTCCATAAGAGATGCGCCAGTGCACAGCCGCTGAACTGGCGTCAGTGTTCAGCCTCGTTCGATGTTGTTGCGGCGAAATGGAAGGTACTGGGCTGTCGCACCTGGGAAGTCTCAAGAAGATCGAGACAAGCGTATTCAACTTCATTACTCTCAGCAAAAAGCTGTCCAAAATTTGAGATTTTTTTTTCCATGAAATAAAGTGCTTTCATGTTCCGTGTCCGGTCTTTGCGGTTCATGACTCCTGCAATTAGTAAGCCACAATTTGTCATGATTGTGAATGCGATTTCAGCCTCTATCTGTATATAGAATTTTCGCTATGTTGAACTATTTTCCGATCCCCTTAGTATATATATATATCCAGATTCGACTGTAGCGGTTTGTAGTTCATGGGTTTCTATGGGAAATCTAAGACCAGAAATAATAAAAGAGAATGCATTCGAATCTGTGTGAAAGCACAGATTTGTGCTGCTTGGAAGACGAGACAATGAGTAGATGATGTAGCCCGCAGATGGAAGTTGACGAAGACGATGCTCTGAAATGCACAGCGCGAGAGAGTGCTACAATCAAACACCAAACGCTGCGGCAGTGAAATTTCTGAGACAAGAAGCATTTTCGATTTGCCCTTTGCAAACCATACAAGGCAATACAATTATTTCCCCCATAATGAACAATTTTCGGAGCGAGGTCCCGCTTCAACGAAATTTTTCGGAGTAAGCGGCCTATTTTTTTTCTTTTAGTGTATACACATATACCCCTTTATCTCGTTATAGCTTCACCAAAAACGGCTGCTGAAGACAGTTTGGGCTCTCAACAGCACAGTTGGCATTCCCCATAAAATTGGAATTAATGTGCAGATATATCTGCGCGGAGATGTAATACGGCGCACGGCTCGTTGTGACACTTTTGCCAACCGCTCGGATTCTGCATTTGCAAGCCGCGGTCTTTGGTGCAAGGCGACTTTCGGCTTTTTCACTCGCTTTACTGATGAAGGCATAATGAAAGCATTCATTTCAAAGTGAAGCTATCGTGTCAACTGAAACTGGTGAAAGGAAACTCTTTATGAAAAGCGATGGTTAGTCCCAAAGCAGTTTTTCCAAAGGTTCATTGCGGAGCGCGTTAGCGTGGTGATGCCGAGCAAGCTGAGCACAACGATCTGCTGTTGCCAGCCGTATTGGTGGGCAGCACATTCTTTCCAGAAGGCTACCACCAGCTAGGGTCAACTCTTGTCTCGCTTTTATGCCACAGGCGAGTGTCGTGATAATGTTTTATTTATTTTTTCCTGTCTGGTGCACCGTGGCACTGACCTCTAGTACAGGCATTGCGTGTGACTCTGGTTCTAGACGGAGACCAAACAAAATGACACTCCGTTGTTTTTTTCCGCATCGTGCGTCGCGAAATGATTTCGAATAAATGGAGCAACCGTATTTCTTGCACTTCAGCTAAAAATTCCACTTCGAGATGCATGTGACCATTATGCAACACATAGTGACACGGGCACATGCACCTAGCAGGGTGTCTACCAAGTTGACGTTTACAAGTTCCCTGAGTTTTCCAGGTTTTCCCTGAATGCATTTCTAAAATTCCCCGAGTAGCACAGTACTTTGTTTTATGCGAAAACAGGCTGGCACAGTGCCGCCTGATGCTATCACTCTCCAGTAAGCATGTTAACAAATAAAAACGATTTAATCCTATTTGAATAGTAAGAGGAGTAGTGTTTATTTCTTCGAGTGCATCATTTAGATGCCGTTCCCAGAGATTGGGAATCAGCGCGCGCGGGATCCAGAAATGACGACCCGCTCGCCAGCTTGAACTTCAACGACGACCTCTCCGCGATCTTTTTGGTGCAGTTCTTCACAAAAGTGGCGCAGTCCCTTCTGAACCCAAGGATAGCCAAATCTGAAAGTTTCGGGGCCTTTTGGAGTGCATTCTTCATAGCAAATCCAAGGTCAACCTTGGGCGTTGCAACAACATTCACAGTAAGGTCCATGTCCACCTTGATCAATTTCAACAGACTGTCCATGGCCATTGTTACTCCTTTACTATTCTACTTATTAGTGATCGTATAAGGTTCTTCAGTGCTGCGCCAAGAAATGGAAGCATAGGCGAATCGGTCTGGAACTGAGCCAGGAACGGCTAGTTCCCCAACAATGCCAAGCATAAAATGCTAGCTTTGCAGACAGCAGAGAATTGCGAATGGCTGTTTCGACCACGCATTCACTGGCAGTGGTCGGTCGGTTGTCCTCGTTTCTACACGACTCGACGTACACTTTTAGGTACAGCAGAATCTCAACAGCTCTTCAAATTACACAAACATTTCCAAGCCACCGCACAGCGCAAAACTTCATAGGGTAAATGCTGCTCCCGGTTATGCGTGCGTATTCAGCGCATCGGGCAGGTACGCATTTGAATAAGTTGTACAAAGCCCGAAGTTCCACGAGTTGCCAACCTGTTGCTGCGTGTCCGGTTTTGAAAGCGCTAGTCACAATGTGAAGGCCACAGCTACCAACTTCAAGAATACGATGGCCGTCGCTGGATTCACAAAGTTCTTGTTTGATCTCACGGAGAAATTTTGTTTATATTTCGCTATCCATTGAGATCTGATGAATTTTTGATCGGGAGAGTCCATCTGTGGCACTTTGAAAAGCGGACACCAATTCTTCCAACCGCGTGCGCCCCAGAAAGCATGACTTCAAATTGCGGAATTTCACGTCCTGCT
The DNA here is from genome assembly GCF_052857255.1 of Amblyomma americanum. Lineage (NCBI taxonomy): Eukaryota > Metazoa > Arthropoda > Arachnida > Ixodida > Ixodidae > Amblyomma > Amblyomma americanum. The sequence goes on along the minus strand of NC_135507.1, from coordinate 2,909,857 downwards.
CTGCATCCGACGAAAGGCGAACTAACACGTCCATTTGCTCTTTTTGTGTAACTTTGTTTAATGATTCTTCAAACGCCACCTCTTCCTTGGCTCACTTCCGACACGAGGTTCCCCTTGAAGAAAGGTGCAAGGTCACAGACAATAGTATATTCTACCTTGTCTTTGCCAAGCTGCAGTTTCTTGGCTGTAGCTGATTGTAGGAACATCAAAGGGAACAGAGAAGGCGATGCCACGGCAGCACGGAGTGATGTGTGCGTCATAACAGCATTGAGACGCCACATCACTTCAGAATTTATGACCTCTAAGTCACGCTGAAAGATATCCTTTGCTGTATGATCGGGTTGGACGTCTGTCGCCGTAGTTGAAGCACTTGAAGGATGCGCAGAAACTGACGGCACTGGCTCGGCATTGGTCACAACGGTGGCTGACGATGTCAAAAATGAGGCTACTGAGGGTGTCCCGGCTTTGGTAATGGCCAGTTGGTGCTTCTTAACTTCAGCGTGACTTGTCACCGCTCTTCTTCGCATGTTTCTGAGCGAAAACTGCTTTCTGCATAGTGCACAGTACGCTGCGTTCACGTTATTTTCGACGGGCCTAATCCAGGCTGCAAACTCGCAATGTTCCATATTCATCCAGTCCTGCACGAAAGTGCACCTGAAAACCGTCATGCTTGACACGTCGCTCACAGCTTGCCTGCGGCACCACAGCAGTCATTAAAACTTAAGTCGGTTCAAAACTGAGCAGCTAAGTACGGACAGAATTCGTTGCTTTGCCAGCGTCGGCAAATCGCGATGAGGTGCGAAACTATTTCCCCCTCTCCCAAAGCTGCGCCACCTGCATCGCGTGTGTGCACTCATGGCGGCGGAAATGGATGCATCCATCAAGGCGATACGCAGGGAGGAAGAGTTCATTTGGGACTTGCATTGCTCCCATTGGAAATCGGAAGCATCGAAAGTTCTCGCAACGTTTTCTGCAGCCTTTAGGGGAGGTCACTGGCCATCGAACAGCGCACATGCGAACCATACGAAGCGTGCACTCTGCCGTCGGCCACAGCACCAAGGAAGCACGGGAAAGTGTCTGCTCTCGACGTATGCTTCGAAATTCAAAGCGCTGCTGGCACCGCAAAGCTTTTTCCCGCCTTGCTCGGATGCTCCACTTGACAGCGTAACGTTGGAGGCCGGCGGTCGCTGAGGCGGGGACACTTAACGCCGCACTAGACAATCCGTGCAAATGCCAGTCCGCATTGTTTACACGAGGCAGCATTATCGCGACTTTAGTTCCTTTTAAGTAGAACTGCAGCTAATTTTTCCTGATATAAGCCCAAATCTCCTGAGTTTTCCTTGAGTTTTTCCAGATTGTCCAAATTCCCTGAGAATTCCCGGTTGGTAGACACCCTGCCTAGTTCACGCCTAAATGCCTCCAGGCGGCGCAGTGTCAGCACGTGTTCTCACAGGGCAAAAGTAGGGACGCCTTTAAAATGCATGCGGAAAAATATTAGTTTTGACAGCAAAAGTAGCAGGTGCGTTTATTACACAAACGTATCAATTGTCAGGTTTCAGGAGTACCAAGAAATGCGTGATGGCGCCGATTTCAAAACGGTGAAAGACCTAAGCTAGCAGATTTTTGGAAAATAAATGCTGTTCATGAACTATCAGGTCTATTCTGTCAATATTCTGGCCCGATTTCACGACAACGAAGCTTCGGCTCCAACGAAATTTTCGCGGGTCCTGTGAATTTCGTTGAAGCGGGATTCGACTATATTTAACACACGGCATGTTCAGCTGCAGCGATAGCCTTGTGCTCTCGTACAGCGGCCTTTGAAGCTGATCAGTTTGGGCCTCTGCAGGTTCGACCCCCAGTCGTGGGTTTTGATGTTATTTTCTTGTTCTTTGTTTTTCTTTCCGATTCTCCTTTTGTGCAAGCTTCGGCAAGAGATGATTTTGCTGGGCTATGAATGTCCGGATTAGTGCTTTCACACTAATAACACAAGGCTACGAAGAATTCCGTAGTGGAGGAACATGGAATAACTTTAGCCTCGTGGGCCTGTATTCTAAAGTGTCCACAAAGTTGGCACACAGGCGGGCGATTTTTTTACTCTCTAGGGAATGTGAAGGCTTCTGAACCATCGGGCAGTTCAAACAATCAAACTTCGCCGAAAAAAAATTACTTAAATCGCCAGTTTGCAGGAAGGAGGAGTTAGTAGTTTGACTGCTGTTCAAGTTTGTGTTCACGACAACATCCAAGAACAATATGAATTTGAAACGACACAGGCACGGTGTGCCAACCCACAAAAAATTGCAGCCCTGCCATTTAAAAGGCCGCCGTCTAGCTTAGGTTTCAGTTTATTTGATCAGGTTTCCTATCTTCCTTGCACTTTGAATTAACAAGGTACCACTGTACTCATTAATGGCAGCTTGGGTACTGGTGGCGACCACCAACGACTTTCGTTTAAACTGAGCAGCCAGTTGTGATGTGTCCGTAATTTCAGGCACTCTTATACATTGGCTGTATGGGGTGTATCATGGTGCCGCAAAAAAGTCAGAATAATCCAGCATATCTGAAAATGTATGGGTCTGAATTTTTGGTTGGCAACAGTATACCCACTGATCCAGACCGATTGGCTGGAACCCCAAAACGGAGCTGATGGCTGCATGATAACCGACACATCTTTACTATTACATCATCGCACTGAAACTGCACGAGGCATCACATCAGTAATTGCAGTGCAAAAGTGAATATTATAGAACTTGTGCTGTAAATATACTTATGATTTATCTTAAAGCATTCAAAAGCAGAGATGGGTGGCTGTGTTCAAATTAAAGGCAGTGAGGGCCTCTATTCTGCTAACACGATTCAAAATGGCAGCTCTGGCATTTGCTGTTTTTTGGTGCAATAGAAAGCACTTGTTTAAGCCACACCCATAGCCACCCAAGCCACACCCTGGTGTAGCTCAGTGTGCACCAAAATCTTGGCAAAGATGGTGTGGTGTACACATTGAAGAAACGAGTTGCGTGCGTTAGTCAACCACACTACACAAGCTGGGGTCCTTTGTGTCTCGCACTTTCAGGTACTCATATGCCCAAAATGCCACCATGGTGGCTCAGTGCTAAAAGCCCATATACTGTGCAATGTCGGTGCATGTGAAAGATTAACCCCAGGTGGTTGAAATTATCCGGAGCCCTACATTACGGCGGCCCTCACATCCAGAGTCGCCTTCGGGCGTTTAACACGATTTCAAAAAATTAAATAATATAGTCAGCCCAAAAAGTGCTGGACCCTTTTTTGAGCACCACGAGTGACAGAATTGCTATCTGCATGTGCTCACAGCCGAGCATAGACATCAGGGCTGCTGTGAGGAAGGATCGGGGCCTGCCGGTCCTGGTGGAGCTTCTCCGGATGGAAGTGGACAGGGTGGTGTGTGCAGTTGCCACGGCATTGCGCAACCTTGCCATGGACCAGCGAAACAAGGAACTAATCGGTGAGTCGTGTGGTTATCGAGCTGCCACATATCCTGAGCCTTCCGCCGCTGCGCAAAGTGACCAAATCGCATTTAAATTACTGGCCATTTTCTTCACATTGCTTTCTTCAAAGGCAACAGGTGCTACAGAAAGACGGCACTTCGAGTGCCTCGATATTCAACCTTGTAACATTTGTGTGTCACCGACTGTTACTTGAAGCAGATTTGCATGTCTGCGGCATGGCAGTAGGTTTTCTTGAGACGTATCTAATTTGTGACCAACTGAGCACACAGCTGTGCCAGCTGGTGTGAATGTCATTCAGCTGGTCAAGTTTGTGACTTTTATTTTTGAATCATCACTTGGATCCTCTTAACGAGCAAACGATCATGAGTAATCATGCCTCTCCTTTGTAAAACTTTCATTCGACAGTCCATAGACTGTTGGTTGAATTTTTTGTGACCGATCATTCCAATCACTACGTCTCAGGTGGGAGCAGCTGAAGGTTCATGACACTGCTACATTAGTGGTAAAATGCATCGCAAAATTTAGAAAGCGGTGAGATATATACAGTTGTGCCTCGCCAATACGACCCCATTAATATGGACAACTCAAATTATGGACACTTTTTTCAGGGACCAAACTTTTTCAATATATTTACGCCTGGTCTGGACAATGGACAGAGGTAAGAATGTACGGAGCTCATTGGGGCCCATTAATATGGACAGCAGTGAGGACAAAATCCCCAATGCGTCTGCCAGATATTCTGCCTCATGTATTTGCAGTGCAGAACACCAACGAAAAGAACTATGAAAGTGAAAATACCGTAGTAATGGCCCTTTTGTGTGCGTGCGGTTTCATGCTTTACAGTGGCTAGGTGCCCTGTCAACGTGCCCTGCCATTTGCCGCATTGCATGAATGGCTGTGAAAAACATTATTTCTGTGCAGTACAATTAAAACTACATATAGCAGCTGACAGCCAAGCGAGTACAGAGTTCTTGGAATATCAGCAGTTGCTGTGTGGCCAGGCACTGTGTAGCTGATTACCTAAACCCCACCTCAGCATTTGGATTGGAGAGTAAAATATCAGGCTTTACTCGAGAAGGATATCTTGGTAATAAACCCACACGTTCATGCATTGATCACCTAATGGTTCGTTCAACTTGCCAAAAGGCGATAGCTGGAGTTGTTCAGCAAAAAGTGGCGGATCATTACTTCTTAGCGTAACTTTGTTTTCCTCTGGCGACTATTAGCACGATTATAAAGATAATGGTGGCTGGAATAATGCAACTGGAGGTTCCAAGGTAGCCGGATTTCCACTTCACTGCCCGCCACTATGCAGTCGGGCAGTCCGCAATCATAAGAGTTTTTTGTTTTTCAGAATATTTCTGTTTTTCTTCATTATTCGTTATAACGACGATTCACTTTATGGACACTTTAGCTCGGGAACCAAAGTGTCCATATTAACGAGGCACAACTGTATATGTACATATTCCTTCTTATTTACAAAATGGGTGGTGGACGTATTTATTGGGACTTGCTGTGCATTGTGGAGGGCTAATCACATCCAAATATTTTTCTGATCTTTACTGCCAAGGAAAAGACCTTAACGTGACTGCTGCAATGAGGTGAAGTGCCAGCTGTTGCAAGTTACCTTTCCACATTGCAGTAGTTTTCTTGCTGCAATTTGCCACGTGTGTCATCGTGCTAGCTTGGCGGTGCCTGTAAAAGAACTCCTCCGCCCACCACCTTTCATTCCAGGCAAATATGCCATGAGTGACCTGGTGCAGAAGCTGCCTAATGGCAACCCCCAGCACGACATGGGCACATCTGACGACACCATCGCGGCAGTGCTTGCCACGCTCAACGAAGTGATAGTGCGCAACAGTGACTTTGCGCGCTCACTCCTAGAGGCAGGCGGCGTCACTCGGCTAACCTACATCACTAAGCAGAAAGGCCGCTTCTCTGCGCGTGTCGTTAAGTTCACCTCCCAGGTATGTACCATTCACTCGCAAGGATTATCCTGATGATGTCTGGCATTTGCCATATGGGTGTATACTTTTGTTTTCCTTTCTTTTTTTTAAAAACTTATTTGTGTTGGGGCCCCAGAGCAGTCTCCAACTACATGACCTCTTTCTGTATGATATCTGTCATTTATTTTAAGCAACAAGTAAAGATCTACTCTGATTCTGAAGGCTCTTGTTTCAAGTATCGCATAAGAGGAGCATGACTGAACACACATACAAGCAAATGGTAGATGTGGATACAATTACAGAATAAAAATACAAGTTTGTATTGCTGACAGCAGTAAATGTATTGTATATGTCTTCGGTAAACTGAGCAGTGATGTACACACTGATTATAGTATGTGTTGACGTACAGGCACCGCGCTTGTCTGTGCCATCTTGTCTGTGCCATCCGTGTTGACGCAAAATAAGACTGTCACTCTCTCCTTCGGTGCCTTTCGAGCGGAGCAGCGCTCATCTTGCAATGCGAGAGTGTGATTCAAAAGCAGGTTGTAGAAAACGGCAGCTTCGTCATTACAGTGAAATCTCATTGATATGATTCCGCTAAATATTTTTTTCGGCATAGTATGTTTTTTTTTCTTTCCCGGCCGATGCCCTATAGAAGTAATGCATTTTTGTACAGCTAATACGATCGTATTTCCATGTGGGTTTGGATAATACGATTGTGGAAACGTCTGTAAATCTCGCGCAGTTTCGATTTTCGCGCCAGAGGGCAGCCAAAGTGTCCTCCTGGGATCCGACAGTAGCTGCAGCAGTCGTAACTCTCCTAGCGCTCGTGGCCGATTTTCGATGTTGGACGTGACCTTTGCTAGATATGTGTAAGAACCACATCGCTTCAATGATGATGATGATGACATCATAGCCAGTCCTTTACAGCGGGTGGGCAGAGCTGCTGAAATTATCGCATCAAGCGAAACCCCAGTTGCGGTTGGACTGAAGAGGCGGCGACACGCGCTTTGTATGCTCGAGGCTCGGCTCGAGTCCAGCCGTGCCCCAGCAAAGCGCCTGCAGGAGTGTGGCGGCCTCTGGGAGCAATGTTCACAAGCTCGTGCACCAAACACATTGAAGTGCACCAGCGGTTTTCAGTGCCATCTATCCTAAGACATAGTACTCACCTTAAAATCATGTGACCAAGAAGCAGCGATTGGCGCATGCATTGACGATGCGCTGAAGGGTTTGTCAGCTTTGTGCTTGCCATTTCTCGTTGCCATTTTGGTGTTCCGAGCGCTCTGCTTCCACTTGTTCACACTTGTCGTTTCTTCTGCTTTGGTGCTGCGTTTCACCCGTGCACTTCACCATGTCCAGGAAGCGGAAAGCGTTATCGCTTAAAGAAAAACTCGACATCCTCGCAAAAGCCAATGAAAATCCGCAGACGAAACATGTGGACCTGGCACGCGAACTTTGTTTGCCTGTCTCCACGCTGAACACGATCGTCAGTAAGTGAGAGGAAATTTGGAAGAACATACACAAGTCTACGGCGCCGACGTGAAACAAACAAGGGACGCCCAGCATGGCAAGATGGAAGAGGTTCTACTGGCATGGTTCAGAGAAGTAAGGGTGGCGGGCGTGAACGGAACTAGTGTTCGCGAGAAAGCAGATTAGATTGCACTCTTGTTGGGCATCGACGATTTTAAAGCTTTGGGCGGGTGGCTCCACCGTTTCAAAACTTGGCATGGCCTGTCATATAAGATCGTTTCCGGCGAAGGAAAGTCTGCCGACCAAGATCAGGTCTCCAACCGGCTTTCGACTCTGCCGGCAGTGATTCCTCAGTACCAGCCAAGGGACGTGTTCAATGCAGATGAAGATGTATTGTTCATCAACCTTCAGCCCGAGAAAATTATTAGCATGAAAGGTGAGACGCGTCAAGGAGAAAAAAAAGCAAAGAGTCGCCGTATTGTTGTGCTGCAACGCTGGTGGGACTGAGAAGCTTAAGCCTACTGTCATTGGCAAGTTCTTGAAGCCACGCTGCTTCTCGCGTAACGCGCGCCTTCCTGTCATTTACAAAGCGAATAGGAAGGCACGGATGATGGGAGCCGTTTTCACAGAGTTCCTCACCCTTCTGGGTGCCCGGATGCATGTCGAGAACCGTAAAATTCTTCTGTTTCTCGACAATTGTGCCACGCACCCTGTCGATACTTAATGGCTGCAATATGTGAAAGTAATCTTCCTGCTGCCCAACTGTACCAGTCAATTGCAGCCCCTAGATGCAGGAAACGTAAGAAACGTCAAATTTCACTTCGGGAGCTTGTTGGTCCGACGCATTTTGACCAAGATTGACCGGAAAGATGCCAGCTTGAAGGTGGATCTTCTTGATGCCATCCATTTTTTGGTGATGTCATGGGATCGCGTCAAACCCGAAGCCATTGCCAACTGCTTCAAGAAGTGTGGCTTTTTTTTTGTGCATCTGGCGATACAGTGGAAAATGAAGATGACAGCGCAGAGATAAACATCCCGGACTTGGGTGGCCTCAACATCGACATGTCTCCAGAAGAGTTCGTATCGGCGGACGAGCAACTGGTGACATGCGAATTGCATATTCCATCTCGGGCGTAGTGAATCAACGTTTAGTGCCAGCTGTCTTGTTATTCATGCTGCACGAAAGCACTTGAACCAGATGGTTCATTCCTTGAGCTACAGAGCTGAAATGCTCGTGTAATTTGGGCATTCTGGTGTTTGGAATGGTGAACAGAGTAGATTCCCAGGAAAGGAAGACGTAGCTGGGAGGGGGAGGGAAGGGCCACAGAGTGAGATTGGGAAGGCTGAGACACTCGGAGAGCGTTAGGAGAGGCCTCTCCCCTGCAGTTACTGTAGCCTGCCTGATAATATTAGGGCTTGTCGTTTGTTATGTTTGTTGGCATCAGGCATGTTATAGTTTCTTCGTTTGTTTTCTCTCTTTAAGTTTTCTCTTAAATGTGGCATTTCACACGTTTTGAGGAGGGGTTGTAGACACACTGGAGCAAAATGGTTAGCAGTGGGACTCATATGGCCTTACTGTGTTTAAAAAGCTCTGAGAGGTGCCCTGACCAAAGTGCTTGGTACGGGCACAAACTTCCTTCTCACACAGTGCAAATTCTCATGTCACACTGTTGGTCCACACTGGAGCTCGGCAGCAATCTCTCTTATCACTTCCAACTTGATCTAATCAAGTTTCTTTGCATAGCAGCAGATGGTGTTAGGCTACCGATCACAGATCATTTTTGACTTGTGCCTGAACTTATGCAGTAGGGTAGGCCAGCTTACTGTATTGTTTATTTGCTTTTTTGTTTTGTTCCTTTAACCTTTAGAGTCAACTCTAAAAGGACTGAAAGTTTGTTTGAATCACACAGAGCTTAAAAATTCGAGTGAGTACGAAGTGAAGCGATTTTGCTTCCGTTTTTCTCTCGCACAGCTCCTGTACAACCTGTGGCAGCACGTCGAGCTGCGGGAAGTGTACAAGAACGCCGGTTGGCGCGAGTACCATTTCCTGACACGGACGTTGGTGGCACGCAACTCCTCCTCCTCGCCGCCGTCAAGCGCTAACAACACGCTGAGCCGGCCAATCAGCTCGCAGGGCGGCACTCGATACGAGGACCGCACCCTGCCGCGTGTGGCACGTGAGCTCAACAGCGGACAGCCTCCCGGTGAGCTGTAGTACCTGCTTGGTTGGAATGCGACTATAGCAGGACGTAGAGCTCAAAAAACAGCAGTTAATAACAGTTGGCCATGGTCCACAGCATTCTGCATTACTCAGCAGACCAATCACAGTCAATAAATGAAATAAGCTTTTATGTTTCACTACATCAAGCTAGCCAAAGACAGGAAACTTTTGGAGCTTGCACAGTCACATCCCAGTGCAATAAAATTCACAGGACCCACAAAAAATTTCGCTCAAGTGCAAACTTTGCTGTCAAATAAAACCCGAACATAGCCAGCCTGGACCGAATAGTTCGTGAATTTTATTTCCAAAAGATTTACCAATGATTACGCTTCTCGGTAACCCAATTTTTGAGCGCAGCAGCTGTGATTCCTGATTCATAGTGGACCACATGCGGAACATGCAGTGCCGGATGGAAGTGGCTCAAGGTTTCGACTTGGGCAGTGCGCGTAATGTTTTGCCACCTCTGAGCCTCGCCTTCGGCGAACGACCAGTATGCTAGTCTTCTCTGCTCTTCACACTACCACCGCTCGTTCCTTCTCTGCTTTCCTTCTCGCGTTTGCTTTGCTATCGCTGTGTTTTCTCCTCTGCTGTGCTCTGTGTTCACTCTCTTGTTGTCCTCTGATGTGCTCAGTGCAGGAGCAGGCTCCTTCATGAAGGCTGCATTTAAAAATCTGTCTGCATTGGTCTGTCACCATTTCAAAATCTGCATTGTGCCACGATTTTCATGGTGCTCCGGGAATCTCTGGCAATGCACGTGCCCATGTAATGAACGCACCCGCTGTACTGGCTGTCAAAACAATCTCCCAATGTATAAGGCTCGAATCTAGGTCGACCCCCCTTTTGCATGTCAAGAAAATAAAAACAAACTTGGAGGTCACTTAAGCTTCTCCTTGGGACGCAGGTCTTTGGGGCCAAAAAATAGCGGAAAAATCGACTTTTCAATTTTGTCATAGATGGATATGTCTCATCATTTTTCATCTTATTGCCAAGTTTCAAGGTTGAATGCCACAGGGTTTACGAGAAATCGAGACGCAGAAATGCAATCTTGACAAAAGAGCTCGCGAAAATCGGTTAGAAAATGGCCGTTTTGCGCTGCGTCAAAAAGTAGCCGCCCAGCGAGGCAACTTTGGTCTCGTTTGAAGGAGCAACTTCTCAGCTTTCTTCCTCGCTAGTATGAAAGGTCTACCATGATTTGTAGCTGAGAAAAAGACAGAGAAAACAAAATATAAAATGCGGCGATGCTATTGGCTGTTGTACGTCACGTGGCGAAATTTAAGCGCCTCATTGGCCGGAGCCATTTTTTTGTACGCTCCATGCTCAATCTCCGAAGCTATTTTGAGAAAGACCACCGCGGCGCGAAAGCGTATGGGAACCTTGCAGCGGCCATAAGTTTGAGAAAAAAAGGCCGTAAGAAGCAATCGGAAGACGCATGTCAACCAGCAGCAGTGGAGTGCCCGAGCGGGAACCGGCAAGCGATGCGACCTGGCCGTTCCGGCGTGCGTTCTCGAGCGCCATGCACATTGCAGCGGATGGTGGAGAGTCAGGGAACAGTTTTACTTCACAAGCAGTGATCGAAGAGGCGACAACGAGGCACAGGAGTGCAATTCGGTGGTCGTGACAAGCGCTTCTTTACCAGCTTCGGCGTCCGCCTTCGACGCGGAGCAAATCGTAGGCTTGGGCGAGATCGGCAGCAGCCGGCCAGAGCAGACAGACACGCTTCTGCCCAGCGCTGATCATGAGGAACTCTGAAGCATGCCGATGATAAAATCGCCAGTTTAGCAGCAATTTCTGAAACCTATCGCGAGATGTGGACGCTAACGACCGAGCATATAGACGCCGGCCCGCCAGTGGCTGCGGAGCTACCGGTGTGGTCGCAGATTTGGCGGCGATCGACAGACTGCTTGAGGATATGGTGTCCACCCTGGGCCTTATTTTTGCTGCTTGCTAAGCAGCGGCAACGGCAGAAATCTGATTCAGACAATCAGTCAGGGGCCTTCTAAGTTCTTTGTTTCGGAAAATAAAGCACTGTAATGGGCTTACATAGTTTCAACATGTTTCATTTCGTTTTTGCGTTTTTCTCAGTTTCATTTTCTGCACCACCCTACACACTGCTAACAAGATTTTCCTGACTTTCACCATTTCTTGTTTTATTTGAAAGCTGAATGATTGGAGCTTGCAATAAAACCATTCTCATCACTCTAATAAAGTGTGAAAATATTAAACAGAATAAAGAAAAATTGCCTTTTTCCTCGCCACTTTTATGTGAACTTCAAAACACTGCAACTTTGGTTGCAGAAGGGCTAGAACAATGAAAGTACCCTACTTGCAAGTCTTAAATATTAGTAGAATCTACTGGAATAATGTTTATTTGAATCTGAGGAGCCAGTTTTTTTTTTTTTCAAAAGGTGGTCAGAATAATTTTACTGAAATCATTTAATTAGTGAGAAATGACAATATATACTCAAAAAAGGACACCATATTTGAATGAGCACACTAAAATACATGACAGCTGAACTTTTCATTTTGCTAAGTCCAATATTAAAACTCTTTTCTCCAACAGCCTCTTCCCCAGCGAGGGGGGATGCGGCTTTCAACTTGCGGAAAATGGTCAAAGAAGTGATTTTTTTAAGCACTCATTTTCTGCTTTTACCAAATCTTATTTTGTGTAATTACAAATTTTCATCATCGAAAACAATCAAGAAGTACATCAAATCATTGTTTTTATGATCAGGGGTGCTGGAAAATTTCTTACAAGTCGCAAAAAAACTGAGTTTTTCAAGCCCTTATCTCTCGGCAGCCGCCCAACGTAGCACGGCCATCTTGGTCTCTATGGAAAGCGCATTCCTCCAAGTTCAATTGTCCTCTTCAGTTGTCTCCTCCGAGCGGAAACAAAGGCAAAAGTTCCAAGGTCTCGCGCTAATTTCTGATTGGCGGCGCGCTGCGCAATTAGTCTCTTTTGCGGGTGTGTCATCTGTTCCGCACGTCTCTAGGCTCCGCGACTCCGCTGCTTGCCGTGTCCGTCGGGTCTGTCATTTGCGCAGAGATCCTCGGCATGCCGTGTCTGTCTCTTGCGCAGAGCATAGTTTCGAATACGGATTACGTGGCTGCCATGTTCGTCAGTACGCGCGGAGCATAGTTTCGCAAACTGCTTTCACTGGCGGTCATGGGTCGGCAACCTCTGAAGTACAAGATGGCGCATGCCTATGGCACCCCTAAGCGAACATCGCCATGGTGAAGAAGCCGTCTGCTTCAAGTACTTCTGATGTGCAGCACGCTGACGAAGTTACGGGCGTGCAGGCGAGTACTTTGTGCACAGCTACGAGTGTTGGTGCCGCCGTTTCACAGCCACTGCCGCGCACTTCACACGCGGACAAGACATAGTGTGGGAGCACAGGGGGCACTTCTGAACTTTCCGTGCCGCGCTCTACATCGCCGCGCTCTACTTCATGCGACGACGCCACACCATCCATGAGCACCGGGCGCACCATACAGGTGCACCTGGAGCCACGTTTTGCGTCGCCAGAAGCATCGCAGGAAGCCGCCGCGAAAGTCCAAGTGAAGCGGAGTTCCGTGCTCATGACCGCACAGAAAATGGAACTGACGGGTGACGGCGAGGCGCTTGCTAGTACAGAACAAACAGATGAGTTAGATGAGTTTGTTGTTGTACAAGTCACGGCATTCTCGAAAAGCGCGTTTAGGGGCAAGTGCCAGCAGTGCTCTCAACCGGGACTTTCCGTTAAGCTGGGAACAAGGTTTGGTTTGGCAGCACAAATGCAGCTCGCATGCCCTTCCTGCGGCACCGTCGCAAAGCAGTGGTCATCACCGCGGAAAGAAGGCCGTAGAATTTTTGATGTTAACTTGAGGGCTATACAAGCTGTAAAAAGCATTAGCAAAGCTCTGAACGATTTCTGGTCGATAATGAATGTCTCTCACAGAGGGTTACACCACAAGACGTTTCACAAACATCTGAACTCTGACCGGCCAGTGAGACAGCTCTTGCCAATATTTTTTCTGATGCTGCGGCAGCTGTGTGCACTGTTTACAGCGAGTTGGACCCTACCTTATTATTTAATAATAATATTGCAGTTGTCTATGATGGGACGTGGTTGACACGTGGCCACACGTCCCACATAGTTGTTGGTACTGTCATTGACTTCTACACTGGAGTGGTGCTCGACTGTGTCATACTTTCAAATGGGTGCCACGGATGCACGGTGGGCCCCAAAGAAGGAGATGACGGTTATCGTGAGTGGAAAGAATCCCACATCTGCCAAAAAAAAACACTGATGTTAAATCTGGCAGAATGGAAGTTGAAGATGCCTTACTCCTATTTAAAAGGTCATTTCAAAAGCATGGTTTGCGATACACAAACATTGTTTGTGATGGGGACAGTAGTACCGTCTTAGCACTCAGAGAAGATGAGACATACGGTTTTATCCCCTTCACAAGGGATGATAGTGTGAACCACGTCAAGAAAAAGATGGGCACAGCCCTGCATGCTCTTTTCACAAAAAGCAAAAAGGATCGGCCTATTTGTGGAAAAGGTGGCCTCACTCGGGACTTAATTAAGAAGTTGACAATTTACTATGGCAAGGCCCTGCATGATCATGACAACGTTGAGGAGATGCAGAAATCTGTGATGGCAACTTTTTACCACATAGCATCCATCAATGAACACCCACATCACGAACTTTGCCCCCAAGGACCACAGAGTTGGTGCCAACACCAGGCTGCAGAAGCAGAGGACAAACCTCTGCCCTCCCACAAGTACCAGCTTGCAAGGCCTGTCGCAGATGCATTGCTGCCTGTTTATCAGCACCTTTCTGATGTCCAGCTTCTCAGCCATTGTCTTGGGAAAAAAACCCAAAATGCTGCTGAAAGCCTTCATTCAGTGATTTGGTTGCTGCTGCCAAAAGATAAAAATGCATCTTTGATTGCAACAGAGACTGCTGTCAACGAGGCAGTTTGCAAGTACAGTGCAGGGACCTGCCTTGCTTACTCAGAATACTGTGCGACACTTGAGCTACAAACTGGCCAACATGCTCTTCGCAGAGCAGCGGAAAAGGACGTCTTGCAGAAAAGAAAGGCAGCAAAAGCACTTCAATCTCAAGGCAAGGCATCCAAGAAGCCCAGTGCTGAAAAGGACACAAAAGTCTGTAACCCCGGTGCCTTTTGATGAGTGAAATAAAAGGTACAACTTTGAAAGTCATTTTCTCAAAACTTTTTTTTTGCCACCTGCTCCGATTGTTTAGCTGATTTCTTCGTGACCACTGGGGCTATTTTGATACGGTTTTTTTCGCTGCATTCGTTGAGAAACGGTTCAGGTCGTGACATTCTTGGTTTTCTGGCACACCGTGTGCTAATTTACTGATTCGACTAGTTGTTCGCAGTCTAGATGCCTGTTGTACAGTCTGCTTATAAAATATGAAAACTAAAAACTTTTACATTGTAAATAAAAAAATCTAAGAATGTCATGACCTCATCTATTCATTTTGGAATGCAACGCACTTTGAACAAGTCCTCTTATTTTGTAAGTCGCTCAAGCTTGGTACAAAATGAAAAGGAGGAAAATTCTTTAAATAAAAAAGTTGAAATATCGGTTTGAAATTTTTATGGTGATGTCACAGAAGCATTACCAGTAGGGGTGTGCGAATATCGAATCGAATATCGAATAGTAACAAATTTATTCAAACGTGCTGAAGTGCTTATAATTTATAAGTTCTCATGCAAAAAAGCAGCTGCTGCACGTGATCCGACAACTGCTTTTCTCGCCTGGATGTGACAATGTTGCCAGCTTTAGAAAATAGTTTTTCACTTAGAACTTGCGTTGCTGGTATAGCCAGGTGTTTCATGGCCATTCAGTGCAGACTGGGAAAGTTCTGCTTGCCTGTTTTCCTCCAGTACACAAAAGGGTCTTCATCCCAGCTGCAAACTGGCTCTTGAAGGTGCCGCTGGGATTCATCAATGCTATCTGGTTCAAGCTTGTGTCTCTTCCCAGGTGACAGTGCAAGTTTGACGATACTGTCCTATATGCTGGCACTAAGCTCCTTTTGTGCTGTAGATGCTGAGGGCTCAGCACAGTCACTCGGTGGTGGGGTTGACGAGCTCTGCAGCTCACTCCATGCAAGTTCCAGAAGCCTTGTTTCTTGTAAAGCTTCAGTACAGAAGATGTTTTTGAATTGTGGGTCACATGCCGTTGCCATTATGTACCCTTTTTGTGCACTGCAGTTAGGTAATCTTGCCTTCATACTTTTTTGTAAATTCTTTGCGAACAGTGACGTGTCGTCATCCTCTGCAGCACAGTCCTTCAGCACCATGTGCGTTCCATAGAGGAAATGGTATCACCGAATACAAGGTTGCGTACTTCTGCCCACTCAGGTCTTTTGTTGCTGATGCAATTAGCTCAAGGGCCTTGACCAGTACAGCCACCGTTTTGCATTCCTGTGGTGTCGGGTTGGATACCACTGTCTCCGACATAGCGAGTTCAAGGCAAACTGCCTCTTTAAGCTGAAGGAGATGTGAGAGCATGTCATGCTCGCTATTCCACCCAGTGTCTAAGTTCTGGACGAGCTCCAGGAGGGGTAGCTCCATCCGCCACTGGCAGTCCGTTAGTCTTGCTGCAGCTTGGGCACTGTGCTTGTAATGGCCCTCCATTGTATGGCATTTAAGAATGGCGGCACTCCTGCAGTTTCTTCCTTGGCATCCTTGATGGCTAGTTGCAATGTATGGCCCAAGCACTGCATGGGGGTACACTGAAAGTCCCGGAGAGCTGCGCGGAAATTTCGTGCATTGTCCGTCACAACAAAAATAGGTACCTCTTGCAGTGGCAGATCCCATTCACTCGTCATTGCTTCCAGGTGTGCTAAGATGCTGCATGCAGTGTGACTGTCAATCACGTGCTGGTTGCCCGATGTGAACGCCCGGATTTCGAAGTTTGAGGTCAGGTAATGGCATGTGAGACTGACGTAGCTCTGGTTTGACCTCGATGTCCACATGTCACTGGTGAGCGACAAAGACTGTATGCCTTCCTGCAGGTCGGCATCAATTTGGCGCTGGACAGCGCTTATGGTGTCTTTGTACGGTCAGGGATGATTGTTCTTGAAAAAGTTGTCCGAGAGGGGACCTTGTACAGTGGCTCCATGTCATGCCTTAACTCCTTGAACCCTCGGCTTTCAACAAAGTCTTACGGCTGCAGGTCGAGTGTCAGCATCCGCGCAATCCGCGTCATGATTTCTTGCCTTCGGGGCTGCGACAACTCCTTCCTCGTGTCAAACTTATATTTGATAGCAGGCTGCGATGCGCTGCCGAAACCTGTTCGCTTTCCATCAAAAATGCACTGTGCAAAGCGTAATGTTTTTTCCTTAGGTGGTTCGCCGGCAGTGTCTTTGTGCCCGACGGCATCCGAAGTTTGGCATTGCACGTCTTGCATGTCGCTTCCTGCGAATTATCCTTGACGAAATGTTTCCGGATCGCACTTTTTGTGCGATCAGCCATGTTGCTGAGACAGGCACTGCACACAAACCAATACAATCCTTTCGTGCCTTTGGTCCGCAGACCTGAACGAAACAGCGCGGAGACGCAGAAAACAGAACTATAGAGACACGGAACTCTGAACCGCTGACAGCGCGCGGCGTGGGCCCGCGTACAACCAGGAGCAGGAAACTTCTTCTTGTACTCGACAAGTGGGGCTGCGTGCATTCATAATCACCATCATTGCTGTTGTTTTCTGGTTGCGGCATGCTTCTGTGTCTTCTGAAAACTAAACATTTCAGCATAATTGCTTACCTTATGAATGAATGAGTCTTTATTGGAGTAGGATGGCCCGTGACCTAAGTGGTGAATAGGAGTAGACGCTGCTCTTTTCGTGGTCACCAATAGTGACCTCGCAGGCTGGCATACCGGCGTTCACAAAATTTCACAGGAAAACTAGTTCCACGTGTGTCGACAGCGGGATAGATAAAGTCTAGTGCACACCTACCGTGGCTTGTGTTCTGCTGTGGTTGCTGTCACTCGTGATCTAAGCCACTAGCAATGTTCCAGCCACGTGAAGTGGTGGATTTTTTTTTTTTTTTTTCAGCTGTTCATGATTTGGTTGCGTCACAAATGCTATTAGGTTTGTGCTACTGAGAATTTATTTCTGCCTGACGTGCGGCGGCTGTAGATTAAAAATGTGCATCACACGATCAGAAAACTGACGACTGCACTGGAGCACTGGGAGAAGGAGGAGGAATGGCAGATCTCGCATCGGCGCTCACTCAATACTAGGTAGTCGATTCGCGAATCGAATAATTTCGAAAATTTGCTATTCGGTTCGCATTCAATTATTCGCACACCCCAGTTACCAGTAACCTTGCCAATTTTTATCAGAATCCATGAACAAATAGGAAGGTTGATCCCGAACACCATGTCCCCCTTTAATAGTAGATTGCGATAGCGTTGTCCGGCCGCCACTGTTTATTCTCAGCCACTATTGGCTGCTGTGCACAGGCGTTGCCATGGGCACATTTCAAAATTGAAAATGTATTAGTCAGTGGACTGCTCGTCCATACTTGCACCATCATCCTCACTTGCGCTACCGTCGTGATTGCTGCTGCGGTCCCACAGTACATTGTTCTAATGTTATCATCCAGCGAAATCTTGTAAAACAGCAGAAAATTTTGCCTCGCTGCAGCCGCCACGCCTGTACACCCGTTCCGAGACGGTGAACTTGCAGCCCGGCACGCAGCTGTTTGTTTCTTTGCTGTAAAGAATGACAGCCATCTTGAATGTAACCATCAACAAGTGCCGGATGCTTAATGGGCCCGGAGCACAAATCATGATTGACAATGCACTGCATTAAAAACTGATAAAACGTGGTGGGCAGTCGTCAACCACGTCAAAGCCAAGGGGAAACTATGCGTGAGCTGTTAGATACCGACACTCCCTGGCACTGCTGCCGTGCCGAGCGACGGTGCCGCCGCAATTGAAACAGCAGACCTTCTATCAACTATCGACACTCCCTTGAGCACAGAGTGCACAGTGGAAAGTAAAAAAAAAACTTGGACACTTAAGCTTCACCTTTAAAAGTGAACGCCGTTATCGGGCTGCCGGTGTTTATCAACAGTCACAATCAGCAGAGAACTGCGAGGAGGGGGGCCAATTCACTGCTTATCGACACCTGACATAGGCCACCGCACGCGTGGAGAGGGTGCCGGTTGTGTGCATTGACAGAGCAGCTGTTCAAGGCTAGCACCAAGAGGGGTGCGTGGAGCCCGTCAGCAAAAATCCAACCTTGCTGTAGCAACCCCGATATCTCGTTTGTGTTGCCTTTATTTAGCACTTGCAAGGCCGGCAGCACTTGGCAAAATGGTGTCCGGGGGCGTCTCCGAAACTCGCAGCAGACGGAAAGCGGGCTCCACCAGTCACGCGATTTCCTTTTCGTCACGTGCAGACCAGTGAATAGGGACGCACATGGGTACCTTTACCTTTTCTATTTGCTGTTTTACTGAGCCAATCGGTGGAACAGGGCGCTTGTGCGTGCAATTTGAAGAGGAAAAACCGCCCTTTCAAATGATATTGAGAGCGTCATGAGCGCGGCCATGAGGCGGAAGCTGCACTTTTTTTGGAAATGCGCAGTTTTGGTGTGAACGCTGGCTCAAAATCAGCCTCCAGGCTCATTATAAATTGGTATTACGGCTCAAACATTAACCGACGTGATGAGAAACTTGGCCAATTGGTAGAATAATAGGTGTAAATTTGAAAAATGCAGTTTTCCAAAAATGGATTTTTTAATGATTTTTTTTCCCTCCAATACCCCCGTGTCCCTCCTTAAGTTATATCAGACTCTTGGGTTTTTGAGGCTGTTGCGAGGTAATGGAAAGAAAGGTGGGTGGCTTCAGCCTAAATAGTGGTTTTGCTTAAAGCACAGCCTAACTTGTGCCCCTAAGTCTAGTGCATAGGTAGTATTCATTACAACCAGAATGCTTAGTGCATACCATGAACACACGTGTCAAAACAAGTAGAGACTGAAGCTCAGTGTTGGCAAGTAAAGGTTATGGCAGACTTTTAAAATTGGACCTAATTAGATTAGATAAAATTCTGGGTCAAGTGCTAGAATCTCTTATGGGTGAAGTTTCACTTGAACAAACTTCAACGGACCTCAGGAAAGTTTGTTAAAGTGAAAGTTCACTCAGTTGAAATAAATATGTTACATCTTGTCATTGCAACCTAAAGAAAAAATCCGGAATTCAAATGACATTTCAACCCATACGTTTGTCACTCTGCTCACTTACTTACAAGTGGATTTCCGCTACTTAGCACCTTGTATAGAATGCAGTAATCTTGCTGCAGTGGGAACTTTCTGTGGCGTAACAGTCTGCTGAGCAGCAAAGTCTTTCAGTTTCTCCAAGCACATTAGTGCTACTTTGGGGGAAATTTTTGGTTCTTCCTCTTCAGGGGTTGATTCTTCTTCCTCGGCGTTCTCCAAGGTAGCGCACTCGCTACCATCCCTTCTGTAGTCAGCATGTCTCAACCTGAGAGTCACAGGTGTACAGCATAGTCCTCAAAGGGCAAAGGACAGCTTCTCTGACAGTTCCATCCAGCCTCCGGATTCAGTGCTTTCTTTATCAATGTCATGCTCCTTCTCTTCGGGATTGGCACCTACTGTGGTTCACTATTCTCAGCCACTATCTTCACTTGCCAATAGTCAAGCCATTGGCTATGGCTTAGCTGTGGAGCCAACTAAACCCGCAAAATAAGCTATGGCTTCGGCTGGCTACGAGCTTATTTTGGTAGCCAGTCCAGTTCAAACTAAAATGGCAGCCAGTATTTGCTGTGCAGTTCTCCAAATAAAAATATGCCACAGAATGTGCGGGTTGTGCTTGTTGAGGAGGAGGAGGAAAGGGAGGGAGGTTAACCAGAAGAATAACCTTTCCTCCGTGCTTTTTGAAGTGATCAGTATGACCTGGGAGACAGTGGATGGTGCCGCAGAATATGTTGGAGAGTTGAAATGCACACTGCGCTGAATGTCGTTTGCACTGGCTTTAATGGCACCTCAGTGGGGGATTTAAAAAAGTTCATACAATTGAATAGTTTATTTAAATGGCACTTGTTCAAATGGTATTTTACAGTATTCGTGAATTCTGGAGATTCGAAGTACATAGGTAGTTTCATATGTTTAACCTTCTAAGTTAAAGCGTAGCTCTTTTGAAAGAATTATGTGGGCATTCTGGGTGTCAGGGATTTTGCTTGTGTGTCATTCTTTTTATTTTTTTTAATTTCCTGTCTCTTTCTTCCTCTTTTGCAGTGAACATGCCGTACAGTCGGGTAAGCAGATTTCTTCGTGTCTGACTAAATAATGCGTTGAACTTAACATATTTGCCAGAGCCTTTTTCAACTTCTCCACGCATTTTGGAATACATATCCGAAATTTGGATGGCTTCTTGATCCAAAGGCAGTTCAGGGAATGTTAGTTTTAGTTTGGTCACAGTGCTTGGCTTCATTGGTCATGGTGTTTCATGCGTGCGCATTTTTTGCACAAAGTTGTCTAGCTAGTGCGTTCATTTGCTTTGTAAACCAGGACAATTTTGCCTGCTGCAAGTGAAGAAATAGCCGTGATTAGTGTTGCCAGGTAAATTAATGTGGTGAGGTTGCGAAGCTACTGTGTTATTGGTAACCATATAGAAAGTATTTATCGCATCAATAGCAGTTGAAACAACAGCCCCATGGTAAAAGCTTGGTAAAGATGCTACGAGATGGCTAGAAACATCCGCATTGTGCTCTCATGAATTGTCTGCCATCATTGTCCACCCAGTCTGAGGAGCTTCCGCTGAGTGAGCTTAGCCATGGCGGTGGCGGAGGTGGTGCAGAGGTGCAACCCGGTTCTCCGCAGCCTGCACAACCACAGCAGCCCACGCTGCACCGTCCACCTGTTGGTGGCGTCCCCATTTTCCCACCAGGCCCCGTAAGTATGTCCTCCTACTTTGAACAATGCAAGAGGCGTAACAAGAACTTCTTACCCCGCACTGCAGGTATTGAGAAGCAAAATCTGTGAGGATCATCTGTGGGGGAAACTAAAGAATTGCTAGTTGGATGGCATTTATGTTCAAAGAAGCACACGGGCACAACTACTCTAGAAGCTCCTCTTCCAGCGTATTGGTATTTCCTGTTTCTTCAAAGACATATCTCCTTTGCGAGCTTACTACGGCAATGTTCTCATTGCTCTTCTTTCTCTTGTCCATTTCCGTCTCTTGCTAATAAGCTTACCCGCATTCTTCTTTTTCTTTTCTTTGTCTGCTGCTACCTGTGTGCTGCATTAACAGTTTTCATTCCTGCTTATACCCTTAAGTAGAAATGAAAGACTACTATATTACTGAAAACGGTACTATTACTGACGTAGTTGCATGGCCAGAACCAGCCAAATATGTTTGAGCATTAGTGGAATAACATGTTGTGTGGTTGGTTCTGTTTAGCTTTGAAACTTGAAGAGTGATAGGAGTAACCAAATAGCTACTCTGACCATTTGGTCACGTCAAGCAGTTGCAAACTGCAGTGAACTCTCAGTACAATGAACTTCACTGGACCGCCAGAATCATTCATTATAGTTGAAATATCCTAATAATCAAGGATTCTGAAATCAAAGCTAATACAGTAAAAGCTCTAATTTGAACTGCAATTCTTACAGCTCATTGGTGATAACAAGGTGCGTTTACAATAGGTGACCAAATAAATTACACACATTATTCTGAAATGTTCAGTATTTGTTTGTTATAATAACAATACCAGCATTTTGGCGAGAATTTTCAAAAAGTTCATGAACCTAAAAAAAATCGTTAATGTGAGGTTCGTGGTAACGAGATTTCACTGTACCTGCCAAGATGGCAGATTACATTATCTGTGGGTGCAGTCCAGTATACCAGCTTTCTTTACTGGCCTCTAACCTGTCTTAGCCACAATAGACGAAGCTGAATCAAATAAGTGCCACAGCACACAGTGTCACCAGAAAAACTGTAGTGATGATTGAGATCTCTAGAAGCAACTCGTTCACAAGTGCTAGAAAGGCTTTTTTGCACAAGTATATTGTGATGGAAGGCTAGGCCAAGACGGCAAGACGGCCGTCTCTGGCGTTTATTCTAATGGCAAACCCCAGGCACGTGCCTCAGGCAGAGCCGCGGGATGATGATGGTAGGTACAAAAGAAAGAAGGTGATCCCTGGAAAGCTCACACAATCTGCCCGGGAGGTAGGAAACGGCCATCCTGGCCACTCTTAAGTAGTCAATGCACCACGGCGCACAAACGGTTTTAAACAGAAAACATGGACAATTTCAGTACCACGGTAGTGTCGATCGGCTGGGGGAACAACAGGTGTGACTCTGTAGTTCACTGCGGAAGTTCAGTTGATGACCCTGTAGGGACCAAGGTAGTGGTGGAGAAATTTGTCACTAAGGCCAGGGTTGCGCAGGGGTGTATAAAGTAGGACTTCGTCACCAGGTCATAAAGAGACCACACGATGCGTAGAATCGTAGCGACTCTTGCAGTCTTCCAGGCAGGCTTCAGTGTTGAGGTGAGCAAGTTGATGGCATCTGGCCACACGGGATATGAACTGGGCAGGTACTGATGTGGATGTATATTCAGGCGTAGAGAAGAAAGAACTGTCGAGAACTGAGGTGAAAGGACGGTCGTAAACAAGGAAGAACGGAGAGTGCAACAGGTAGTCTGCTGTATTATAGGTAAAATTGACAGACTGTAGAATAGTGTCCCAATTTCGATGATCCGGTGTCACGTACATGGAGATCATATCCGATAGGGTGCGATGAAAACGCTCAGTCACACCGTTGGTCTGTGGATGGTAGCTTGAGGTTGTCTTATGAAGGGTGGATGATGCGTGAAGAACTTCGCAATGACTGTCGATAAGAAGGTCCTCCCGTGGTCACTTAGGAGCACCATGCCACAATACAATAGATCGCAAAAAGAAATTTGCAACCTCTTGAGCCGAGCCAGTGGGCACGGGTGCTGGCTCGGCATATCGCTTAAGATGGTAGACAGCTCTGATGATCCAATGGTTACCTCGGTTGGAGAGAGGCAGGGGACCATATAAGTCGATGACGACTTCGAACGGCATGGCAGGACAGGGAAGGGGTTGTACGAGGCCAGCGGGTGGAGAAGTCGGCCATTTGCGATGTTGACACAGAAGGCAGGAAGCGACGTATTTAGCAACGCTGGAGGATAGGCCACGCCAAAAGAAACATCGCTTCATGCGGTCGTAGGTTTTGTGGAAACCTAGGTGACCGGCAGTAGCGTCATCGTGGAGAGCCGATATGATATGGGGGCGAAGCACCCGTGACATGACTGGGAACCAGCGCGTTCCATCGGGGCAATATATGTAGCGCCATTGAATGCCATCTTCGAGTTTGAAGTTGCGTAGCTATTGGCGGTGCCGAGCATTGGGTGGGTTCGAGCGCTGGTAAGGCGGTCAATGATAGGAGGGCAGTAGGCGTCGGCTAGTTGCTGCGAGCGGAGAGCGTGTTTGTTATCAGAGTCGTCAAAAGAAATTGCTGTGATGTGCGTCGGACAGGGTCGGCTATGTTCGGAAGAGGAAAGGCATTGCGTAGAAAGACAGCAGGCTGATTCCAAAAGTGGGCAGCGAGAAAGCGTGTCAACGTCCTGGTTTTTGGCGACCCGATTTATAAATGGTGTCGAATTGGTACTCTTGTAGGCGTAGAATGCAACGGCCAAGTTGTCCTGTCAAATTTTTTAGCGAAGACAACCAGCAAAGAGCATGGCGATCGGTCACAACTGTGAAGTGGCGACCGTAAAAGTACGGGCGGAATTTTTGGACTGCCTGGATGACTGCTAGACATTCCTGCTCGGTAATGGTGTAATTTTTCTCAGCTGGAGTCGGGGTCTGGTTGACAAACGCAATCACTTTCTCACACGAAGTTGCGTCATGCAGCAGAAGTACAGCGCCGAGACCGTGACTACTGGCATCAGTATGGAGGATGGTTGGAGCGATGTCACTGAAGTGGCTAAGGACAGGGTCCGATGTGAGGGTGTGCTTGATGTTGGTAAAAGCAGTGTCGCACTGGTCAGTCTACACGAAAGTGCTGTGCATTTTAAGTAGTACATGAAGTGGAGCAGCTATAGTTGCGAAATTCCTAATAAAACACCAGAAATAGGGTGCCAGGCCGAGAAGGCTACACAAATCTGCAGTCCGTTCAGGACGAGCAAAGTTCAGGACTGCGATGATATTGTCAGGGTCTGGACGAATGCTGTCGTGGCTAATGAGATGTCCCAAAATTTTAATTTCCTTCTATGCAAAGTTGCACTTCTTGGTGCTGAGCTGAAGGTCCGCTGAAGCGAGGCACGTGAGAACCTTTCAGGCGCGTGAGATGGTCTTCAAAAGTTGAAAAGAGAACAATGTCGTCCAAGTGACAAAAACAGGTTCTCCACTTCAGAACACGAAGGACAGTATCAATCATCCTTTCAAATGTTGCTGGTGCATTACAGAGGCCGAAGGGCATAACATTAAACTTGTAAAGTCCATCAGGAGTTGCGAAAGCAGTTTTTTCTTTGTCATCCTCGTGCATACGCATCGGCCAATAACCTGAGCGTAGGTCCAAGGTCTAGAAATATTCGGCGCCTTGGAGAGAGTCAAGGTTGACATTAACCCGTGGCATCGGGTAGACATCTTTGCTGGTAATTTTGTTGAGCGCACAGTAGTCAACACAAGATCGTACCGAGCGGTCCGTTTTTTTAACCAACACTACTGGGGAGGACCATGGGCTTGTTGAGGGACGAATAATATTGTGGTGTGGCATGTCATGGACATTTTCTTCAGTGACTTTTCGTTCGGAGAGAGAAACCCGATAAGGCCATTGCCGTATGATCGAGTTCCCTTTGGTAAAGATGCGGTGGTGTGCAACAGTAGTCCGTCCCAGTGGTGGGGAAGTGGCATCGAAAATGGCTTGGTGATTGCCAAGCAATGTGAGCAATTCTTGGTGTTGATTCGGCATGAAGTTCGGATTAATTGTCTTTGATAGAACAATAAAAGAGTCGTCTGATGAAACAGGTTGCTGATGCAGAGGGGCAATGAGCACCATCAAGGACATAGGTTGAGCATCCAACTACGCAAGGGAGGGAAGTTCCTTTAGGCAGCACGAGGGAGGCTACGATCGCTGAGCCGCTGCAGAACCAGACAAGACTTTATGGGAAGGCGAGTCCGCATGCAAAATGACGATGAGATGGTGCGATGAGTACGTCCTCATCAGTGATGCAGTCAGAAACAACGATAAGGAGTTTTTCGCACTGAGGAGGCAAAACTGTAAAGCTACGGCAGTGAGTTGATGATGTCGGTCAGATGAAAAGTCAGATGAAAAAACACTCTTTGTCATATGAATGACACGGTTGCCACAAGAAATCCCATCCAAAAATGATCAGATGCACACAAGGTGAGAGCACAGCAAACTGCACATCGTGGCGGACACCGTCAATAACAACACGCACAATGAACTTAACGGAAGGGTGCAGTGTGACATCATTTGCTCCACAAAGTTCAGGCCTATCATACGGTGCCACTTTCCGCAAACGGCAGTGCAAATCAGCGCGAATAACAGAAATTGCAGCCTATGTGTCAATCAAAGCTTCGACAGGTAATGCTTCATTCAGCTAAAACAGAAATCATATTGAATGGGCAATCTGGAGGATTTTTAGTGAGTTCGCAAAGTGCAGTTTCACCTCCGGAAACTGCATCGCCTAGTTTTTTTAAGTGACGGACAGGGAGAGCTGTTGCGGGTCGGAGTGGGGACACTGAGCAGCGATATGGAGATGGGGACCGGCGTCGGGAAGCATGGGCACCACTAGGTGCAGACGAGGGGACTGGCAGCGGACAGAATCGGGGAGGCGGGCTAGAAGAAGGCCAGGGTTGATAATAAGAAGGTAGCTCACTCTCGAAGACTGCGTGACCACGGCGCTCGTCTTGAAGGTGTCGATGACAGAAGCAGGAGATATGTCCTCTCATTCCACAGTAGTAGCACAGGGGTGCCATGGTGCGTAATAGGATGGTGCAGCTTGAGCCGTCGCCACTGTGTTGGTGTGGTTGTATGTCAGTGCCGGTCGGGGTGGGTGGACAAAGACAGAGGATGATGCAGCGACTTGAGCGTAAGTCGGCGCTGGGCGGGGGAGCAGGAGGGTCGGATGCGATAAGGTGGGTGATATTTGCCAACTCTTCTTTAATGATGTTGCGGAGACCGGCATCATTTAGAAGGTGCGGGAGAATGATCGCACCTGTGGCGGCAGAAAGGGCTGAGGACTTGGAGCTCTTCGCGGATGATCGTTTGAATCAATGTTCACAGATCGAGGTCAACAGAGGTCAACACCGTAGCGAGGCCGGGCTGCAAGCGGGTGGACTGCAGCTGGGCGAGGCATTGGCAGGTGGTAATGATGGAATTGACACTTGAAGGACTTTGGGCAATTAGGGTGTTAAAAGCCACAGAATTGATTCCTTTCAGTACGTGGTGGACGTGGTCAGTTTCCGGCATGGTAGGACTAAAACGCCAGCAAAGCGCAAGTACTTCCTCGATGTAAGATGCATAGGATTCATCGGGACCTTGAAAGCAAGAAGCGAGCTTTTTCTTGGTGACCTCAGTCCGAACAGCCCGGTCGGCAAAGTAATGACCGAACTGCTGTTTGAAGGTGGGCCAGTTAGTGGTGCGGTGTTCGCGATTTATGAACCAGTTTCTGGCGACCTCAGTGAGGTACAAAGAAATGTAGAGAAATTTTGAACCATTGTCCCACCGGTTGTAGGCACTGCAGCATTCATAGGTGTCAAGCCAGTCATCCACGTCTTCGTCATGACGACCAGCAAACATCAGCGGGTTGCGTTGTCAGAAGGGCGAGGTCGGAGGGGGCGGTGCAGGTGAGGCCGAGGTAGGGGTTCCGGCAGGGTCGGGGTTGTCTTCGGTTGGCATGACGATGGTGGTAGGTGCAAAACGGCGACCGGAACGTAGCTCCAGCGAGAGGTGGGGTACAAGGCAGCAAGGGGATCGAGTTTCACCTCCACCACTTGTGAATGAAGGCAGTACGTTTGTGAAAGAAGGTTAGGCCGAGACGGCAAGACTGGCTGTGTCTGGCGTTTATTCTAATGGCGAACCCGAGGCACGTGCCACAGGCGGTGCCGCGGGATGGTGATGCTATGTACAAGTGAAAGAAGATGATCCATGGAAGGCTCACAATATTGACAGAACTAGTCATTTATCTTTCTTTTAGTGTGTTTTGTATTAAATTCTAGGTAACTAAAACTTCTGATGATTATAAATATATCTGACTATGAATAGCTTTGAAGTGATGAAAGTCTACTGCATCTGTGTGGCATTGGCGTGCTCAGCTATGCTTACATGTTTGTCTGAGTCCGTGCGTAACTAATTCTGCTCTCTCTCTTACTTCAGCCCCCTGGTTTCTAACATCTTCCTGACCTGGTCTTACACTCCTTTAACTAAATAATACGTGGTGGGTTTCTCTCCTCTACTTTTGCATGTGTGTGTGTGTCTGAAATCTGTGCCTTGTTTGACTGCCTGCAATCACTGAGTCTGTGTTTTTGTCTCTGTTCTATTTTGTGCACAATTACTAGAAGGGAAAACACAAAGCTGGGTAGTAATTACGAGAAACCAGCTGTTTAAAGGGGCGCTAAAAAGAATTTCAGTTGCGAGTGTATTGCAGAATAGAATGTTTATAGGACACCATAAGAGCCCTTTGCTGTGGAATCCATAAGATTCGTTCAGTTTCCATTCATAGTGTGGAAATAGAGAAGACCTCGGGAAGCCCCATGAGGGCTGATGTGAACTGCTTGCATGTAGTGTCTTGCAGTACTGTCAAACCCTGCTGCAATGAAGTATTAATTTCCCCACAGCAAACTTTTTTGCAGGTGACATTGTGCTTCAAAGAAACTTTTGTTGAAAGTGAACTTGACTGTTTATGCTGCAATGCAAGAAACATAAGGCAACCAGTTTATTTTTTTACAGATTCAGAGATGTCTCTGAGTGCAATGTGCTATTTGGATTAATCAGAAAATAGCACCAAAGTTGCTAAGCACAACCTCACCAAATGCTGCCACTGGCGTTCTCCACAGACTGGCATTTACTGAACACATCATGTGCCACACGCAAACGAGTGTTTCAAATTGTTGCAGCTAATTGCAAAAGTGAATGTCAAAGGAGTGCTTGCAGTTGGTGCATTCGGTGCTCGACCTCCCTGTCTTTTCGTCATCTTCGCCTTCCCGTTTTGTGTCCTGCTTACGGTAGACGCTGTGCACTTCCTTGTGTGGCATGTTGGCTTTCCTGTTTGGGCTTTGCCGATCACATACTTTCATTGACCATGCAGCGGTTCAGCCGTAGTGACAGCACGGCGCTGGCTGATAAATTGAGGGTCTTTAAAATGCATTGAAAATATAGCGAACCAACCAAAATTTTGAAATTTGTTTGAATTAACCGAAAGTACAAACTATCTGAGTTTGAATTACCGTATAAACGTGTGTAAGGGCCGCATTTTTTTTTTCCCCCAAATGTGAGGAACAATTTTCGGGCTGTGGCCCATACACGCAGCATTCGAAAAAAAAAATTTTCTCAAGTAAAAGCACACCAATCAAGGAATGAGTGGCATTTATTCGACGTTCAGTTGTCACTCGAAAAGTCTTTCGACGCCGAGCTGGTGCTGTGTGTGCTGTGGTGCATGCTCATCACACAAGAAGTCGTGCAGCATGTCCGTTGTCAACTAATAGCCGTTGTGCTGGACTTCCATCATATAGCAGAGCAGCTTGTGTTCTTCAATGCACTGTTTTGGTTGCACCATCATCAGATTCACTTCTCAGCCACATCGAATTTCCTGCCCACCACACATTTTCCATGTTTGAGAGCAAACTCCCAGCCGTGCAGCTATTAAGCCGCTTGCCCATCGCGCTAAAATTGCGGCGCTCGGCAGCAGCACACGAAAACCACAATTACAATGAACTAACACCACACTACCACATCTCCCGTCCCTTTGACAGCCTCAAAGGCTAGAGCTAGTGATACTGATGCCGACATGTATAGCAGAGCTCGTGGCGGAAGAAAATGTTGATGATGATGACTTGCGGCCTCAGGTGCCATCGTGTGTGGCACTTGGAAGCTCGTGTGCTCGAACGTGGCCTCCGCGATCATGCGCACCCTTGCTCGCAGCCAGAGCTGATCACGGAGGCCACGGCGCATAAATTTCAAAGGCCAGCCCCGCATGGGTCGTGAGAGTTTGGGCGGGGCCCTTACATGGGTCTTTTTTTTTTAATTTCCTTTCGGAATACGGTGCAGCCCGTACACGGGTGTGGCCTTTACATGTGTTTATACAGTATTATGGGTCTTCTGCAATAGGCAATATGTGGTAAGCAAGCCTGTTGAAGGTCATGGAAGGGACACGAGTAGGATCCCTCTGATTTTATTGAGGGAACGTTCACATTTTCGTCAGGGTGGGGAGTATGTAGCTGCTGAACATTGTGTGCTTTCCTACTGCACAAGCATTTTATTTGCACGTGCACGCACGTGTGAGCGCAAGTTTAAGCCCATTCTGCCACTCAGTCTTGGATAGTTTTACAAAGTTTGGCTTTTTGTTAGCTTGAATGCACCATTTGAGTGCATGGCCATTAGAAGTGGGCATTGTGAATTGAAGTTATGGTAGCATGCTGATGATGTGCTTCTGTCTGGTTTCTACAAAATCACCGTTGTAAGAATGCACAAACTCTTAAAGGCCAACTGGGGGGGTATCTAGGCTCTCGTATTTGAACAGAACTCATTACCTATTCTCACACTTCACACTGCTATGTAACATTATCTCTGCAAAAAGCTGCCTATTACTCTGTGTTCAGTTCAGAAAGTTTCTGCAGACAACACTGCATTTGTCATGTTTGTGTCATGTGTGGGACTTCATCAGCACAACACAAACATTTTTGAAAAATCGCCACTTTTCCACACAGCGAAGTTTCAGTTTGGGCTTGCCCCTTTTATTCTTCTGAAATTGCTTTGCCTGGTGTTCTAGAAAACTGATTGTTATAACAATGAGCAGGGACTGTAAGGAGTATATTGCTGACATCAGCGTATGTTAAATGTTCAAAAAAGCCCCCAGGGTTTGGACAGCTAGCTAGCACTTAAAAAAACGGAAGCTATATCCATCCACGCTTCATTAGCAGTTCAAAAGTCAGCTCTTGCTTCGATGTGCCATAGCATGATGATTGCTTTTTATTATTCTTCGAGACGTGGTTGTACAAGAAGCCCCTCCTAGCTCAAATCAACCCATTACCATTAAATGCAAAGCTAACAGGAACTTGAAGTTCTTTCTGTAACAAATACAGCTCAGGCCATTTATAACGTAACTGCATTATATGCGGCTTTTTGTAACAACTGCTTCGCTTCCCATAGAGTTCAATGTATTGGCGAGCCGCTTAGTATGCGGCAGCGCGCAACCAGAGACCGCATATAGTGTGGTTTCTGGAAAGCCTAGCGGCCCGTACTCGGCCGCGATGGGCGCATACCGGCGCAGGCCCGTGGGCGCGAGCAGTGTGCTTCCCAGATTGCACAAGAAGGGGGCAACAAGTGGGACGGAGGAGCATTGTCACCGTAGTTCGAGGAAAGCCTGGAGAAAGGCAGGAGAGGATAGAAAAAAGTATTGTAGTCACAAAGCAAGCGTTTTTCCTCTCACTCTCCAATGCGCCTCCGTTGGGCACACTGATTGGACAAAACTTGAAAGCACGTGGTGGCACGGCCAAACGAGCATGCTGCAGCAGCGGCGGGGCGTGCGTTTCCCTGCAAGCTAGGCTACTACGCGCACGTGCGGCAGCACTTTTGTTGACACGCTGACGTGGGCAAGCCTACCAGCCTCGGCTGTCACCAGGGCGTCATGATGAGCAGCAGAGTCTCCAAGGAGCTGGTGCATGCGACGGAGGCGCTCACCATCTTCTCTACAGCGTATCCCTGATGGCAGCGTAGAGCTAGCATCCGCTGTGCCTTCAGTCATGTTTACAAGCGTTACAAGAAGTATGTGCTCCAGCTTTTTTGCTGTAGCGAATACACAATAGCGCTTCGACGCAGTTTCCTTTTTTTTTTCTCTGCTGTCATTTGCACGTGCACCTATGCAAAACACATGTACCAGTTGATGCTTCCAACATGCGTAAACGTGGTGACTTCACTTTCACTGTTGGCTCACTCCATAGTGTCATTGGTTACGCCATTTTCTGTAGCCGTTGATAGCTCGAACACGTACGGTAGGCGTCCGAGCTGTTCAACACTGCTTTAATCCGTAATTTTGTAATTCGGGTTGTCAAGTCACCGAAAGCAAAGTGCTATGCAGCAGCACCATTGGTTCCAGCTGAAGATCTCGCGGATGACATCAAGACAGTCCCGACCAATCACGGGTGATTAGCTGCGTTAATTCGGTGCCCTGAGGCGCTGGTGCGCGTTTTCCTGTAAAAACAGCCTTTTGCATCTATTTCCGCCTTTTTAAACAAGATATTCGTGCTCAACGGATGGAAAACTGTAAAATGCTCCATGAAACTCAATTTTTTCAAAAGTGTTCTAGCTTCCCTTCAATGAGTATGTCAACAACACTGCTGCATTTCTGATCTTTTTCTCCTTCACTGATTGCTGGTGTCTTGGGTGGTCTTCTCTTCCTGGCCACACAGCAGCAGCAGCAGCAGTCCATGAGGTCTCCGCCTGAGCCTGTCTATGCCCAGGTGAACAAGAAGAAGGACCGTTACCCCAATGATCAGGGGCCCCAGTACCTCGCGCTCGACGGCCAGGCATCCCAGCCCGCCGGAGACTCCTGGGTGTGAGGACCACGGCCACATCTCAGCAGTTTATCTTTTTTTTTGCCCTTCGCCATTGCGGGACGTTTTGACATGCCTTGCTCGGGAAAGGAACAAAAAAAAAGAAGATTGTGCCCGCACTTGCCAGATGAGCCAGCAGTGTGGTTTGCTGCTGTGCTCTGTATTTTCTTTTTTTTTTCTTTATTGTTGCCATTGATTTGTGCTGGACTGTAGTGCTCTTGCGGCATGCACCGGGGGTATGTGCGCCCCATCTTTTGTTTGAGGTGCTTGTCTTGCACGTTTTATTAGAAGCTGGAAGCCAAAGTCAGTTCCTTGCTGTCATTTTCTTCTTTATTTTTATTTTTTGAGGGTCCGCGATTTGCCAAGTTTTGTGTGGCTGTAATGGCCATTGACGTTTTATTTGTTTTTTTATTTCAAGTGTCGGGTCTCATATCTGGGAACGCAATATGTCTATGGTTGAAGACGAATTCCCACTTCGTGTGTTCTGCGGACTGTGGTTCTTCAGCGGCTCTACAGAAAAAAAATAGACGCCGAGAGGAGACACTCGACAACTGTGTGCGCACGTGTGTGGACGGTGGCGCCGGTCTGGCGCGCCTCGCCACCGTCTCTCCTCTGTGTAGAGAGGAGTAAAAATGAAGGGCTGATTGCGATAGAACGTTGGAAATAAGGAAGTCAAGACCAGGTCCTCCTACCTTTTCTCACTCGCTGTTTTCGCCACAGGAACTGGGGAAGTTCCAGTGCTGCCTGTTCTCATAGTGTGAGAAGCAGGATGCTGCCCGAGGCGAAGGCAGCTTGACCCCCTCGAGCATAGTCTTCAGCAGAGGATGCCCACGCAGAAAGGGACGGTCGATGCATTCTTCTCTCTTCCCTCTCGAGCAGGAGGGAAAAGGTAAAGATGAGGGTTTTCAGGGACGCACGGGGAAGTAACATGGGAACGCAGTTTCCCATTCGCCATTTACTACTCTGTATGCTACCGCGACAAATACATTCTATCATGATTACTACTACGCCGTACTCCTCGATCCTGCCAGTGCCAACAAGAGTGTTTTTTGCCATGGCTCGTCACAGTTTTGAACTACATTTCATTTTGACGCACACACACACACACACACACACACCTCCTCTTGCGCTTGTGGTGCACTGTTCTCTGCCTCGGCATGTGACACCCTCTCGGTTGTCCTCTCCTGTCCTCCTCCATAGTTCTTTGCTGCCTGTCCTTCCTTTGCGGCTTTTTCACCGTTGTTCCTTTCATTTCTTGGGCAACTGTTGATTGTCACTTCAGTGTGAAATCAGGTCGTTCCAGAAGCACCTTTGCATACGCCTACCCTGTCTCTGTTGCCGCAGCACCAACTGTTCACGGCGGAAACTTTGCTCAAGTGTCGCATGTCCTTGCGTTGCATTTCTTGGGTTGTGCTGATGGTGAGGCAGGACGGACGATGGACGTCAGACGGAGTGCTCGCCCCTCCCCTCTTTGTTCTCTTCTGCTGTGGACCTGGCATTGCTGAATCTCGTCTGCAACGATGCATGACCTGGCTGGCGTCGCTTTACCCATAGAACACGCACGTGCACGCGTGTAGCGATGCTGGTGCTGACTTAAGCCGGTCTGCTTGGAGACTGGTTTCGTACAGTCTGCTGTCACAGTCGCCTGTTAGCAGGTGACTGGTCGACTGCACAATGTAAATGTAACTGCTCTGGCCCTCTTCATCTTTGGCAATGAATGCAGCCCTGCCTGCAAGTGAGCAAGAGGGGGAAAAGTACCACAACTTCTGGAGCCTGCACCACAACTCTCTTTTGCCATTTTTGGAGCCGTTTTTGTCTCCGTCATTTCAGAGCAGCTGCGAGCTTTTCAAGAAAGTGTGTCCTCAGATTTTTTGTTTTGTTTTTTTCCCCCACTTGTTGATGATGGCGTTGGTTTTTTTTCTCTCGCTGCCACTACCTAGAGTACTTGTATTTCATAATTTTGTAGGCAGTGCAAACTACTTAAGCGCCACCGATAATTTGCACGGTGTTCCATTTGTTTGTTTTGCAATGCATTGGCTAGGCGTGTGAACAAGTCTTGTGTCATTATTATGTGTGTACCATACTCGTGTGCATTCTTTGGACAGTATTTAAACACCTTAGCTAGTTTTTTTTTGACAGGAGAGAGTAGTTGCTTTCTTTTTAGCTTGTTTTGCATTGACATTATATGATGGGCAACCCTGTTGCTACCCCGCCATTCTGCCAAGGTCTATGCTGTACAGTTATGAATGTCACCAGCCCCCTTTTGTGTTGAGTAATAACGGTGCAACTGCATTGTTATTGTTTTTTTTTTTTCCCTTCTATATTCAGCCAGTGTGCTCGTCTCTGTGCAAGAATTCACATTCCATTCCAATTTTAGTAAGGTTGCTAAAGGGGCGCTTCCTTTTATCAAGGGACGAATCGTAATTGTTGAGGCAACCTTTTCTTGATTCTCGTGAACATAGGCAACTTTTTATAATGACATATTGTAACTTTTACATTATATACCTTTTTCTTTCCAAATGGACTAGTGTACATTTTCGTTCTGTAAAATGTATCTGATATGAACTGTAACTTCTGAAATAAAGGTGATTTTGAGGACCAATGCTACATGTGTTTCCGTTAAAGGGGTGGAGACAACAAATTTTTTGGTTGTGTGTTTTTTGTTTCAAACATTGCATATTGCCTCAGGGTGCGAGATGCATGCTCTGCGATTCATATATGTGCTGTAAATAATTTATTATCGCATTATGTAGACTGAGCGATTTCTGTTTGTGTTTCTAAGTGCCGGGGTATGTTATGACATCGCCCCCAATGAAGAGCAGCAACCATGGTCACCCCAAAAGCAGTGACACATTGATCGCTCTGCTGTCTGCTCTCATACACATGCTGTGCATACCAAGGCCTTTCGAAATACCGGCCAATGCTGCGATATTCTGAGCAAAGCCAAGCAGGTGAGAGGCAACATCGCGTTCTGAATCCAAGCAGCTTGCTTGTGGCGATCTAACTCGGCGTACTGCCTGTGCCAATACAGTTTCTGTATTGAATTTAGCTTTGCCACGCTACACCAACGCCGATGCTCGGCAGACATCTGTGTCGGTGGCCCATAACTGGCAGTGCGTCAGTCGGCCGATCGTCTGGTCACATTAGAACGACACAATGTCTCACTGTTTGTGCCGACCAATACCCGTCGCTGTCTTCACTTTGCTCCGCCCATGCTGCGAGACTGCTGATTATGATATCTGCTCCTGTTTGTTTTTTGTTCTTTTTTTGCTGCTTATATAGAAAACAGTTCCCTGTATTCGTTAAATGAATGCATTCCGCAGGATTTGGCATCCACCAGGCGAGTACAGAATCCTTCCAGGAATGCGCCCATGATGACAACTGCACCTCAGCGCTGCATTTGTTTACTCTGCTGCCTAGGCAGCAATTTCGCGTTCGTTTAGCATTAAATGTACAGCTACGGTCTACTTAGGATAACTAATCTCTTCTTTTTTGCACCAGTTGTATGTTTCCTTGTTTATGCAGTGCGGCAAATCAGCAAAAATCGCCAATGAAAGCGAGTGCCAGTATGGGGACCGCTTCATAGCCAGACTGCGCACCACATACGTCCAGCGTTTCTCACTCGTTGTAACTGCTTTTTCTGACGTGTCCAATACTGCACTTCCAATTGCTTTATCTAGAAGTATGTTCAGCGCCCATTTGCAATAGTTAAAACGGCTTATTTTGTTGTCCAAATGCAACACTGAAGACTGCTGCCGCTGTTGTGTTGCAGCTGTTGGCAGACTGGCTCACATCGGTGCTTCCCGCTAGTGTATTTGCATCTTAAGATGTCAAAACAATGCTCGATGATCATTTGTACTCGCTAAAACTTCTGAACTTGGTCACCACAACTGTCGACATCGCACATCGAACCCCGCAGACTCTCCAGGCCTATTTGTACTGCTGATGAGTCAAAGGGAGAACGTATGACATGTAGTCGCTCTTTTCGCTTACTCGTTGCACGGAGAAGGTGTACACAACAGCAACTATAGTCATAGTCTCAAAGGCTTTGCTTGGATGCCGATGCCCGACGCCGATATTTGCAGATCAAAACACCGACCACTTAGTCGCTGTTCATAATACGTCACGTCACTGTGCTGTGATATCACTACTATTTACCATACCTGCCAATATGAAAGCTTTCAAATTCGTTAACCCTTTGAGGGTTGAATTTTTTTTTCAAGAACTTTCCCAGACGTTCAAATTTCTTTATTGCAGATTTTGAATACAAAAAATGCGTGAAGTCTGAAACAAAATAGTATAAAATATCAGGGGCAGTAATATGGTGTCAGCATCACTCAAAACGTTCCATAGTATTTCAGAGTGTGGTATTCCTTGAAACACGGGTGTACGCACAGTGCCTTATCACAGTCCACATACATAAAACGCAGAAGAGTCATCATCACCACTGTCAAGAGAACAGGCAGTGCGTTCAGCCATATCGCCGCTTCACCATGCATCTTAAGAGCTCTAAGGAAACTCAGTAGACCATGAAAACGAGAATACCTCAGCAATACCTCGTGAGCATCGGTGATAAACAAGATAAGAGCAGCACCAATAAAGATGGAAATCAACTTCTGCGATGGCCCCTGCAAGGGAGTGCCAATAAAGATAATCAAGTTTCGCGTGCCTCCATTGCGATCATGCAGGGAAACCGAAACCACGAAAGGGCACACCGCAACACGCTCAAGCTACAGATCAGTTCTGTTTATCTCTGCAAGAAGGTAGCACAAACAAATTTCAAATGCTTCTTGAAAGTCCTAGGAGGTGGCAGCACCTCCCAATGAGCATGCATCGTCATCGTGGCGCGATATTTTCAAACATGGTTGAAACCGTTTCTATATGGCAACAACATTGCGGGATGGAAAACCGCCGCCATACATATACGGCAAAAACCCTGGAAGGGTTAAACCTTCGCGACTGGGGGAAAGGGGGGGAGTGGCCAGCACACCTTTATTGTTTATAAAAACTTTGGGTTGCGCCGCTTCTTTCAGTGTGCAAGGCAACAGCGCTCTAGCTCTTCACACCTGGTATCTCATCTCACGTGAGAAAACACACAAACGAAGAACAGCACGTGACAAGCGCAGAATTTGCGATATTTGCGATTGCCTTTTCACGGGTCGAAACGTTAACTACGAAAGGGCTTTCTTATGCGAGTCTATCGCGACTTCCTTTTCCAAAAGCCCCAGGCAACAAAATGCGCCGTGCTCACAAGCTCCTTTGTTTTGTTGAAGACACGCACATCCCAAAGTGGTTCTAGCTAACCTTTGCTGCTCCCCCCCCCCCGCCGCGGTGGATAAGTGGTTACGGCGCTCGGCTGCTGGCCCGAAAGACGCGGGTTCAGTCCCGGCCGCGGCAGTCGAATCTCGATGGAGGCAAAATTCTAGAGGCCCGTGTACTGTGCGATGTCAGTGCACATTAAAGAACCCCAGGTGGTCGAAATTTCCGGAGCCCTTCACTACGGCGTCCCTCATAGCCCGAGTCGCTTTGGGACGTTAAACCCCCATAAACCAAACCTTTGCTGCTCCCAGCGGTTATTGCTCATGCTCACTCCCTTCCCTGAGCCTCCGTGCCCCATCACTAGACCCTCTGCATTACATTTAAATCCCCTCCTCGCAGTGCAGTGCAGCGACCATTTCCTCACACCAGGTAGAAATTGCTGCATGGACCACTTTCCATGGGAGCGTTTTGGATGCGACATTCTGATGTACAGAGGTTGGTGACAGTAGACTCCTAAAGTAACTTCTGGAAACTCAACAATCTGGCTCCTGGATTTCTTCTCACATGATCCAGAAACTGAGATCCCACTTTGCAAGACATGGCATCCCAAGCGTTGTGTTCATAGACACTGGTCCACAATTCTAATGCGAATCATTCAGAAAGTTGGCAGCACATTGGCAATTCACGCATGTCGAAACAAGCCCAACCTCTCGGAAATCCAACTGCACGCCAGAATCCGCAGAATCTGCCTGCTCTGGAAGAAGGCTGATGAACGTAACAGCGATCCAAACCGCAGGTGGCATTCCTCAACTAAAGGAACACGCCACTCCAGCACTTGAAAGCAAGACGTCCCCAGCTCCTGGTCGGATGGCGCAGACGAACAACACTTCCAACAACAACAAAGTTGAAGTTTGTGCACTTCCAAAGAAGCCTTCAGCCTCTGCATGAAAGCCACATACATTGCAGGCTTATCACAGAAAAGGAAAGTTGCTCTTCTCATGGTCAGAGGACCAAGCCTGCTAGACATCTATATCATTTTGAACTTTGGAAAGCAGCAAACCCAGCGTCCTGAATTTGACTGCGACGATGGGCTGAAGCTGTTTACTGTGCACTTTCTGCCCAAACAGAACGAAGTGTACTCCCGTTACATTTCTGCACTCGAGTACAACTACCAAGCGAAAGGTTTGATGCATTCTTGACCAACCTCAACGAGAAAACTCGAAACTGCAACTTTGGCGCCGAAAAGTAAAAAATGATCCGAAGCCACGCAACGTGCTGTATACGCAACAAACGAGTGTGAGCAGACACTCTGAAGCTCAAAGGATCGACACTCAAAAAGGTCATAACAGTATGCCTGGCGCACGACTCTCCGAAGCCGCAAAGGAAAGCATTCGGAGAAGGCTTAACAGCGGCCGAAGATTTTCGCGTCCGGAAGGGCAATCGCCGTCGTCACCTGTTCGCTGATGCGGAGAGGGCAAAGACAAATCCGATAAACAAGCAGTGCAAAGCTGTAATACTGCAGAGGCAACCACGAGCACGCAAGAAATCCTTGTCCGGCATGGAACCAAACACGATATAAGTGCAAGAAAGGCAACCAGTCTGCTGCACTATTCAAAAGCAGGAAAAACCATCCAAGCATCGAACATGAACACCACGTTGACGAAGTTCTCACGGTGCAAGATGGCAAAGCAGAATCTTTGATCACAACCTCGCATACTACAGATGCAATGGGCCTGCTTTCATCGAGGTACACGCGTATTTGGTCCGACCTTGGGTTCGCTATCTCAGGTATGTTCACCTTGTGATCAAGCCTGCATCATGTCTGAAAACAGACAAGTTGCCGTGTGCATGTGAACGTGAAGGCACAGTTTGAGACAACAACACAGCGGCGTGGTCAAGAATGGCACTGAACAGACCCCATGGGTTAGCCGCACGGCTGTGTCGACAGAGAAGACTGGGGAAATGAGGTCTCCATTCACCCTCAAGAACTCAACGAAGCATTGCAGCGTGAACGCCACTCGTTGCCAATCGTCGACGACATTCTTCCTCAAGTCGCAAAACCAGAGATCTCAAAGCTGGATTTGCATGATGGCTACTGGCAGTGCATTCTTGATGGAGAGTCGTGTCTTATGGCTCGATTCCAGAGGCCAATGGCATGTTACCACTGCCGGTATCTTCTTTTCAGGCTCTCTACCATGAGCAAAATCCTCCAAACAAAACTACAGTCAGCACGTGATGGACTGGATCCTGTATCGTTTGTTGGAGATGAAGCTTTGGCGATCGGTGTTGGAAAAACCGATTATGAAGCTTGGCATGATCATGACAAGAAGGTTGAGAACCTGCTGCAGAGATGCCAGCAGATTGGCGTGCTTCTCAACAGACAAAAACTGAACTTCACTCCTGAAGCATGACGTTTCTAGGTCACACTCTGACAAGAGCAGGCCTACAGGTCGATCCCAAAAAGGTCGGTACGATACCAGATATGCCACCAACTGCCGATGTACACGATGTCCAGCGCTACGTCGGAATGGTCAGCTACCTGGCACTGTTTCTTTACGAAAATCTCCCAAGTCATGGAGCAACTCGGCAAGCTGACTGTCAGCGATGATAAGGAGGCAAAAGCACTTAAGGGAAAAAAGACCTTGTAGAAAAAAAAACACCAGTAGTGGTGTACTGTGACCGAAGAAAAGCACTAGTGGTGCGGTGCAATGCCGTTGAACATGAACTTGGAGCTGCAATTCTTGAACACGGAACCCCACCTTTGCAAGCAGAGTACTCACACAAACCGAGGTGTGGTATGTGCAAACAGAGAAAGAAATCCTTGCCATAGTCTTCTCGCACAAGTTCCGCCAGAATACATTACGATAAGCTGACTGTAGTAGTCACAGATTATAAGCCGCTTCAGGCCATTGTAACGACGAACAAATTCGACTAAGTGCCGAGTAGGTTTCAAAGAATGAACCACGGGCTGAAGCTGTTTACTGTGCGCTTTCTGCCCAAACAGAACGTAGTGTACTCCCGCTACATTTCTGCACTCGAGTACAACTACCACACGAAAGGTTCGATGCATTCTTGACCAACCTCAACGAGAAAACTCGAAACTGCAACTTTGGCGCCGAAAAGGAAAAAATGATCCGAAACCACGCAGCGTGCAGTATACACAACAAACGAGTGTGTGCAGACACTCTGAAGTTCAAAGGATCGACACTCAAAAAGGTCGTAACAGTACGCCTGGCGCACGACTCTCTGAAGACGCAAATGAAAGCATTTGGAGAAGGCTCAACAGTGGCCGAAGATTTTCACGTCCTGAAGGGCAATTGCTGTCGTCACCTTTCGCTGATGCGGAGAAGCCAAACACAAATTCACTAAACAAACAGTGCAAAGCTGTAATACTGCAGAGGCAACCATGAGCACGCAAGAAATCCTTGTTCAGCATGGAACCAAACATGCAATAAGTGCAAAAAAGGCAACCATTTTGCTGCACTATTCAAATGCACCAAAACCGTCTCAAGCATCGAACATGAAGATGACATTGATGAAGTTCTCATGGTGCAAGACGGCAAAACAGAATCTTTGATCACAACCTCGCATATCAGACAAGAAAGTGAAATTCCAGGTAGGCAGCGGTGCAGCCGTGAATGTAATACCAACAAACGTGCATGATACCATCGTAGACGGAGCCAAACACCACGACTCTGCGCAGGTGGAATGATTGCGTGTCTGTCCCGTGTGGAATGGCAAGAGTGAGCGCCACAGCATCCAAAGGCAGAAGCAGGTTGACTTTTCGTGCATAACTGAGCAGATGATACTCGTCACAGT
Source organism: Amblyomma americanum (assembly GCF_052857255.1). Classification (NCBI taxonomy): domain Eukaryota; kingdom Metazoa; phylum Arthropoda; class Arachnida; order Ixodida; family Ixodidae; genus Amblyomma; species Amblyomma americanum. Next base: position 2,868,847 of record NC_135507.1, on the reverse strand, counting down.
GGACTATAACCTTGCTGCTAACATAAGAGACTCCAATACTGAAGATGCAATGAGCCATCTTTCATTGAAATACCAACACGTATTCGGTCCTACCTTGGATTCGCTATCTTTACTTGTTCACCTGGTGATCAAGCCTGCATCATGTTCAAAAACAGTGACAAGTTGCCGTGTGCCTCTGAGCGTGAATGCACAGCTTGAGACAACTACAAGAAGTCTGGAACAAAGGGGTGCGGTCAAACGTGTCACTGAACCTACCCAACGAATTAGTCGCATGGTTGTGGCGACAAAGAACTCTGCCACCGCGAGGATGTGTGTCCGGCTCCCAAGCAATGCCGCTATCAGCCTGCGACCAAGTAGAAGCTCCCGAGGACTGCTCCTGCCCTCTGCACTGTATGATCTGCGGCTAAGAACACCTGACGACGTGCAAGGCACGCTTCTGTGTCCCATACCTCGTCAAAAACGTACTAGGATGCCAAGCCAACCGCCGAGGCAAATGCAAGCCAGGCACCACCAGTCAGGCTCCACAAAAACATTGACGTCACTCCACTACCCGCAAGCCCCAGGCCCCGCGTCTAACCCCAAAGTCCTTTCCGGCGCTGGAGCCTGCTCCACCGAAACGGCCGTCTAGCCCTAACAAGCCCAAAGCCCAGTCGAGGAACCAGGCCGCCACCACCTCCAGTCCCCCCCAAAGACCACTTGCCCAGGCACGCGGCCGCTGCACCAGTGAGGTGAGCTGGGCAGGCATCGTTCCTCAAGACTCCGCCAAACCCCTCTATCAAGAGCTACCTGTGATGCCACCCGGCCTAAACAGAAGGCCAAGCTCAAAACCGTGTCCAACTCCTCCACAGCAAATGACACGTTCAGTGATGACGAGACCACACACTAGCCTCACCATCTGGCAGTGAACTTCTGAGGGTTTGGTTTCAAGCGGGGACCGGTTCACCAGTTCCTAGCTCAAGCAGATGGCCCCGATGTGCCCGCTCTTAAAGAGAGCCCTCAAATCACCTCACCCCACCCCGTTGCATGGCCACCGTCCCCATTTCTCCTACACCCAATCGAGTCGCATTTCTTGTACGCCGTGCACTCATTACCATCGCCCACCACTTAGACATCCCCGAAATAGACCATCTCCTCATCGAACTCGTGTCGCAGTCCACTAGGGATACTAGTCAGTTCATTCTCAAAGTATACAGCAACCAGAAGTGCCGCAGACTTCAACCGACTATTCTTGCTTGCACAGCCAGCAGCACATATTCCTCCTCCTAACTGTAAGGGCTTTAAACGCCCCACGCGCGGCCAGAGGCTACACAGCAGACACCTCTAAAGGACGCAGGGTATGTTTCGCATATCTGCAGGCTGGTTCATCCCTTCTCACAGACCGGAACAGCGTCTGCACAGACACTACTCCCAACCTCACCTTCACCCACCGCCTCCCTCACGCTGCGTGGTGTAACACCCAGGAGAATCTGGGTAGTGATCAATACGTTGTCGAGATTGTCCTAAAAGCGGGCCCAACACAGAGACGCCCTCATCGTGCTACCATGACGAATTGTGAATCATTTGGCGCCTCCCGCACTCTAAGCACCATCTCAGATATAGCTACTTCATCCGACCAACTCCAGCGTGACGTCCATGCTGTGACTCGCCACCTCCCAGAGGACTGCCTTGCAGTGCGATGGATTCCCATCTCCTGCACCAATGGGAGGCAAAGGCACGTCTCGTGTGGAGGTGGTGGCGCCAGTGCTGGAAAAGACCACTCTGACGCCGCCTGGCCCGTCTCAACAAGGAGACTGAGACGCATGCTACAACTCTGTTTCGACAAAATTGGGAGTTCCTTGGAAACAGGCTGGACAGCAACATGAGCCTGCCCCAGACCTGGAACCTATTTTTCCATCTCATTGATACGACTCAGCCCAAGACACACCAGAATCATCAACCCATAAAACTCAAACACACAACCGAGGCCTACCCCAGAAACTTCTCCACTCCTCGAGGAGCTTCTTGAACTCTACTTCCCCGCATCTCCCTCCGTAGACCACCCGACTACACTGGCTAGCCAACGACCTTGACCAACCGATCACCGAGGCGGAAGTCAGGGCAGAACTTCAGCACCTCAACACGTCCTCTGCTCCTGGCTCCGAAGTAGTGCACAAAGCACTCCGCAACCTCAATTCCCCCTCCGTCAAAGCCCTTACTGACTACTTCAATGAATGCTGACTGTGCAGTGCCTTCCAACCACAGTGGAAAGATGCCAAAGAAGTCTGTCAAGTTTGTCGAGAGACTCACACATTCCAAACCATTCATTTCCGCATACTCTGTCTCCACACGAGTCCCTTTCTCCCTGTGCCCTCTCACTCTTGCCACGGCAACCACAGCCTCACCCGGCTTCTGAGACCCACGCCCCCAAACGTGCATGCCACTCAGCCTCAGAGGTCCGCACCTTACAGTCACACACACTCCACTCACTGCACTCCGGCCCACCCTCGTGGTATTGGTCCAGTTCTGCCAGCACTGACCCCTCGCAACACTCCCCCCTTGAATCATGAAGCCAGGTCAGAAGAGAGGAGCAAAGGTTCGTGGTAGGGGATCAACTGATTGGTGTGGGCGATAGTTCGGCAACGTCCCATAGCAGGATCGCCCAGATTGAAGCCATTGTCACCCACTCACTTCACCACACCATAAGGTCCGTCTCACCATGGTGCAAATTTGGCCAAAACACCCTTGGCCACGGCACTCAAGGTGTTGCAAAATGTGCCGACTAGCCCAAACAAGTACCATTTTGTACTCAAGGTGTTAGAATCCAAGAGCACAAGATAACGATCTTTGACACTCGTTGACTGCTGATGACAGTCATAACTTGACTTCTGGACTTACCAAGCAGCTGCTTAGTATCTCTGAGCATACTACCTAAGGGCGCCTCCAAGGCACTGCTAGAGTTCAGCAGCCAGGGCATAGAGCGCTGCTTACGGAGGCTCTGTGTCCTCCTTGTCACCCCTGGGTTCCCATGGAGTGCGCAACTTGCGGCCGTAACAAAGCAATAATGGAGTATATCCGGTGACGTTCTTTGCAGTGCGCATGGCAAGGCCAATCTCGGGATTTAAAATCCTAGCTCACATCGAATGTGATGGAACTGAGACCAGAAGGATTTCCATCAAGATCTTTGCTTCCTGCTGCGAGAACTACAGCGAATTTGAAAAGGATTGATGCGACAACCTTGAATTTTGGCGTCGGCAAGTTCCACCAGTATGTGTGGAGAAGACCAATCGCTGCTATCGCGACCACAAACACCTCCTGGGTTTATTCGCTTCTAACCATGCAGTGCCCAGCGAAGCATCACCTTGACTCATCATGTGGGCACTGACTCTTTCAATTTATTAGCTCAAGCTTATTTATAGGCCGGGAAATCTGCTGGCTCATGCAGACTGCCTCAGGTCATTGTTATACCAATGAGCTGTCAAATGATACCTGAGTACACTCCACCTGACTGTGCAGGATGCATCTACAAGGCACAGGCATGGGGAACATCTACAAATAGACCCCACTGAAGAGTCGTTCCCAGTGTCACCACATACATCGCTGGCAGCTCATGGAACAGCACCTCTGCCTGTCTACAGCAACCAGCCAATCAGGCTCACAGTGAATCTACCTTTCCTCTCCAACGCTCGTGCCGGGAACACCTGCTTTTCTGCTGCAGAGCGAGAGGATAAGGCGGCCCGTTGATCACTACTCCCCAGAATGAAACACCTGGAACCTTTTGGTTGAGGGATGGATTCTCTAATTTAAAGGGACACTGAGGAGAAATTGAAGTTGGCTTGAAGAATACCAGCTCCTGATCACAAAAGCACCGCTCTTACTGAAAACAAAGCTCTTGTAAGGTAGAAAATTGCAAGAACCAAAATACAGGTATCGCCACCACAGGCCAATCTCACAAGTACAAGCGTGGTGACGCCATAGGACAAGAGACGCCACCTTGAAGGAATTTCAAACCTACTTGATTTCGCGAATCTCTGAGGCTGACAAAGGTAGGTTGCGCAGATCAATATTGAAGTAAGTTTTGTTTTAAAACCAGTAGTGCACTTTCATCACACAAGGAAGGCAGGCAAAAGACAACCTGAATGTTGGAAGCAAAGAAAACCGATGCTCGGCGGCGCCACAGGCGGCCGGGAGAGTTTCGATTTGTTATGGCGCTTCGCGTCTATGAGCTTTGCGTGCTCCATGGTTTTGTTTTTGACGCGCTTCGATTTACAAGCACCGAACAGCAGAGGAACTCCAAGTGCCGCTTAAGTGCTAGTTAATCTTTGAAGGAGCATGTTAAGGCTTGTCAGATGATCGCCACAGTCGATGAAAAGCTATGATGGCACGATGGTCGGTGATCGTACAAGGCAACACTTGTGTATTCGCACGCTCGCCCGGCGAAACATTCGCGGCTGTGCCAGTCAACTTCAAACTACTTAACGGAAATCGTTTATTAGGGACGGGAGACAAGGTACAAGGCAGTTCAGAAAAATTGCTGATGGCCTATCTCTGTTAGGCCAGGATATACCTAGCGAAAGTGCGGAGATTTCTGCATCAGAAGAGTGCATTCACTAGATGCGCCTTTATTGATGGCTGTAACTTGAGCCGTCGTGGCGGAGTGGTAGCGTTTCCGCCTCAAACGCCGAAGGCCCTGATTCGATTCCGAACCTCAGCACCAGACTTTTTTTCTTTTATTTAGTGAGTGGGCGGGGGGTTTCAGTGGCTCCCATGGATGTCGCCGCTAAATATGTTGATTAGCGGTTAAGCGCAGGCTCTGATAAGGCGCGTTTATGCTGCGGCGAGGCGCGCGCGTGCTGCCCTGCACGGCGAAGTCACGTCGGTCAAAGCGAGACCCTCTATACTCCAACTGCGGTTGACCGCCGACGCGTTCGGTGGCTTCGGCGCACTCTGACCGCACTGGCGGGGAGATTGGAGGATGTATCTATTTCGCGCCGAGTGCGCCAGCGGCCGCCGGCCCGGCCAGACTGATTTGGCTCCGCGGCGAGGTGCGCGTTATATTCAATAGCTTTGGCAGTTCGGCGCAGCTGTTCTTTTCGAGCTCGGCTATTTTAATCCATTCACAGTACATATCTGAAGGTACATGCAAGTGGGCGAGAGAGCCAGATCCAGTGGACCCGTTGGATCTATCGGAAGCCGTTGAAGCGTCGTGCGCCGGCTTTGGTTTCAAGCCGCCGACTTTAAACACGACTGCCCTCGAGCACCCATTTGTTTTTTATGGCAAAAAAATAAATAAATAACTTGGCCCTTGCAACCGTGGGAGACCTCGACGCTGCCTGCTGCGCCGTGCAACCGCTCCGTTCAAGGAATCACAATCCGTTGGCCCCAAAGCCCCGGCCAGCCTCCGATGGGCGCAACGCACCCCTCGCGACTCCCCGCACTGGGGTTATCATATTTAGTTTGCAACGGCTGCTCTCTGAGGAAGGGGGAAACCACCCGCCGGCGCCTAACCTAACCGTGCTCCCTCAAAAGCATCGCACGCTCTGTGGGGCTGAGGTCGCTGAAATGCAGGCCAGAGTTTTTGCGAGAACTACGTCATCGGGTTCGGGAACGGGATACATAGTAACGCTGGCAAGACGCCGGTGCAAACATAAACGAAGCGACGGTGGCGACACCCGATAGATGCCTTCAACGTGCGGCGGCGGTAGCTTTCATTTCGGCAGCTGCTAGACCGCACCGCTAGCCGCCAGAAATCACGGAGTCTCCGTTTACGTCACGTTTCATGTCACTCCGTTCTGTGTCGTCATAAGAGTTCTCCGTGTCGTCATAAGAGTTCTTGAGTTTGAATCGGAGCGGCGGGAAAATATTTTTCAGCTTCGAATCCAAATTTCTTTGAAATAAATGCATCTTTCGCTCCCGGACAAGCGTCAAGAAAGCCATGAAATGCCGAACTATCAGATATTGCTAACAAAAAAATTTTGATAGGGTTCTCCTCAGTGCCCCTTTAAGTCTCGAAAAAAAGTCTCAGCTGAAATGTTTCAGCAGAGGCTGGAAATGCTTTTTCTGCAAACATATTTGAAGTTTTGTTATCTTTTTCCTGCTCTGTAACAGCCTGCAAGGGCTAACAGTATTAGAAATAAAATTAAATAAAAAATAAGCAGATCACTCGTACAGTGCCATCACAATGAATCACTGGGGTCGCAATATCGCAGGTAAACAAAATCAGCCTGATAAGAGATGCATTTAAGCAAATGACAACCAACCAGCAAAACGAAGAGCATTTCGCATTGCCCTATGTCGGTAGCAGATGACATAGAATGCCCTGATTTTTCATCATAGCCAAGCTGCTCAAAGGGCACAGTGGGGAAAAAAAGTGCCTAGAAGATTACATAGAAGCTAGTTGAAACCAATGACTTGCAGGTTTCTTAACTAGGGGCATATTATGCGCCCAGGCTCCTGAAACCCACACAGGCTCCTAAAACAACAGCGACGCGCCGCTAGAAAAAGTTGCAGTGGCGCCATCTGGTGACATATGCCAAATAGCACACCTGCGCAATAGCCTCCTAGACTACCCATTTTTTAACCGATCTCGGAGGCCATGCCCGCTCCCTCCCGTTTGTGCCACTAAGGCAGTGCACTATAGTCGCAACCACGCTAGACGGGTGTCACCACAGTATCCACTCTATAGGCATCCTGAGTCGCAGATAAATAGATAAATTATCGCTTAAAAATAACTGATTGGAAAGCAGCAGAAAAAAGAACCAGGTGGCGCTGGTGGGATCCGTGCCCACGACCTTCAATTTTTTTCGCTGGGTGAACTACGGGATGACAAGGTAACACTATTAATCTCGCATTTATCCACACCACAAAATAAAAACATTTCCTTACGCTCCTTGGTTTGGCTGGCTGTTCGCTTCCTTCGTATCTGCACTATCATCGTCTTGCGCCCATGATGATGGTGCGAGTTTTTCGGCACGGCCACGTAGGTTCCAAATTTAGGCGCCGTGCTTAAATCGCTCCCCCTACGAGGGCGTCCCGAGTCGCTAACGCGGGGATGTGGCGTCACCTGGGCCGGCAGGAAATAGCGAAATAGGATGCAATCAAACAGAACCGCCCCATATAATAAGCGCTCTAGTTCGACAATGGCATGCGCACGCACAGTGACCGTATTCGCCTGTGGCCACTCCTTAAGCGCGGTTTTCGAAATATTTCTTCGGGTGCTGGCCACTAAGTCAAAGTTTGTTCAATCAACCGTTCGAAACCCGTAAGGCGCGGTTTCTGGGCGCGACCTCTTAGCGTCTTACATCTAGAAAGGTCACCCAGCGCATATCCTCCAGCCGATGCATTTTTAAAGGACTGCCAGGCCGCCACTTGGCATCGCTTGCAAACCAATTAACTCTTTCCCGAACCCGGTGTTGTGCAGCCTCTACATATACTACCCAGGTCTGCAGTACACTAGCCAGTGTAATTGAAGCTATGCAAAGCCAGAGCAATATCATTTTCGGGGAATGCCCTCAGCTAGGCTCCCTCTGAGGGAAAAAGCAGACCATAGCTCCGATCCGGAGATTCAAATCCATGGAGACCGCCCGACTGGCCGAAGCCGCCGCTATAGGGACCCAAGTAACGCAAAATGTTGCCAGAACGCGTTGCCTGAATGGTTTCCAATGTCAGCCTATAACGTTGCCTTATTTTTGCTAACGTCACTTTATTACCACCAGGCAACGTTACACAATAGCGTTAGTACAATGTTCAGTTAAAGTTGAGGTGACATTTTTATAACGTAACGTAGCCGCTTAATGTGAGTCGGCTGTCGGGAAATCCTACACCCACCTACGTGAGAAAAATAATGACCGCTACAAATGTGAAGCGCAGAGAGCCTTTCAAAGTAAGTGATCGCAAGCAACGTGCTAATTTTAAACAGTGCATTCGCGAACGTAATTTACACAGCAAGCACTTCCTTGGCGAACAGCAATAATGCATGAAACACTATGCTACAGCAACATTACGAACCAGAAAACGCCACCGCGCTACGCTCACATACGTATGAGTGTGTATTTCAGCAATCTTATATATTCCCCGCATGAGGCCCTGGTTTTAGAGCCAATGACGCTCACCAAACAAGCAAAGTAGTTTCGTGCGTTTTTGAACTTCTGATGGCAAAAATTATAAATACAAGTGAGCATGATTATGTTCATAATACCTTTTATTAAAAAAGCCATATTATTACGCACTGCTGTCTTTGTGCGAGAATTTTCGAACTGCATTCCATAAAAATTAACATGCTAATTCTCAAGGAGGCGCTTTCCGAGCACTGCTCTTATGTTGCTTTAGTATCCTCCAGTTACACTGCATTCACTTGGCTCAGAGAAGCAGCAGGATTCAATAAACTAAATTACCGGCGCACCATTGGCCTCGTCAGTATTACATGCTGCAAGTAATCTATTCACAAATGTTGTCTAAACATGGATCAGAAACGTTGGCTAGATGTCTCCACCCAATGTTGGTGCAATATATACCCATAAACGTCGTATTGCTCTAATCCTGGAAAATTGAGACAACGTATTTAATTTAACGTTACGTGAACGTTGCATCCCAACGTGGCATGGCTGTTGTTACACACAATGTTGCATCAACTTTGTGCGCTACTTGGGGACCAAGGACTCCGAGCTGGCTGTCGTCTGGGTGGGAACCTTCCCTACATCTGCTGGACGAAGTTTTAAAAACCAATCAAATCCCGTGCGCACGTCCTTGGGCTCGCGCTAAACCCACTTCATTAATCAAGGATCGAGTGACCTTAAGTGAGAAACATTAAGACTGCGCAGAAGCTCTTTTGGCAGCACGTTTGACGCGCTGGAAGTAAATATATGTAGAGCCTGTTCGTTGGACGAATGCAGCGAGCACACCGGTCACATCAGCGCTCAGTCCGGTGCCGTAAGCGTGAAAGCAATGTGCCACTTACCTTAAGGAGCCCATGTCGACTTCCTTATGTAGCTAGTTGCCTCCTCGCGAAAGCTCCACCACCTTTCAACTGCGTCGTTCCACAATGGCCAGGAGAAAGTTCTCGCGCATAAGGCGCACGCGTTCACAAAAAGTCACGCTGTGCTGACTGCACTGCGGCACCTCCTGTCCCGATCGAGACTTCGTAGTTGACGAGATGCGAGGGAGGCGTGCGTGTGGGAGCATCGACTCTCGCACGGTGCAGGGCAAAGCCGGCGTGGAAGACATCTCGTGGGCCGTGACCGGCTGTTCCCCCCCACCAAGCAATTGCACGCCCCTGCACCGAGGGGCGCAGCATCACAAATTTATTTCCATGTTATTTACCTGTACATAGTGTATAATTACCATCTACCCCTATTTCAAACTATCGCTCCCCCCCTTCCCTCTATCCCTGTCCTTTTATTCCCGCTAGTCGCAGCACAAGTGCTTCAGGTTCCGATGGCAGATGCCGCGGCTAGCAACATCTTTTCCTTCCATTGTTATTTTATTAATAAATAGCCACTAACAACAACAACGCGTGCGTACTCTAAATGTACAAAAAAAGTGTGAGGAAGCCCGCACTATACCAGAGGTTATCTTTAGAAGAGTTAACTGCTGGGCTAGTCGGTGATCATACATGTATATGGTGTCGTCGTCTTTTGCGTGTGTTGTTTTGGCGCAAAGGTCATTTCCGGAGGTTGTCGCAGGCGAAACAATTTGAAAACAATTAAAAGCTAGGGGCCAACGCCCAAGATAGAACATTGGAAAAACCAATTACAAAAAAAAGTCACAAATGACGGCCGGGACAAGCAGAGAGATCCCGAAAGGATTCTTATAGTTAAGAGAGAGGAAAGGAAACGTACGGTACATACATGGTTGGGTGCCAAGATGTTTCAGACGTGCTCGCAGGCGGCCAAGGAGGGAAGATGCGGGGATCTGCAGGAACGAAGAAAAAACCAGAAAAGAAAATTAGATAAAAAAACAGGTGATAAATGGGCTTCAGAAAGCAGAAGGGGAATATAAAAAACTTTGGAGGACTCCTATGCTGCGCTTATGGGTTGACACGATAGCGTACGCCATTTGGTGTGTAATCTGAAGCAACTCCTTAGGTTTTTGTTTTAATTAAGCAATTACACACTAAATTTCTTAATTAGCATAAACAAACATTGGTTTTTCATTCTAAGCATTTTGACAGCTTTGAACCTCCCTTTTTCAATTTATCATTTAATTAATCAAATAATTACAATGATTTCATTAACTCGTCATCGCTTATCCCACATACCAATCGATCATCAATCACTTGAACCGCGATTACCATGACACGATTTTTTCAAGCAGACCCCGCGGTGCCGACTACGCCGACGGCTTTTTGACCGAACGATCGAGCTATAGCGTAAAATGAGGAAGGAGGAAAGCGAATCAAGATAAATTAGAAAAAGTGCAATAAATAAATAAATAAATAAATAATTGCGGTTAATAATTAATGTTTAATGCAGGTTGAAAATATAAATAAGGAAAAGCATAAATTAATAATGAATAAATTATTCTCGGATTATTACTATATAATTAGTAATAACAATACAAATAAGTATAACAATTTAAACTTAATGTATAATATTCATCTTCATTATTAATTAGTTGCAAAATAGCAATAAATGATAATGAGTAGCATGTTGAAATAAATATAGACAGATAATTAATAATGGCTTAGTTTGTAATAATAATGCTGATTAGTAATTAGCTAACAATAGCAAATAATATTATTGAATGACAAACTTAATTTATAATTTATTAATAAATCAATGATAAAATAAATAATAAATAAAAATAGTAATGCAAATGAAAACAACAATAAACAAATAATAAAAAGAGTAGACAAGAAGAAAAACAAAACTGCTGAGCACGAGCCTCGAATTAGGCGTAGGGCTGAAGCTGCAAGCGCCGCGGTCCACTGCGGAGCGGCCGAGGAAGACGGAGCGATGCGCGCCCGCATCCGCTCTCCAAGACTTCTGGCGTGCGACTGACCGCTCGAGCAGCAGCCGACTACTGCAGGAGCGCGACAGACGGAGGTCCGGCCGCCTCGGATGCCAGGGAGAGACTAAGCGTCGGTGCGGGGACATTGCATATATAACCGCAGCTATTATAGGGACATTTCGTACGGAATGATCATATCGGATAGGGGTAAATGGGAACAGCGGGCCCCAGTGCGCCGGAGGCCACTGATCGTCACAGTGACGTCACACATTGCGACACCGCGACGGACCTAGCAATCAGTTATTGGGGACTTTTCGCCCAAAATGATCCCATTAAGTAAAGACATAAGGGAATAGTGGTGCGCATGCGCATTACGATTACCACGAGGGCGGAACTGTTCAGTGCTGGCCCCACCGGCTGAGAATTGAGAAAGGTGCCTCAATGGAATGCGTACGCAGGAGCGCACGACCTGTGGTTAATTTTGGTACAGCGCGCTGTGTAGCAGTGTCCATGATAAGCTGCTGACGTCTGCACTGGGTTTGTGGCTTCTCCCTCAGCCACTCTTGGTGCAGCATGAATTCGCTCGACTGCCGACGCCGGAGTTTGGCAATCTCTTCGAGCGATAGCGATGCTCGCCATGTCGACGGTCTGGGCGAACGGTACGATGCGGTTTTATCTTCTCTTGAAGGCCGCGTTATCTGTGCGATGGCAAAGGTTCGACTGCTGTATGGGCTCTGTCATGAATTAACGTGCGAGCGACGGCCGCTTCGGCGCGATGAGTAATTTTGTGCATAACAGACATTTAACTGAAATATCATTTTGCGCAACGTCATGCGGTGTGATGCTACGGTTTTACTTTTCGTTTATGAGTTAATAAGAGCAAAAATTAAATTTGAAAAGTGTTCCAATTTTTACGGCACCACGGGCGTTCTTCCGCAATAAAATGCCGTCTGTCGCCGTCTTGTTTTTACTCATGCAAAATGCTTGAATGCACTGCTGCATGGCTTTGTTCTAAAATTGGGAAAAGGCCGGCACGTGGCTCATTGTTTACGACAATCGGCTGTTGACCCTAAAGACGCGGGTTCGATCCTGGCCGCGGCGGTCCAATTTCGGTGGAGGCGAAAATGCTATAGAGGCCCGTGTGCTGCGCGATGTCAGTGCGCGTTAAAGAACTCCAGGTGGTCGAAATTTCCGGAGCCCTTCACTACGGCGTCCCTCATAGCCGGAGTCGATCGCTTTGGGACGTTAAACCCCGATAAACAAAACTAAAATTGGGAAAGGACGCGGGGCGCTGACATCGGATCACAAAAAAGCTTCCCCGAACAGATCGAACGACTAGTTGCCCGCAGTTGACCACATGCAACAGCCCGTTTTCAGGAAAGGCAATTGATGCTGCAGGGAGCACCCTTGTGATTATACTAGCTGCGGCGTCGTTTGATTCAGTTTACTTTTTTTTCTGAAAATTGCTGCTTGTGGTTTGGTTATTTCCCACTCAGCAGTGAATATCAGCTGAGGTCTTGTGGGCGGCAGAATATGCAATCGCGTCGTGCGCGCTATCAACCTCGCGCTCAAGCCAATTAAGCATTTTTTTGCGTTAAGAAAAGAGATCTACGGTAGAAATCCGCATTGTGCCCGCAGTGTAAAGCCTATGCCTCAATTGGTTATATTAACTTGCAGTAAAGAAAACGCCTGAAAATTGGGACTGGTCCTACTTAGACACTTAAACCGTAATTTAGAGGACATACTTAGATAACTTAATTCATATATAAAGTAGATAGTGCCAATCTTCAACAGCGGGCTGAAAGTGAGCGATAACGATGTCCTTTCGAAACTTGATCGAGCAGCTTTCGGAGGCTCAGTGCGAGCAGCTGTTGGATGCATAATCAGAGTAAAATCAATATTCATATACGTCTCGGGAGCAGGATATTGTGCGCAGTCGTCTGCGAATTCGTTATATGGAGTCGTGCGTGCACGGCACCACGCGATGTCGATAACACTGAGCGTACGTGGCGGTTTTAGTAGCGCCGGGGCGGCACGAGCGGTTGGGTATATCAAAATTCTCATTAGCAGAGTTCAGGTATGCCGGAACAACTGCTCCCACGGCCGCCTTCGACACGCTTCAAGCGCTAAATGCCTTCACTTCAAAGACACCCTGCCTTAATAAAATTGAACAACGCATTTGCAATCGTGGCTGGTTTTATTATTCAAGTTGATTCTCTCTGTAGGCCTGCAAAAAAGACGTCAACTTCTCTTTCTTGTGCTCAAATTAGTGCCTTTAGCAACTGTCTGCCAATCCCAGCGTCGCGGGTTCGATCGAGACGGCGGTGGCGGCCCTATTTCAATGGAGGCCAAATAAAAACGCCCGTGTGCTGTGCGATGTAAGCGCATATGCTAAAGAACCCCAAATCACAGTATCTGCGTCATTTCGGAACGTTTAACTCAACATTTCCAATTTTTTCTTCACGCAGACATCGACATATACCGCCGAAGCAGACATTGTTTTGCTCATACGGCATGTAAGCTTTTTTTAGTCAAGTTGTGTGGTTGTGCGGTATCTTTCTCTCATGCTTATTTTGTGTTGTTACATCGTGCCATTTCATTTATATGCTGCCTCACCTGTAGCAATAAACCATTTGGTTGTTAGTCAGCGCTGGTGTTTTGTGCTTCTCTTGTGTCTCGGTCTTTGATTGCGCTGTTTTTCCAATTCGTAAAAGCTTTTGTAGCGGGCCCATTCATAATTGCGAGTCACATTTGTGCAACTGTTTTGGTCGAAAAGCAACAGTCGCAGGCCAGTCGCTCGCAGCTCGATTTTCCAACCTTGCGATTGCGAGTAGCAAACCACTGAATTAATCAACGAGCGAGCGACCCGAGCTTTCGGCAGCGACGCCGACCGCAGGCGCGCCGGGCAACGAGCTGCGCTGCTCCCAGGCTGCCGTACTCGTCGCTAAGCCTAACCTTTTCAAATCGATGCCGCCTCTGAGAGCGCCTCGGAACTGGCTAGCGCTGTAATAAAGGTGCTATTCGCGGCACCGTTTTATTGTGAACCTCATCTCAAAATAAAGACATGATCGAGTTCCACGACGTTTTCAGCAGGGGATCTAGCAGACGAGGCGAGCCCCACTGAGCAGCGGCAGTGGCAAGAGATTTGCTTGCATCTCAGTTATCACTTCTACCAGCAACTCGTTATTCGCCAACGATCCTCAAAAAATATTCAGTTTTGGCATTCATCTACTCCAAGGCTTGATATATGAATGCGAACAAACAATATTAGCGCATTTTTCTGACGCTGGCGGCCGGCACGCAGGCCGGCAGACGAACATGGCGCATGTAACGGCCCCAGTCATGCAGGATTAAGGAGCCGCGGTGCACATCAAAACCGCCGCGACATCCTCCTCTTCGCTCAGGTCGTCGTAGTACATTGTGAATAGCACTTTAGAGGACCGAGCGCGAGTGCCTAGGAGACGGGGCCAAAGCAGACGAAACTCTCGAAAGCACGCGAACGTCAATTAATCGTCAAACCAATACCTAAGATTAAGCTTCGAGGTAGACACTATGGGAGATCGAACAGCGAGAGGTGATGCGTTAATTGAAAGTGGAGTATGACTAAAGCAAGCAACCACAAATTCACAGTATGTAGTTACCGGTAAAAAAAAATAACAGCTGTGGTTAAAGCAGCCTCAGTTGTAGAAGCCGAAGAGGCTGCCGTGGCACTATAGCCATGCATCACGGATTTCTGTAAATTTCTGTAAAGGCGCGATATACGCAAGACGGCGGGCCTGCATCATGCGGGGTTGCACTCCACAACAGAAGCTGGTATGGGTCCCAGCTCACTCAGGGAATGGTCAAATGTGGAGTAGAATTGTAATAAGGGAGTAATTACTCATTGACATCCACCCGAGCGCAGCCATACGGCTACAAAGGAAAGCTATTCAGCTTTCTCAGAAACTTCATAGTTAAAGAAAAATTTGTCCTGGTCCGGGGTTCGAACCCTAGCTATAGTCCCAGGTGAAAATTTGTTAATGGGATTCTGCTGGTTTCATCTGGTCCCAGAAGGAAGCCTTCTGGTTTTCCGCTGGTTGAAATGGTCCCTGTAGGGCACCAACTGGTTTTTTGCTTGGATCTACTGGTCCCAGAAGGAATGCCTTCTGGTTTTGTGCTGTCCACTGATCCTTAAAGCCTTCTGGTTTGCACTGATGGTTGAAATGATCCCTATAAGGAGCCTGTTCTGGTCCCTGCTGGGAGCTTCTGGTTCTGAAGTGGGATCTACTGGCTCCTACACAGAGCTTTTTGTTGTTTGATTGACAACTTCTTTTCTGTTGTAATGGTATTCCTCAATAAAAATTTTTTTTGCCTAAATCCCTTCGAATTTTTCCGCTATAAATTGCAAAAATAGAGCTGAAATTTAATGAGAAAACTATGTTTATTAACTGTTCCCCACTAACACCTGTGGGATGCCCTTAATGGGGGAGTATATAAGCAATTGAGCTCAAGTAAGTTTGTATTAACGTGAGTGTATGTTTCTCATATAAGTTATGTGTATTGCAGTGCTTTGTTGTTGGGCTGGTTGGCGCTTGCTAAAATTAAAGCTGTGTGTTCTCAATATAGGCAGGTCTGTGTGGTTCTGCAGGGTGACACGTTTTAGTGCAGGTTTTCCCGAATTTTTGAAGTGTGCTTATTATCATTAAGCGTCTTTAAAACATTTTGTAACTTGTCAGAAAGGTTAAAAATCTAAGGAAATATTACACGAATGCTTTACCCAAATAAATGTTCCTGCTATGAGCATCCAGTTACCGGTTCCAGCGGCTACTGGTCCCAGTAGCTAATGGTCCCAGCAGCTACAGGAAATGGGCCAATAAACCATTTGAACTGTGACCATAAAGAATCCCATTTGGAAATTTTCGCCTGGGCAGGACCACCGCTTCACTGGAGCAGTTGCTCTACCAACCGAGCTAACCGGGACGGCAAGCTTATGGTACGGCGAGAGCGAGTTGATCAATAATTCGAAATGGGAACAGAGTTGGAAAGCTGTATAGCTTTCCTTTGTAGCCATATGGCTGTGCTCGGGTATATGTCAATGAGTAATTACTCCCTTATCACTCATGGAACGAGGAGGCAGATCGTATAGGCAGAGTTCTGACGAACCGGGAGATCTGCTCCTCAGACTCGGACCCCCGGGGTGAAGTAATGACCGCGTACCATGACATAATGCACTATTATAAGGATAGATGATGGGTTTATCCGCCTCCGCATGCAGACCCTAGCAAAGCACAGGCCATGATGATAAGAAGGATCCAGACTATATCCATTCTAAGCCCCCACAGGCTATTGTAAATTGCAAACTGAGAGTATAATAACCCTGCATGCCTAGATTAAGAGGACTTGGCAACCAAGATCACATACTATGGAAATGTGAGGTCAAGCCTCCACCTCGTATGCTCCTGCCAGCTCCCTCCAACGAAAGCTGTAAACAACTGCTGCTGAAGCAGGCAAGACAACACAGGAAGCACATTTTAACGGGGCCTTGGAAGTCATCCCTGTATGGGGGTCACACTGAGGTACAGTCACACGCGATCTACAAATCCTTAACAATAAAGTTGTTTCTCTCTCTGTGCTTCAAATGAGAATTTAACGTGAAGGTGATCCGCAGGTCGCGCTTGCAAGTGTGAACAAAGGTGTTGTCGAGCTGCTGCCATGTCGCAAGCGACTACTGGTCTTATGCCCTTTACAACTCGCAAGCTCAAGGTGCATCAACTTTCAGCCTGCATTATGGTTTTCTTGCTTCATTTTTTCAGATTTCTCAGAGCTAGAGAAAAAGGTGGCCATCATTTTATGCTGATGCCACAGTGCTGCATACACTGTGTATTGAATGGTACATGCACATATGTGTCTGCTGTTTGTATTCATTTAAATGTAAACAGCACAGCTAGTAAACTGTAATGACTTCTCTATGCCGCTGCTAAATGCTGTTATATGGGCAGGATCGAATGAGTTTCTGAATTCATATTTTCCTTTTGTGTAAAATCACAGGACATTTCATGTAAACAGGTAAGTGCAGGACGACCGAGCCAGTACGCATTCAAACAGGTGGACAGGTGTATTACACCACCTGTAATGCCTGAAATTTGACACGTGTGCCTAGATGCCAGAAGCCTGCATCAAAAAAGAAGCAATTTTATTGAAACCAAGCAGTAAGCTTCTGAAGCTTTCCCTGGAATGCACATTTTGTACACTACCAGTTGTGGGGATGCTTTTGGATGTGTTCGGGAAAAATGAGCACCTCCTGAGGAGATTCCAAATGTCCGGATGGGTTATTTTTTTGGAGATTTTGGGGTTTCGTTTGTGGCTTCACCTTCCATTGGCGTTGGCGGAGGACATATTTAGCGGCGTACACATAGACACCACCCCCTCCTTACCCTTCCCTGACCAAAACCAAGCCAGTGGTATATGGCATACTTCGACAGTACCATCGAATTTCCTGCACTCTCACATATACCAGGTGTTTCAGGGAAGACTAAATAATTTTCAAAAATAGGCTTTTGAGAGTAAAAATATGGCTTTTGCGGTTTAGTATTACTAGTGTTGGAGGACACCTGAAAACTGGTTGTCCTAACAAAGCTGGTCAACTAATTTCTGATAATTACATTTTCAAGTATCATAGCTAGGCAACTGGTTACAATATTAGATTTTTAGCCGGTCGTTAGTAGCCATATCAGATTTTCAGTATTTCGAGAACGCGACTATCCTCAGCCCTGGGGCTCGACGAAATTTAGCTAAATCATGCCAAAATACATGTGCATTCGAAAGGCATGCAGGCAAAGCAACCTTTCCAGTGCACGTATTTCGGTGCATATAGACGAAACGGGGGGAAACAGGAAAATAAGAACACTGCGCTATCGCATTGAAACAAGTGGTCAATGTCGCCAAATAAAAACGAAGTAACTAGGAAAACACACGTGAGGAACGGGGGGCATAAGGTGCCAACCCAGATGAGATACTAAAAGTGATTAAAACAAACCAATCTGCGAAAACACGTGGCTAAAAAAACAGGCGAAGCGAATATGCACAGTAACAAGAGTAAAAACGTGAAAAACACATGGAGGTGTAAAGTGCCAACCCGGATGAAATGGTAGCAGTGATACACAAGACTTAAACCAAAATAAGATGACACAAGGCTAAAAACCGGCGAAGAAAAAAGAACAAAATAAAAAGTTAAAAAGGTGGGGCAAGAAGAACCATCCTCTGTCTTAAATTGAAGCTTTAAAACTTGTAAAACTGTCCAAGGTATCTTTTTTCTTTTTCAGTGATGTAGTTGTAGTTGATCGCAACGGCTTCGAGTATTTCACGCGCTGATTGCTTGCTCTTTATTGCTAAGAAGGTAGAATTTTGCAGCAGCGGGAGACATCCTGTGGGCTCGCAGTGGTGGGCCAAATTTCCCCCTCGTGGCGTTGTTGTTAAATCTTGCATGGTCCATTGCGCATTGGTTGAAGCACCTACCCGTCTGTCCAATATTCACTTTTCCACACAACACGAGAAGCTTGTGCACAACACCAGCCAGTGTACGGCTTCTGGCGGCACGTGTCACATTTGGGCTCCTTTCTTGTGCTCTTCATGCACATTGAAACGGCTTTTCTAGGCACATTGAAACATCTTTTCTAAAGGATGGTTCGTGTTGCCCCGCCTTTTTAACTTTTTATTTTGTTCTTTTTTCTTCGCTGGTTTTTAGCCTTGTGTCGTCTTATTTTGGTTTGTCTTGTGTATCACTGCTACCATTTCATCCGGGTTGGCCCTTTACACCATGTGTTTTTCACGTTTTTCCTCTTGTTACTGTGCATATTCGCTTCACCCGCTTTTTTAGCCACATGTTTTTGCAGATTCGTTTGTTTTCATCACTTTTAGTACCTCATCTGGGTTGGCACCTTACGCCTCCCATTCTTCACGTTTTTTCCTAGTTACTTTGTTTTTATCTGGCGACGTTGACCACTTGTTTCAATGCGATAGTGCAGTGTTCGTATTTTCCTGTTTCCCCCCTTTTCGTCTATATGCACCGAAATAAAGATCAGTGTTAGTCAGCCTCGTGTCATGTCTCCTTGCTGCGTGGTGTTCCCCGTTGACTACTGTTTTCAGTGCAATTTTGACTACAGTTACGTGCACTGGAAAGGTTGCTTTGCCTGCATGCTTTTCAAATGCGCATGTATTTTGGTACGATTTAGATAAATTTTGTCGAGCCCCAGGGCCGAGGATAATCGCGTTCTCGAAATAGTGAAAAACAGATATGGCTACTACTAACGACCGGTAAAAATCTAATATTGCAACCAGATGCCTAGCTGTGATACTTGAAAATGTAATTATCAGAAATTAGTTAACCAGCTTTGTTAAGTTTTCATGTGTCCGCCAACACTGGTAATACTAAACTGCAAAAGCCATATTTCTCCACCAAAAAGCCTATTTTTGAAAATTACTTAGTCTTCCCCGAAACACCTTGTATGTCCCCTTCAGGCACTGGGTCCACACACGTGGACGCGACCTAAGCCACCTCATATTTTCGTACGCAAGGCATATTTTCACCTTTGAATACCACGCTTACCATTTTGACCCTTCTTGTCAAGTTTGTGGTGCCATCCCTTGCAGCTAAAGCGAAATGCATTTGTAAAAAAGAAAACTAAATATGTGCATCACGTAGTTGTTTGGCAGGACGAATAATTCGTTTTTCTTCTTGCATTTTACCTTTACACATGATAGTGAATGATACAATTTAGGGTTCGGAATGTTTTAGAAGGTTAATGTAGAAACGGCACACCAATTTTCGTCCTAGACGAAGAAAAAGTGCTGCAGTGGACGTTCAGGGTGGCGCGTCCACAAATGTGGACATGGCGCCTTAATGCCGAAAATATCAAAGTGGCGTTTTCTCACCACAATGCGATTTTTTTTTTTTTTGCAGATGTATGGTACACAATGGGCTTACTGCTTACGGGCGTTGAAAACTATGCTTGTACAAAGAGACCATTGGACGACTCCAGTGCTGAAGCATTTTTCATGAAAAAAGCCGATAAGAGAAGCACCTCCAAAGAAGTGCGGCCGACCAAGCAATGAAGACACACAGATGGTCACAAAGAACCGCCATTAGCTCAGCCGCAGCCGACAAAGCGCGCTATGACCAGTGCTTAAAGTCAGGGAGGTCTAGGAGGGTCTTAGGCCCCCTAACAATATTCAAAAAAAGGATCAGAGACCACCTGTGATAGATTGCAGAACGCATGAATCCGAAGGAAGCAACAGTTTTCACTGGCAGTCAGTACATTTTTTCTCTATCGTTTTGAAAATACCGCTGTGGTTACAGCAAGTACCATTACATATTGTATGAAACCCTAGACAGAGAAAAATACAAATTGGTAGCACAACACAAGGGGGGATGAAAAAGGGGAACTCATGCCCTCACACCATGTTCAGTTCAGAGCTCGCCGCTCAGATCCAAGGCTACAAAACAACAATCAGCACATTGGTAGAGCGAGGGGACAGGTTTGTTTTAAGTCTCCGACATAAACTGAGCAAACAACGACATTGAAAAATAATCTCATTTTTGCAAAAACCATGTGTAAAACAGGCCGCAAGATGCTCTCTCTCTCCCTTTCCACCTATGCTCAGATCACTCTAGACCCTTTCGATGCTGCCGGACTTGATGCATTACTTATGATGGAGGCAACCACTGACCCGCAACTTCTGAACATGTTAATTACACAACGGTTGTGACATGAAGGCTTCACATCCAAAAGCCACGTTCGGTGCTCCAAATACCGAATTTTCCTCTGCCTGTCATCACAGAATGACTGCCTTTGTCTGTTTTGTAAGTCATGAACTACAGAATAATTGTCTGAAGCATACATTCTCACAGCTAAAGATTTATTCATGTCTAATGATCAGTTGGAAAAGGCAAGCAAATGTGGTAGTGTTTATGTTCACAATGTGGACACGAATAAAATATGAATATTTCTGAGTAATTTTTTGCAAATCACTTCTCCTTAGTCTACTGATCTTCATTTATGCAAAAACATTTTTCCTTTCAGCAGATTTAATTGGCAGGAAATGGGGTGGTATTGTCGCAGTTTTCAGTCGGTGCCATACACCACCGGCTCGGTTTTGGTCAGGGAAGGGTTTGTCTGAAATCGCATTAAATTCGCTGCCTGACAGGAGGCTATTGCAGTTAACTGCTTAGAATTCAGTGGGTTCTGTAGCGTAATTCATGTGCCAATTAACCGCATTCTCACCTCTTCTTCTGCAGATTCCTTACACTTTGAGGGATTGATCATTAAGCGTGCGCAGCTGCTCACGTGACACATCATATTATACAGCATTTGCTGTTACGCTGCACCATATTTAACACAAAACATTGCAAATCACTATTTCGGTAAAAGCAGTCACAAGTGAGAAGACGATTCTGAAATGCTAATTAAAACGGTGAGGCAAAATACCATGGGCAACAGCTGGCACAGCTGTCCTTCAACATAATTTCAATAAGGAGACCATTCAGATGGTTTGGGAGGAAAAGGAGAGAGACTATCGCCGCGCACTGAAGGCGGTAGCAAATTATCGACGCACAGGTGATCTGTGCTGTCGAAAAACAAAGCGTCAAACCTCTGAAAGCGGTCTGTGGCGCTGAGAAAAGGAGTAGACACCGCAACTCATGTAAAGCCATGTCTCCCTCCCATTGCATTTCTCGACAGGGCTAAAACCATCTCAAACCGTAGGTCTGTGTGCACTGCTTCGCCAAGGTTGCGAGGAAGGCCATGTGAGACGCACTATAGTTGAACCCCGAGCCTTCGAGCGTACTCCAAAAACAATCTTTTCCTTTTCTTGCTGCGGGTCGCTGCAGCACGACCTGAAATAACGCTAACGCTTCCTTCCTCGCGCTCTTCACTGTCGCAGTCTTTCATCCTCCGATGCGCTCTGCACTCGCTCTCTCTCATCTTTCGATGTGCTCGTGCGCTCGGTTACGCCGAGGCTGGCACCGAATATGCTGCTCAAAGCAGGAACGAGCATTTAAAAGCTGCGGTCTAAAACTGCAAATTAAAGGGCGAAAAATGCGACTTTTGCATTGAAATACACAGCAGACACCCAACATTAGGGACAAGCCGTCCAAATTCTGGTGGCTTCACTCGTGCATGCCTTGGGAAAGTGGGAAATGCGGCATCAGGCCACCTAATAGCGATCAGTGATAAAGACACTTAAGTAAAAATTTTTACTGGATTGAGAGACTTTACCATAGAGGGGTTCCTTTGTGTAACCAGCCATTGCGCATGAAATTTAACACCGTCTTGTACACTACATTCGAGCACTTTTGTGTTCCTGTAGTGTTTATTACAAGCACACATGCCAGAGTTGCCGATACAAATTTTGCCAGTTTATTACTACATTCATCTAATGCCCATCTTCAAAAGGGCAATTAGTATTCTCCATGTAGCCAAATTAGCAAATGAATTAGTGTAATGTCCTCTAGTTCCAATTACTAACGTGCATGGGACTATAACAACAGATCGAACTATAGCATAATGGTGCATTTTAGAGTTGGCTTGAGTAGGTACTACCAGCCAAGTAGGTGTACTACCAGTAGGTGTACGCCTGAAGTGCTTTTGCGAGTTGCAACAGTTTGTAATAACTGGGTTAAAAACAAACTCAACTTAAGGCCTATACCAGTAATGGCATATTGTCTAATAAACATTTTCTGCATGCTGTCCTGTCAGAACAGTAGAACCTATGAACACAAGGCTTATGAAGGCTTTGGCGGGAAGACCAAGAAAAGTATGCGTCGTGAAAGGTTGGTGTTACTAAAAAGAACCTTAAAAGAGTTGCATTACTTTTTCGAATTGTAATGAAATTACTTTTTGCAAGTGGTAAATGGTAATGTAATTTACATTCCCACATTTTTAGGGAACTAATTAGTAACGTAACTCCTTTTCAAAGGTAATTTTGCCATGTATGCTATGCAACTAGCATTTTAGAGCATGTCATGCAACGGCTTCCAACACGCTGCATGGTTAAAATCTTCCACATCTTTCTCAGTTCCTGTGAAGGTTGATTTGGCTCATTTCGGAAAAAAATTTGAACAGCCAGCAGAGATCACCATTAGCCTCAATACAGCACCTGCAGGACAAAGGCCTCTCCCATATCCCTCCAATTAATTTGGTATGGTGCCGGCTGCATCGACCTTATCCCCATAATCTTAATCTCATCCACTCACCCGACTTTCCGCTGGCCCTGCTACGCTTCCCTTAAAAACCATAAGTAATACTGCCTTCACATTACATGCTCTGCCCATGTCCAACTCTTCTTGAGTTTAACTCGTGCTTCTCATCCCATTCTGCTCTCATCTTGTCTCTTAAAGTTAAACCCACCATTTCTCTTACCACAACTCCCTGTGCTTCCCTCAACTTAATTTCAAGCCTTTCTGTTAGCCTCAAAGGTTCTGCCCCATAGGATGCTGTATACCATTTGTTGAGGGATACTTGGTGGAAGGTGCTATTTATGACCGAGGAGTACCTGCCAAATGCACTCCACCTTTCTTGAGGTCTGGGTCAGCAGTTAAACCCACCCCAAGAGCAGCAGTTATACCCACAAGAGTATTACCGACAACTTCCAACCATTCGCTGCCTATCTTATGCTTTTGCTTTCCGAGACTGTTGAACATTACCTTAGTTTTCTGCACATTGATTTTTAGGCCTACCATTATGCTTTTATTGTCAAGGTCTTCAATCATGCTTAGAGTTTCGGTCCCACAGTTACTTAGCAAGGCAATGTCATCAGCAAATTGGAGATCACTAAGGTATTCTCCATTAGCTTTAATCACCAGTTTTTCCTCATAATTTTCTCCGAATATCTCTTGTAAACACATGATGAATAGTACTGGAGAGATCGTGTCTCCTTGCCAACACCTTTCCAGGTTGGTATTGTGGAGGTCGCCCAGGAGGGGGACCGCGGTCACATTTATTGAGGCTTGCCGGAGAAGAGATAGCAGCGGAGCGGCGGCGGCAACGTCCGGACCTAGCCAAGGTCCCGAGCGTTCTCCCCAGCGCGTGCTGGGGACACTTCGTCCTTTTCGGCGTCAAGTGCACTGCCAGCCGCGCGGGTTGCTACAGTATTTTGTCAGTTTCCCTACGAACGACTATGGTTGCTATGCAACTGCAAAAGACGAGAGTTTCAAAACCTTTTGGATTTTGTTCAGTGGAGACATGATCTGCTGATAAGGTCTTGCAACTAACTGGAGTAGTGTACTCAATCAATGCCACATTTCCCCTCCCTGCGCTTCTGCCTCCAGCTTTCCTTTTCCTTTTTGCTTTATGTATGAGACATTCCACAAAGCGCTCATGAAAGTTAGTGGTGTACGATGAGTGGCCACTCTAGCTGGTTCACAAAATGGTGACACTGCGTATAACGATATGACAGTTGTCGTTATTAGGGTCCTCTTCTCAGTATTACCAGGCCTGTCTGGATGGTACATTCTGTGACCTCTCATAGCAATACTGAACACTAGTGAGAAAGTAGACAAGTTTTATTTCTCATAAAATTTGCATAGCAAAAATGTTTCCAACTTGGATTTACCAACTCACATTTAAGATTACAAGAATAAAAATATTTCAAAGGTCTTCGTGACAAATGCCCAGTTTATAAGTAGGTACACCCCCCTGTACTCGGAGGCTATAGCAATGTGGCTAGGGAGGTTGCAATGACCTTCCATGCAAGCAAAAAAGAATGCTGAGAGGCACATTTCATGCAAAAAACAATAATAATAATAATAATAAACATTGAAAAATGAGCAATTAAGTAGGTCTTTACATGACACAGACAAGTTCCTATGCCCAACCTTAAAACACAAGGAAAAATGCTGGCAGACACGCATTAGCACCTGCCAAAATGTTAGTGCGACAGCACAGTAAACTGAACTCAGGGGCACACTATCACATAAAGGCAGTCCTAGCTTCTGGCAATATCCATCGACTAGTGGCAACAAATGTAGGGGCAACGATGCAAGCCACATGGCTTTTGACACGCATCACAACACAATGACATGCACGTTTTGATAAATAATAAACGTGCACAGCGTATGCCTCCTCATAGGTCTGTGGTTAAAACTGCTCATGGGTGTAAAAATTGCTACACACCAACATTGCAAGACCACACCACATGCATGCACTACCAGATTTCACTTGTGGCCACACGATGAGGCTCAAAACCGAGCAGTGCCACCGCAAGTAAAGCAAACTTTAAACAATCTTCAGGCGCCTCTTCTTTACCCTAGTGTAGCTCGCATGGACCTGCCTTTATGCACTAAGTGAAGCAAAATGATGACAGTGTAAACACTGCAATTCTGAGCTCATCACAATTTAAAAAAACACATTGTGCACAGTGCAGAAGTCATTGCTCAACATTCAAGCCGCTTCTTGGCAACCAACAGTCTTTACCATTGTCATGCAGCGCAGCTGCATATCACAAACAAACAATGACTACAACCTGTTCAACAGACTTCTTGGGCCATTCAATGAGTTAGTTATCTGCCATGCTGAGAAATGGTAAGTGGCTGTTGTAGCAACAAATGGAACAATATAGCACAGTGATTAGTACCAGACGCACGCACAATGCTATATGCGTAATGAAGCAGATTTTACTTGTTTGAAGAGGTAGCGCCGTGAGTTATATACCGAGTGAACAGAGAGAAAGTAAAGACCAACACTGTGGTCTGAGAAAAAAGCAGGCTATAGTTGCATTCCTCATAGGGTATTCCAAGCCCTTCCAAGAAAGCTGCTCAACAAATTAAAGCACACAACTGTGTCGTGCATCTGCCTTATCTTGTTCTCCTTCATACACAGGCGACTTCATTTCCTTCATGTGGCAAAAAGAAAATGCAAGGCACAGATGCCAGCTACTTCAGAGACATGTTAAAAGTCTTTGCCAAGAACTGCAAAGGATCCATACCCTAGCAACACATCAAGAGACTGATGGCCGTTCTTGCAGGCATATACACACTTGTCCAACCAAGAGTCTGAATCTGCGGTTCCTCTCATACAGAGCAGAATTACTATTGCGAAGGCCAGTCAGCGTTGAGATAAGATCAAGTAGGCATTTTTCTGCATGGAAAAATTCTGTTTGACCGACAGGTACAATGGCAGCTTCTTGCCACTGCCAGATGCCATATTTAAACAGCAGCTGCAACTGACTAACGCCACAAAACACTACCAAACATCTTATAGTAGTTGCTAGGCACAGAATTTAGATTGCAGAAATGTGCTATTGACATTCTACATACCTTAAGACTAGAAAAATAAAATACAATTGAACTCTCAGCAACTTGAGTGCCCATATCCAGATGGCGCAACTGAAAGAAGACACTTTAAAGGGTTCATTAAATTATCTTTTGTGTCCATGCAGCCCTTCAGCACACAGAAAAGATTCTGAGCCCTAAATTCTTACCTTGCCTTGGCAGTGACAAGCCGAGCAAATCCCGAAACACAGGCTAGAGAATGTCATCACCATCCTCAATTGCTCGGTACTCAGTCACAAAAGCTTTTTGCACCATCAGCAACTAATTTCTGAGATGAAAAATGCAAAGGCAATGTTGCAAGCCAGTCCATAGCAAGGAGTGAACATTCTTTTCTCATTCGCTGTCTTAACACCAGTCCTCTTCGCATTGGCGCACCACAAAGCATGTGTCCATTAAATCGCAACGAGATGTTCCAGCGTTGCACCTAACAGCGTTCCAGTCATGCACGATGCTGCTTCAAGGATTATTCAGCTTCATCCTTGTCTGCTGCTGGCTGTTTCCACTCAATACTGCTGGACGCTCTCTCTCTGCACCACACACACACACACACAAAAAAGGACTTAAAAAAAAAAAAAGGAGCACTCCTTGCCCACATGTAAATGAACAAACAGGTGTAATTCGTAATTCGACATCGCAAATTTGCACAATTCCATCTAATAAATGCAAGCCAGGAAAGAATAAGGAGCACTACTAGAAACAACACTATACTGAACTTGCTAGGGTGAACTGGACACCTTGTTTCCTATTCTCTGAATATGAACAAGTCAATGTAAGTTATAAACAATCCTTATTGCTTGTTTGCGTATTACATGTTAGACAATAGTAAACATTAAATGTGGTTCTGTCTCATCTAGTTTTCCAAATGCAATAACCAAAAAGACCCTGAAAAGCAAGCACACATTACGTACGGTGCTCTCTGCTGAACGTCAAGTTCCATCAATGTAAGCATGCACCATGCACATTTACCACCATCCAAGCTGACATGCGTCACACCTGCCATAATTATTACCAATTCAAGTGAAATAGAAACCAGTCAGATACACTAATTCACCTTTCAAATATTTGCTGCAGAGCTGCAACAAAGTGGAAACTTAAATCAGAGTTACTGAAGTTTTTAAACTGGACACCATGACAAGTTATGCTAACCTACACTCAGAGACACTATATACTTCTCTTACAAGAACTGCTGTTTACTTACTGTATTTACTCAAAAGTAATACAAGTTGATTACCAAGACTAAAAGAGAAAAGTCACACCTTGTGCTATAATCTATTATGTATAGCAAAAGCAGACTATGCCGTATTTTACTTGCATGCTGGTGGATGCCTCGCGTAAGGTGGCCCGCAACTTGAGGGAAACGAAAAAAAAAGTTTGAATGCCATTGGGGTCGACTTAATGGAAGCTCCAAGCTGCAAACATTCAACCAAGGCAGCTGGCGCCTGCATCATACATCTCAGCAGTATCAGCACAGTCGTAGACGGCACACTTGTGCACAGGGCACGAATTCAATGCTTTGTCCAAAGGAATGCATGATAGAACAGACAGGAAGTAAAGGTCTTCTAATCCTTTTACTAAATTTTGGCAGACAACCTCACAGTCTGCAGTGCCGCTGATGGACATTCCAAAATCTTGGCGTTGCTAGTGCATGCAAAACAACAGCTCTCGCTGCTTTGCTCGGTTGTCGATACCTTGCGCACTTTTCAGTAACATCGAGCTCTCATGATGCAGCGTAATTTTCGATGACTCCATACATAAGGAGACTGCCCGTTTAAATGCTGCCGAGAATGGTCACCGACACTCAGGAGGCATGACTCAATGCGCAGTTGAGTGAATGGGAGAAGTTTCATTTTTACAATGTGGTTTTTATAGCGAGGGAGATACTTGGGCGAATCGGTACAGTGTTACACTGCAGAATTAAACAGCACAAGAGATGCGGTCATGAAACAATGGCACATGCGCTGTATTCACAACTGAACTTTTCTGGGGCGGACAGAGATTATATAGCCGTGCCAAGCAACAACACAAGCATAACACATATAAACAAACAAGAAAATTATTTCAAGGTATCACAAATTTAAGCCTCGTATTCTATGCAGGTCCAAACAATTTTCAGCCCAAATTTGCATTTCCGGTCTTATTATTCAGCACTGTCACCATCAGGCATCCAGTGAGAGGAGGCGCTATCTAGATGTGGTGTCAGCCGACTGTTTCGACGGTTTCATTTCGACGCGATTTCACTACGCTGATCTCGCAATGCCCGCGCAATCGGAGGCAGGACAACTGGACTGCGCATAATGCTAAGACTGCAAAAGGAGTACAGTGGCTGCTCTTAAAAAAAAAAAAATGCAATCGCTGCTACCAACAACATTGGCACTGCATCATGCACTGCTCTACGGACTGCATAAGGTAGACACAGTCTGCAGTTACTGCCACCGGATGACTCAAACGGGCCTCTCCAGTCACGCTCTGCAGTAGGATCACGGACAGTTGGGCCAGCATTTAAAGGAACTATTCAGTCGCGCTTTCAAAAAATGTGGGATATCGAACGCGCTCAATGGTACCGAAGATGAGCTTCTATATAGAAAGATAACTCGGACAAAGGACTCTCCCTCGGGACGGTACACTCGGTGACGACGATCAATAAAGCCAAGACTCCATGGATACTTCCTAGGCGCACATGAGAGAGAGAAAAAAAGTGACCTGCACGCATGCTGGAGCCAGTCTGTGCATGAGCGCAGTGCAAGAAGAGAGCAGGCGTGAGCGTGGCGCCCAGATCTGTGCGTACATGCAAGACATTGGTGCCCGTGTTGCTGCCCTGCGTACGCACCGGAAGCAGTGCTTCGGTTTGCAACTAAAAGTCCACGTGGCTCCTGCGAGTGCTGGGGCAAGCTCGTGCTGTTCTTTTCTTTTCGTGAAATTCATGGATCAGGATTGTCAGCGCGAGAGACCGAACGAGCCAGCACAAGGCATATGGAGATGCATTCCCCTTTTTGACATAAGGCCCGAATGGAGCTGGACACGCAAACACGCCGTGTGTGCGCCTCAACAGTGTCCATTGAGCCAAGGTTAAACACCTGTTAAACACATGCTTTCGCACTAAAAGGACCTTCTCCACGACTGTCTGGTATGTTTTGTGGTGCATGGACATCGGTGCGTCCCTAACCACAGGAAAATTTGCCATGGTTTCATAGTTAATGCCGCAGTTACGGCATTTATGGCAGTGGGGCTAAAGTACCGATTTTCGGGAAAAAAAAAATGTGTTTTTCACTTCAGTTGTTTTGGATTGCTAGTTTAATGAAGAATATTCTCACTAAATTTGGATGTTATCTGAGCACTAGAAGAGAATAAACTTAACTCTTTTTACAAGGCGGTAGTGTGCATTTGGAGTCGAAGGTGTCTATGAACACTCTCTTCAAGACACGGCCGCTGTGCTGGCAAAAAACCGAGCGCGAAGTGAATGACCACGTTAGAAAACTTGTTTTTCGCACTTTAAGTCACAGAAGACCTTCTATGAAGAATACGCCAGGCCACTAATGAAAAAATAGAAAAAAAAGGCATATTCCTGGCCTCGGAGAGTGCAGATTGGCTGGCAAACCGAAACAGGCGCTCGGATTGGCAGAAATATACCACGTGACCACAGTGCTATTTTCCCGCCATTTGGAATCGCTCTCACTTTGACTGTGTTCGATGCTTGCTGTCTGTTCTTTACTTACTTGTGAGAATGTATTGCGATCAGCGGGCGGCCAGTGGCGTGACCAGAATATGCCCGCAACAAGCACCTGTCCCGTCATGTCTTTCTGTGTATTCGTCCATATATGTAGTGCTGTTTGACTTCAAGAAAAGAAAAATGCATCACCAACTAGCCCCGCAAAGTGTTTTACTAAACAAGGGCTTCGACACGGAGAAGCTTCGGGAAGAGAAAACGCACCATGAAAGTGCCAGGCCTATACAGCACTGGCCGACCACCAGCAAGGGAGTGTCTGGTCGTGCGCTCACCAGGCTCATGCCTGCCGCCGGCGGCCAACGAGGACTCTTCAAGCTCCTATGCTGGTTTGTCACCTGTGGAAACATCTACTGGTTCTGCTGATGACGTTGCGAGCCAAGTGACGACATTTGAAAGGAAAGTCACACTACTTTGCCAGGGTCATGATTCTAAAGACGACAGCGAGGAAACGCCGGCGCCCAGCGGGTAACGTTTCATAAAAGTTACAGCCATCAAGGCGTTGGTAACATCGCTTCTGCGCCCGCATTGCCACAGCCAGTCGTTAGACTTAAAAGAAACTGCTCTGCGGGTGTGAATCTGGAGTTTGTCGTTATAGCGGTAACGTTTCACAAAAGTTACAGCCATCAAGGCGTTGGTAACATCGCTTCTGCGCCCGCATTGCCACAGCCAGTCGTTAGACTTAGAAGAAACTGCTCTGCGGGTGTGAATCTGGAGTTTGTCGTTATAGCGGTAACGTTTCACAAAAGTTACAGCCATCAAGGTGTTGGTAACATCGCTTCTGCGCCCGCATTGCCACAGCCAGTCGTTAGACTTAGAAGAAACTGCTCTGCGGGTGTGAATCTGGAGTTTGTCGTTATGTGTAGCCGGTGTGGTGAAGTCAAGAAGGCCGCACACACTCCGCCGGTGAAGTCCAGTCGGCAGCCTAAGCTTTCGGTGCACCTCGTAGTTGCAAGCCTTAACTGCGGCATGCCCTACCAAACCGTGGCAAACTTTTTTGCCGGTATGGACGCACCGATGCCCATG
Source organism: Amblyomma americanum (assembly GCF_052857255.1). Classification (NCBI taxonomy): domain Eukaryota; kingdom Metazoa; phylum Arthropoda; class Arachnida; order Ixodida; family Ixodidae; genus Amblyomma; species Amblyomma americanum. The sequence continues at coordinate 2,837,873 of NC_135507.1, read as the reverse complement.
CACCACGAAACATACCAGACAGTTGCAGAGAAGGTGCACAGAACTGCTATGGAAGCTGCGTGTGATGTTAGACATGAAGCTGGAGCCGCTGTGAGGGCAATCAACTGAGTTGCTAGCTCCACACAACTTTTGAACTTGTGTATAAGTTATGACGAGACTTGGCATAAACGCGGCCACGCCTCACACTTTGGGCTCAGTGTTGCTATTGAGCTGGAAACAGGGTTGGTGCTGGATTTTTCTGTGCAGTGCAACTATTGCCATGGCTGCAACTATGGCCCCAAGGAAGGTGACAATGGACATCAAGATTGGAAGAAAGCCCACAGTGAGGTCTGCCAGAAGAATTTCACTGAATCGTCCAATGCCATGGAAGTGCAAGCTGCAGGCATAATATTCAGTCGCTCTAAGGAGCTTCACAGCATGCAATACACCACAGTGCTCTGTGATGGCTATAGCAAATCTTTCCTGCATGTCTCCAGTCTGTAGCTGTATGATAGATTGTGAAGGAGGACTGCATAAACCATGTCGCAAACCGTGTTTATGCTGGAATTGAAAAACTAAAGAAAATGACGAAAGATCTAAGAGGCAAAGGGAAGCTGACAAACAGCGTGGGAAAAAAGCTCACTGCTTACTATGCATCTGCCCTGAAAGAAAATGCTCCAGATGTGACAAAAATACAGCGAGGAGTACTTGCGACACTTTTTCATTCATACATGACTGGAGAAGCCCCACAACACGGCGCTTGACCACATGGTGAAGACTTCCTGGTGCCACTACAATCGGCACAAAGCCCTAGTTGAAGCTGGCAAGCCGTCAGTGCCAAGACCCCATTGTCCAGCATTCAGCAGAGACGTTGCCAAAGAACTTGTGCCTCTCTACAACAGGCTTAGCAAGCCAGAGCTCCTCGCACGATCCTCAAGAATGCAGACACAAAATGCAAACGAGTCTTTCAATGCGCTAGTGTGGAAGAAGTGACCGAAGACTGAATTTGAGTCACCGAGAACCATGGAAACTGCAGCAGCCTTGGCTGTGCTAGATTTCACAAGGGTGCATGTGGCATCAAGAGAGTGCTTGACAAGCTAAATCTAAAGCATGGAGTTCAGACGATGAAACATGTCTTGCAAGCAACCCACCAAAGTCTTTTGCAAGCGAAGACAAGGGCTATGGACAGCTCTAAAGCTGAAAAAAAGATAAGAAGGCTTGGAGCAATTGCCACAGAGCAGCGCCGTGTTGAAGAGGAGGGTCAGACCTATCGAGCGGGGCCACTTCAATTTTTTCTTCCTCCAGAATAAAATAGCATGTTCTGAAATCTTTGAACTCATTTTTCTCAGTTTGCACTTTTTGGGAAAACAAAACCTTCAGGAAAACAATCATTTCCAAACTGCATTGCTGACAGCTGCTTTCAAGGTGGTTTCTTGACTAAAATTTTCACAGGAACACGATAAGGTACTTTTGAGGTCGCAAAAAATTTTTTAACGCAAAATATTTCAAGATGTCTAACATGTAATGACAAAAAAAAAAAAATTGAACTTTGTTTTTAGAGCGATGACATTTTTACAGAAATGGTATAAAAAAACATTCGACTGGCCTTATCCTGCACTATAAACCATCTAAAAGATATCTTATCAAAAACAATTAGTCTATCTTCACTATTTTTAAAATGATAGTTTTCCTAAGCTGACACACCTGATTGCTCAAATATGACAGCTATAAATTCCTTTCTGGTTAAGCTAGAGAGCTGAAATTTTGAATGTATTCCAATGAGAAGACGATACACCATTCCTGAAAATTTGATCACAATTGGCGCAGCAGTTCAAAAGTTGACCCTTCAGCCTATCATCCCCCCTTAATGTTACAACCATACCAAACTATTTTCTTGTTTCAAAATAAAACTCAGCCTCCCCTGATGGAGTGGAACCCACCACAAAGCAGACAACAAACAGTTCTATGTCAGCTTACCTGTCAATGTCAGATTCATCGGCGAGAATTTTTTTCATTTCATCACGAAACCGCTCGTGGATTATGGTCCGTTTCAGCCTGTCAATGGACCATGGACTCCCAGTGGCCAAGAGCTGCAGGTACCAGTCCCCCCGCACGTCCTTCCAGGGTACGAACTCGACTTTCTTCAGCTGCACCCAGTGCTGCAGGAGGTATCGGAACCTATGTTCTTGCTGCATCGCCTTCAGGAAAAATTCGTTGTCATCACAGAGGGGCAGCAGTAGGGTCTGGGTCCGCATCGGCCCCACAGGCGTGACGGCCTCCAGCGGAAGGTCACCATTCCTCATCTCTTGGCTTGGGTAAAGCAGCCGGTGCAGCGTCCGCTCTGCCAGGTCGGCCAGGATGCTGTCCAGCTTGCTGCCGCCATGCTGCTGCCTCTTCTGCACAAAGTTTCTCAGGCAGTGCACTAGCAGCAGGGCGGGCTGTCTCCGCAATCGTGCCAGCCCAAACTTCCTGTCGAGCTGCCGCAAGGTCTCATCCAGCGTGGCCTTTGTGCGCTTGAGGTACGATGCCGCGTCATCCGAGTTGTCACCCCAGAGGCATCCCTTGTTGCCCTTCAGCCAGCGTATGAGCAGCCTGTAAGCGTTGTTGAGAAGGGCCTTCTCGAACGAGACATCAGTCTGGTCTCTCCGGGGAAGGAGGGCCATGGTCACTCGGTCCCTCATACTCCCCCTCGCAGGCCTGTCGAGCGGCGCTGTGTGATGCAGAATATCCAACAGCTCCTCCACCACGCACCATGCAAAGCCCTCAGCCTGAGCGCCTTGCTCGTAGGCGCAGTGGTACCAGGCAGACGCCCGTTTTTTGGCTTCTTGGTAGTCGCCCTTGAAGCCCTCGAGGAAGTCAGCACGCGTGCACGCCATGATGTGCTTGACCTATGGGAGCATGTACAGGTTTCTAAGCCTTCACAGGCGACCATGACAGGTTCATTTTGTTCACAGCTTGCATTCACACCCATATGCTTTGTCACATTGTCTCCCTGTGGTGACTGACAGGTCCTTTTTTGTGTCTGTCTCCCTTGTAGTGAACTGAATCTTTCCCGGAATCAGGCTAGCATTGTTCTTTTCTACTTTCTCTGTTTTGCAACAATAACAGCAACTCACCCATGATTCCATGCTCTAACTCCGGGGCGAGCATAGCATGAAATCGATCACTTTGTGCCGCCCTAGGATCTACACCCAGTATGCCACCGTATGTCTTGCCAACACAACAAAAATGTAATAGCAAAAACTGCTAATCTCATTAAATTTTAATATCATAGTCACAACCACAAAGTTCTCACGGAACATGTTTTTGCGCACTGATTCCGAATATGCCATTTATTTTCATGTGAAACTAGCGCTTGTGCCATTATAGAATATGTTAGGTAACTTCTTGCCGACAGGTTTCATTAAATTTTCTCAATGAACTGGCCAAAATGTATGCCACTGTTTTTTCTGTGACATCAAGGAATGAAGAAAGGGTAAAATTATCATCCTGTCTATCATTAGAACTTGAGTTACAGGGTTTTGAAGTTGCCGCAGCGCAGTGCAGTAAGAAGCATGAACAAATGTTCACCACCTGTGACACGGAGGTAATTTACGAGATCCCGCTGTCATGCGGTGCATCTTATGTTGGTCAAAGTGGACGTTGCATAAACGACCGTTTACGAGAGCACGCCACTAACATCTGCACGGGATACGGCAGCACGCTGGCAAAACACGTGTCTGGCTGTCACTGCACACCTAACTTTGGACAAAGCCAGATCTTGAGGCAATATAATCACCAGCACAAGCGCGAGCTGTATGAAGCTTTCATCATAGATAGGAAAGCCGCGTCATGCGTTAGCACACCATCGATGGCATTGAGAAGAAAAGAGATTCAATATCTTGAATAACTATGACGACATGATGCGACAGAAGAAATTCTTCCTCGCCTTCCACTGTTTTTGTTTTTTCCTTTCTAGTATTGATTGTGAGCAATGCAATAAAACCTGCAGTTGTAAGTAAGCGCTGTGTGTGTGCGTTTCTCCTTTCTCGTGTCCCGCGTAAGCGCGCTGTTTTTCGGTGAGATCATGTACCAACTGCCCCGGCAATTGTCCTTAATTCGATATATCGCGTGCGGCTGCTATATTTGTTCGATTTAACCGTACTTTTTCCTATATGTTCTCATTGTAACATTATGGTGTTCAGAAATTGTTCGATATACGTGGTAATTAGATATAAACGAGTTCGATATAGCCAGGTTCGACTGTATATCACTCCCACTGGCTGACATCAATGCAGCACCAGTTTTCCCGACTACATTTGCACCACAACTGTGAGCAATCATTTGACGTACAGCATCCCGGGTGGTGTCATATGATTTCTCGTTGCATATAGCTTACACGTGCTGGTCAAGTTGGAGGCTAGCTTGCCACAGGGAGTTGAACAGATGACATGTGCACGTTCAATTGTATGCCTTCCCAGATTCTTTACCTATTACCCTAAGCAGCTGAGGTGTCCACACAGGTGTGAGACAATTACTGAGCCATTTCCTTTCCTCAAAAACCTACTGTCATATCAAAATTGTGACACAGTTTGTCATACCTTAAACTGTCATATGTTTTCGTGTTGAATATATCTAGGGGTTGGACTTTAAGGTTTTTATTTTTTTAAATTTGGTGGTCTTTTTCCGGTGTTTATTTTGGAATGCAAGTTCAGTTTTCTTTTTTGCAAATGATTTTCAAACTTTTTCAATGATTTAATGTGCCAATTATGTGTGGTCAAGAGTGTATCTGCATTTTTGTCAGCATGAACAGTTCGTTTGCCAGTAGTTAACGTAATCTACCTGCAATTTGTTTTAGAGGTGTGCTTGTAGAAGAAATCGCTTTCTTCATTAAAAAAGAAACACAAGTTTAATGAGACAGCCAGCAGTAAAGAACACAAGTGGAATTTACTTCTAAGAAATAGCTGACAAGTTTTCTTTGGGTTGTTGCCCTCGGTTGAGCAAGAAGGCGGGGCATCATGTGGGCTGCATGTTGATGGCAGCGATGGAACTGCTGCTCAATTGTCGCAGTAGCCCTAACAAGAATCTTTTCATGGCGACCATGCACAGTTTCGTGTGAGTGTTCTCCATGCACTCGATAAATCTACTTCACCAACTAACTGCTGTAAGCGGGGATGATAGTGAACAAACAGTGCTTATCTAGCAGGTGGCAAGAAGGTGGCGCTTCCCGGTCTGCAGAGGAGTGTAAAACAAGAAAGATGTCTTAAATAGCACAACTGCACGGCTTCCCCAGCAATGCCAGCGTCTCAGCATGCCCCTGGCCTCCCTACTTAATTAACTTTCAACTTTGAGTCGGTTCTGATAGTCAGTTAAAACCGAGTTTAGCTGGTTAAAACCGACTATCAAAAATTAAATTTGGCATATTTTTATCAGTCTGGTTCGGATCAGATCGAAAAGTCCAACCCCTAAATATAGCATACGCCTCTGTCATGTTGGAGGCTAGCTCGCGACAGGTATATGACCCAAGTGTCCGAGTGTTTCATTCGAACCTTTGTGGATTCAGCGTTCGGAGGCGCGTCTTTGTTTCATTTCATTTCTCAGTGCACAACCTGCACCGAGGTCGAATGCTCATGATGACACACTAATGCTTTCGCCTTCACAGCATGTAAGCAGTCCTAAGTGCCCTCTGAATTTTGGTTTGAGCGGTCTCTTTGTCCCTCAAATGCTGTCTATCGATACAGGCCGGCTTAATTGTCCTCCGAGTCTCTTTAACAGTGAGTGTTCCCGTAGCTTGATTACAGCTCCATAAGCACAAACAACCCTGCAATGTAGCCTTGTAATGTACGTTTGCCTCTGGGCTCTCATGTGGTACTGTACCACCATCCCACCACATAGAGTTGTTTGCTTGCCTAGAAACATCTCTCCAACAAGAGGTATGTGCACTAAATTGCAATCTTTTGCCTACTTCGTCCTCAATTATTGGTGGCAGTTTGTGCATCTTTTCAGTGTTTTGTGGAGCGCTGCAATGGCCTCTCTGTTCGACACAGTTCACAACTCGCACCAAAATTGGAGCTCCTGAGCTCCTGCACATGCACAGCTCTCACCTGGCTCTCCACAACCACAGCGACATCCGTGTGATCGTGTTTCTCTGAAATGCGACTGTCCATGGTCATCACGGCACCGGAGAGTGCCTCCACTTCTGATGCAATTCCGTATGTCGCCAGCAGGGACCGGACCCTCAACCGATACCTCTTTAGAGCCTGCCGAGCTGCATCCATGTGGTCCTCGTGGCCTTCGATGATAAGCCGCGAGTCGGGTTGAACGTCACCCACGGGACCCACACTGTCGAGAACCATTCCATCGAGCTGCCGGTACAACAGCCCTAACACACGTCGCGAGAGGTACGTGTGCTTCTCGCTGTGCTTTTGCATGAAATCTGGGTATGCAGCTGGCTTCTGATACAACGACAGACTCACAGGCTGGCCAAGCTTGGCAAAGTCGACGGCTCGAGCCACCTTGTGCGCCAGTGTGATGCACATCTTTGATCTGATGCCATCACGGAGCCAATCGGCCCATGCCAGGTGCGCGTTTGAGATAATCCCCACGACATCGTGCTCGATGTATTTGCACACAAAGTCAACCATCTCTGCAACCTGTAACAGGGTGAAAAGGAAACCATCAAGAAAGGCAGAAAACTTTCAGGCTTTTCACTCTACACTAGGGGCAAAGAAGCGATTGTGAAAGCCTCACTATAAATTAAGGAGAGACATGGGGATCAGATCACTAAAATCGGGCTTCGAAATCGCTTTTCAGTATCTGCAACGCCTCATCTACGTTGTATCAAAATGGTTTCAATGGAAACGCACGAAAAGTGCCCGAAAAATTTATATGTTAGTGCGCAGGGCAAGAAAACAGTTTTAAATCACACAAAATCACTGCAATTCACAGAGTCATATCTCGTCTTTCCCACCACCGAGCGCCGCCATCTTGTTATCGTTCGAAAGCTAAGCTATGCCGTTCCGTTTCTGAATTCTTCTGTCGTCACCATCTTGTAACAGTCGCACAAACAGTCGTGCTTCTTTTGAAGCACGGGTATGCCAGAGGTGGTCACACGGGCTCTCCAATGAAAGCGGCCACTCAATTGGCTGCCGGTCTTAAAGGCGCCTTCCCATTGGTTGCTGCTGCGGCAGTGGGCAAGCTGGCAACCACAGTGGACCGCTGTTGTCTGCTTCGCAAACCACGCCAGCGTCTTCATTTGACACGCAGAATTCGGATTTCTGAACATGCCTCATTTTTCGCAATAGACACGGCCGTAAATTAGGCAGTCGTGAAGGGAGCCAAAGAGTCTACTCGGCAATGTGTGCCACCTTGGGTGTACAGGGTTGCCCACTTCTAGCTTGAACACCGCTCTGCGTGGCCAGCGCTCCGCGGAGCGCCTCTCGCGGGCACCTGGAAAACTAGCGCGCAAGCGCAGTGACAGCTGTAGGTGGGGCCTCCGCTGCGTCGTCTGCTTAAGCACGGCGGCTCTGCCACGGCGCACTTGCTTTGTGGTAAAGCTAACTTTGCTCTTGCTATGTGCATGAAAATTGAGAGCCCGGCACAGTTCCCGAGAGGCGCTGCAACTGCGCTTGGTTCTGTGCAGCACATGGTATATTGGGGGCAGTTGCTTTTTGTGTTTTATTTTATTTATGCACTCACAAAAGTAAAGGCTGTCACGGGCAAAACTTGCTCGATGCCTGAGCCAAGTCTCCAAGCTGTGACGACACTTCCACAACTTAGCTGCTCAACTGCTTCGTGCCGAGCAGCTAGAATATGCCCGCGACTTGCACTATTGTTTTCATCAACTCAAAGCTGGGCTCCGCCAAGTCACTGATCAATGCATGGCGTCGTAGAGATTGATGGAAAGCGACTATGAACAGTCCAGCAGTGCGCCGGCTACAAACGGCAAAAATTGGGAAAAATTGATAGAGAACTAAATAGACAGGGACAAAAAATGAGAAATTCTAAAGACAAAAAAGGGAAAGGTCGGTTAGAAATGGGCATTTTGAAAGAAGAATGGCCATGACTGCGTTTAACAGCCGGGATGAAATGAAAGCACATACACTCTTGCGACGACTTGGCGCTGCTACCAATCGCCTAGAAGCGGGTGGCATCTTCGCCACCTTCAATCGCCGCACTCATCCTATCTGGAAGAGATCCGTAAAGTGCGTCGAAGAGCTCGGCGTTCGCCCCGAGTTCCTCCCACCCAGCGCTCTTGCACGGCAGACCAAAGGTTGTCTGACAACAAGCCGTGTAGGGTGCGGGAGCACAATGCTACATTGATGTTTCCCCACAAGCTCTCGATAATACTCAAGACCGGGGATTGTGGTGGCCATTGCAACTGCCTTCAGAGTTGTAATATATACTCATCGCCATCCTACAGCGTGTTAAAATTACTCCGCGCTGATTCTTGTGTGTACCGATTACCCGGCATGAACTTAAATAAATATTCAATTAAAACGTTTTTATCTGTTTGCATGAACAGCACGAAGAAAATTGTTGCAAATGAGCAGCAGTTTAGGGCGGTGCGAAGGCAAGTTAAATTCCCTAGCACATGAAGGCCGTGGTGCGGGTAACACCCATATGCTATGAGACTTTTTAACAAGAACAGCAAACTGGGCGAGTTGGAATGTATTCATCTTTAAGCAGCGCGAAACACAGGACAAGAGGAAGAAACACGAGACGACACTAGCGCTCGTGTCGTCTCGCTCGTGTCGTCTCGTGTTTCTTCCTCTTGTCCTGTGTTTCGCGCTGCTTAAAGATGAGACTTTTTCTCTGAAATCCCCAACTTCTTCACATTCTTACTTTCAGGTTAGTAACGAATCGAACGTTTCGCAAATTGAAAGCTCTAAAGTTAGGCCGCCCCATGAATTCATCGCTGACTTTGCGGCGCCCAACTGAGCTGATGAAATGAATCGTATGAGTCACGAGAATATTCTAGCTGCTCGGCACGAAGCAGCTGAGCAACTAAGTTGTGGAAGTGTCGTCACAGCTTGGAGACTTGGCTCAAGCATCGAGCAAGTTTTGCCCGTGACAGCCTTTTTGTGAGTGCATAAATAAAATAAAACACAAGAAGCAACTGCCCCCGATATACCATGTGCTGCACAGAACCAAGCGCAGTTGCAGCGCCTCTCAGGAACCGTGCCGAACTCTCGATTTTCATGCGCATAGCAAAAGCAAAGTTAGCTTTACCGCAAAGCAAGCGTGCCTTGGCAGAGCCGCCGCTCTTAAGCAGATGACGCAGCGGAGGCCCCACCTACAGCTGTCACTGCGCTTGCGCGCTAGTTCCCCAGGCGCCCACGAGAGGTGCTCCGCGGAGCGCTGGCCACGCAGAGCGGTGTTCAAGGTAGAAGTGGACGACCGTGTACATCCTGGTGCCTTTGCCGTCCAGAGGGCTCAAGAAAAGGACCAAGAACACCTGAAGAAGGAAAGCCCACCAAACAAAGAGGCAAAGGTGCAAAAAGATGCCTGACAGCAATGACGCAAAATATTACAGCTCTGGTGCTTTCTAATAAATCTGCAGTGCTTGCAAAACTTTGCAGCCCGTTTTCTCAATTGTTTTTTTGTCGATCGCCTCGCTTGTGGAAAGCATAACATAAGTAGCACAACAGCAGCTGAACCGATTTTGATCCAGTTTGTTCTGCTGAGATCCATAAACTGCACTGTACCTAAAGACAGTGTTGAAATGTTTATTTACCTTTAAATTATTCCATTACTTCACAATAATTACATGGCTTTATACAGTGAAGCACAGTCACGGGCATGTCACGTTCAGTTAAAAATTATTAGCACACTAAAAAAAAAAATCAAACTGTCTTGATGTAGATTAGACATTTGGGCAAACATGCGAAGTAGTACCGGCTCATTACCACGTTTTGTTACTGTGCCAGGCTTTCCACAAGCAACAAACTTGTAAACTCTTATAAAACAAAAACTAATGAAGATATCTTTATGAAATATTATACTTGTCTCTTCCCTGCAATGTGCAGCATGTGTGCCAAATTTCAGTCCTTTCTGCCAAGAAACGAAAAAGTTAGTTCTGATCCCCTTCTCCTCCCTTAACGAATTAAGACAATAACTACTATGCATTAGTGTGATTCTACTATAATTAGAACTACTCACTTTAGTGTGTCCTTATATTTACCCTGCTTTTTATTTTATTTTTTATTTGCAGGCTGATGTTCAGTAAAAGCTCGTTAATTCGACACTGACGGAAGCACGAAAACTGTCGAATGATCTGAATGTCGAAATATCGAATGAACAAAAAAAATGAAATCTGCTCCAACGTGACGTGACGTATCTCTATTTGCCAAAGAAGTTTGTAATCATCATCTGTTTTTTTTTTTGGGGGGGGGGGGGAGGGGGGGGGGGGGGGGGCGAATTTGAGCGGTGACAGTACCGCCAACTGCCAGATGCTCCGTGGCACGCGCACCATTAGGAATCTTTCCTAATTGTCCTCCAGCAGCACGGACAAGGCTTCTGCGGCTTCTCTCACCATGCACTTCAGCGGTCGGGGAATTGGGGAAGCTGTTCACCATTGTCATCTTCAGATAAACCATCGTTGCCGGCACCTATGATCTCCTGAGTTATTCTGTCCTCAGTCACCCACACGGCGACTGTCATGTAATGGCGAGCCACATGGAACAAGGTAAGACGTTGACAAAAAAGCTGTCGCCTCCTGTGGTTGCGGTTGCACCACCTTTTTCGGATTGCATTTCCTCTGCGCAGCAGTCCGGTGGCACAAAAGCATTGAGGAGCGTAAGATCGTATCTCTTCTCAGCTTCAATACATAAAAGCATGCACTGCAGCACATGCTTTCCGTATCTGCACATGATGCATTAAATTATGTTCAGATCCATGGGCTGCAGTTCTATTCAGAGGGAGAAACACCAGCTCGGTCCACTCAAGGTCCAACACGTTGCAGTGAGTATTGCAGCTGCCCTCAACCATGAGCATTTCTAGACTCCAAAACAACAGTCAAGTTGATGCAGCCAGGACGGAAAAATGTTCAATGTCATCCAAGCCTTCCTGTTAGCTCGGTAATCAACAGGGAGGTGCCTCGCATTCTTGAAGCAACTTGGCTTCTGCGCATTCCCTATCACTAAGCTCGGCAAATGCTCTGTTCTCATTATATGGACAGACTTTCTGAATTAACGAGCTTTCACTGCCTAATTTGAATGCACACTGTTCCCTGGCTCCAAAATGTCTGCCAACATGGTCTTCCCAATGTGAACCACCAGAGGAGCTCACCTCAACAGGACCCTCATTTTCCACGCCCTCATCGTCGTAGAAGTCCATTGGGTCATCGTTCCTCTTGAAGACAAGCGGTGGGTACCAGATGACAGAGTACTCATCCCCATCAAGGTCAGATCCTGTCACCGAGGGAAAAACAAAAAATTTGGCTTTGTTTTTATTTTTGCACAATAGGTCCGACACTACTCGTAACTTCAAATAAAAAAAATGGAACAGAAAGGTTGAGTCAGTGTGCCGCGTCTAAAGCCCCTAGTTTCCCTCAATTCCATGAAAAATCGCAGAGTTGAGTATCTTTGATGGAATCGTGTTAGAAGTTGCATTATCTTTTACTTTAGGTTACTGCTGTTGTGGACACAGGAACGAGAGAACGATGGAAATTTGTTTAATTCTCTGAACTTTCTTGGCAATGAATGAAGTTCCACTAATGCTTCAACATGCTTGCTCCACCTCGTTCACAACAAGCGTGGCGGCTACTGCGACAATGCGTTTATACTCTCATGTGGGAAGAGTCCTCATGCTCGCACCATTCGAAAGGAATATTCACAGCACCGGCAAAAAAAATGTCTCCAGTATCAAATTATGCTTCGCATCCATTCTGGGGACCTTTTATTGCAGTACCAGGCCATCAAGAGATAAAAAGTGAGCAGCAGGCAAATGCGAGACTTTTGTAAGGCTGTGTCTTCTCTGCAGGCACAGTCACAACGGTTAATGCAGACTGTGCACCGGACAGCATCAAAGAGATGCGGTATTTCCTAACATGCCCTCGATTGTAGCGTGACCTTTTAACTCAAGGTATGAAGAAAAAAAAAATCAATGCCTTCGAATGTTATGAGCAACAGATTTTCATGCTTTTGTAAAGAAATTAAACTTCTTTTCACTTGGAAGAAGCGAGCTTTATTGGAACCACTCTAACAATGAAGAACATGGCGCCACCACCTCACTCACATCTCCCCATCTGGCTTGCAAAATTGTGACCACTCATATTCGCTGCCGGAAGCATCCTGTCACGTTCAACACCACAAAGCACTTCATCCTCGGAGTCATTCGTGGCATTTGAAATTCCATACTTCTTGAAGGCCTTGCTGACAATGGAAGATGGAACTGTGCACCATGCAGCCATCACCCATCCCAAAAACAACTCCAGCAGTGAGGCAATGGAAACTGGCCTTTGTGGAAACCCGTTTCTTGAAACCAGCCCGTCATCGGACTGTTGCAACTCATACAAGTCGACTTGCTAGTGAAAATCCAGTCTCTCTACTTCAGCCGAACAGGCACAAGTTTAAGGAACACCAAATGCACATGAGGCGGCCTGACTGCCGTTTGCTTCCGCACGAAGACCTTTTTTTTTTTTTTTTTCAACCCAGCGTTATAATGAGCTTGGCGTGGCTGAAGCCTAGCTCACAGCCTGCCTCGCTGATGGATGGGACACCTCGGATTCTCATCAGGACTAGGCCTATTGGTATCCACAACTGCAATATGTGATACTAATGCACAAAATATACTCGTGTAAGGGCCACACTTTTTTTTTTTTCCATTGGCAGGTGCGGCCCTTGCAAGAAACCGGCATTTTTCTGCAGAATTTTTATGACATCAAAGTCCCAATTATACAATTATGCGTCCTTTTTTTATGCTGAAACACGTATCTCTATAATGAATTAGTGGAGGCCCGGCTAGTCCTTCAAATACATAATGCACTGAAAGCATAGATGATAGGATGCAGGCTCGAAAACCAGCAGGTGTTAACTGCATAAAGTAAATCAGGTTGCCAGATCAGCTTACTGGCAGATGTCACATGATTGCAAGTTACAATCAAGATATGGCACTCGAGTGGCCAATGATTCAGAGTGCCGTGCCACGCATGCGACCCGCAGCCATCAGTGTGAAGTGACACTTGCCTGGCCTGCTTTTCCATGTGCTCCAACATCAAAGGCCGTGCAGAAGTCAATTACACGTTCATTTTAATGTGAGGTTATTGTGTGATGATGAGCTGGTAGCAAGGTTAGACCTCCTTTTATAGTAAACCGTGATTAGATTCAAAGCACTTTCGATGCGGCGTCAATACGAAGCACACCAGGCCTAGCGACACTGGGCAAACAGCGCCTGAGCTTGGCGGGCAGCGTATCGTTGCAAAGAAATGCACCGCTAGCGTGGGTGCACCCCATTCTAGTTTATTTTGTGCAGGATAATATCTTGTCCTTCCTAGTGCAAACGCTGAGTGCACAAGACGAGTTAGCAGCGCCGTGGCACCACATGGCCACGGTTCGAGGCGAAGTCTGGCACACGGGATGACACATGCATGGTCGTATAGTGTCACAGGCAGTTATTGTGTATCAGCTCCCAGCATAACATACCATGTGGGCAAAGTTATGCGCACAAGAAGCAATTCTTTAGGCTGGCTTTTTTTTTTCCAAATTACCAACTGCCAAGTTGGGGGTGCGGACCTTACACAGGGGCAGTCCTTACACAGTGCCAAGCCTCCGATTTGTAATGCTAATGACAATAGGGTGTTGCTGGCACAGTTTCACTTTTGTAACAGATTCAAATGCTAATGTGGTTTTTAGGCAATTTTTTCTGGAAACAAGGTGCAAACTAGAACAGTGTAAATACCATAGTTCAGTATGCAGGGGAGGGGGAGCACTGTGTCAAACAAGTGCCAATCTTCTAGTGAAGGGAATACCAAGCACAACTCGACACAGAATTGCAACAGCCACATTTGATTTTAACGAAGGCATACATCTGGCGCATACGAGGCATGTTTAAAAGTAGAGTCATAGATTATTATGTCCTTTATGTTTACAGCAAAATATTGTGGATTTTTAACTATGAACTATGAATTAAGAGGCCCTAGCCATGGCTGAACACTGCCATGCCAAAATACACTCTCAGACTAGTGCACTCAACGCATCAGCATTGCAGCAACCTTTGAAGCAGAAGAGACACTCACCAGCCATCTCATTGGGGTGGGGCCGCTTGCCGATGGACGGAAACACGATGCAGTCGCGGATATGGTGCAGTGCAGGAACGTCCACTGCTTCAAGCCTGCGGATGTCGCCCAGGTGGACACAAGGGTTCTTGGTAACAATCACGTCACCTGCAAAGCAAAAATATACCATAAAAACCGTAATATAGGTAAACTTTTTTTCAAAAAACCATGGTGAAAAGTCGACCCCCGTTTTATATACCGGTCATTGGTGGAAAAACTACGGAAGTCTTGCAACAATGGGCGGCTGAAGTCAACAGCCTCCATCACCATCACCATCAGCAGCAGTGCCGCCATATTGCGTTTCCGTAGGTGCAAAGCGGAAGCCGTCGGCAATTTACCGTCGCCTTCAAGAAAAACGCGATTGAGTACGCGGAAGCTCATGGGAACCTGGCGGCACAGCGCGAATTTGGGTATCCGAAAAGAGCATTCAGTACTGGTGGAGGCAGAAGCTGTGTATTACAACTTGCAGCAACCAGAAGAAAACATCATTTCGTGGGCGGACAGCAGCGTATCCAGCAGAATTGGAAGGAAAGGTTGCGCTGCGTGCAAGATCGCTGCCTCTGACTGCCGAATGCATCCGCGTGAAAGCGGTAGAGATTGCGCATGCCTTTAGACTCACGAGGGCACAATTCAATGGCTCGCCATCCTGGGTGCGGCGATTCATGAAGAGGAAGGGCTTTGCTCTACGGCGCCGTACTTGCATGTGCCAGAAACAAACACGCAGGTCGATGGGTGCGCGATATTGTTAAAAAATTTGCCGGGTGTACATACGAGCAGCATTTAAATGTCCCATTGTGCAACCTGTCGAGTCGCATTTGTTTCAAGGTAAGGGTGTCTTTCGAAACTTTTTGCATTGAAAGAAATTCTTTTATTTTTAGAATTGGTTAGTTAGGGGGTCGACCTATATTCCGGACCGACCTATGGTTCGATTTTTACGGTACTAAGCTCTCCCCCTCAACACTAGCTACTAAGCTATCCCCCTCAACAGTAGCAAATGGTAAAGCAGCAAAGCTTACTAAAGTGTGCGCACTTTGCTTCATTCCACTAAATTTCCACTGTCCGACAGGGACTGGCAAAACAGTGCACATGCAGTGTTAAGTTTTCTTCATATGCTTCCTTACGAACACCTCTTCTGCCCTAGTTTGTTGGATCACGTGCTTTTAGTGCAAAAACACTAATCCGGAGGTTCAGAGCCTAGCAAAATCGTATCTTGTATGTACAGTGCAGGAGCATAGAAAAAAGAGGCAGAAAAAGAAATCAGGTCAATATCCACAACTGGAAATCGAACCCGCAGTGGCATGAGCACATCAGCTGCAAAGGCTGCTGCAAGAGACCACTAGGCTCTCGCCATAGCCGAACTAGCCTCATGTTAAACTACACCACATTCTCGCGTTGTACATTGCAGAGCGTCGTCTTCATCAACTTCCATCTGCTCCATCTGGAGGCACTGCCCTCTTATCGTCGTCTTCTACGTAGCGCAAACCTGTGCTTTCACACTGATTCAAATGTAGTAGACTCTCTGCAGATTTTTTCAGGGATCCTCCATCAATTTTAAAGTTGAAGAATGGTACACAGAAAGTGGATTCTTACTGGCCACTTACTTACTGGCTACTGAGCACTTTGAGAAAGCTATATTTGATGAACAAATCAAGACTTAACTAGATGCCAAAAGTGCTGTCAAGATTGTTACTGTGACCAAAAGTTCATTTTTCGACCCAGCCCAGACATGAGCGGACACTGACATCACAAACAGCTGGCCTTTCAATGCTGTTGAAGGCAAAATCTTTGATTAAAACGGAAACAATCGGAATGGACTGGCTTAGAGAGGCCTGGCTATTTTCTCTTCAATGTTGATGCTAGAGTCAACAACATGCACTTCGTTGCCACTGAGGCAGCCTACAAAGAAGAGCATGCGATCACACTGAAAACGAGGCAGCGGCAGGTTGGCTGAGACTACATCTCGCGTGGTGCGGGGCAGTTAGAGTTTTTGAAGCCAGCTTTTCGCACCAAAGTGTTTTCTTTTTTTAAGTTCATGAATTTTTCACGCTGCTCAATTACTTGGATTATTTTTCGGATGCTACAGAATCCAAAAAATCTGTCAGCAGCTGCTCTATCTTAAAGGGATAGTGAACAGAAAATGTGTTGCAGAGACTTTTTGACCAAATGATAGCTGCAGCTTGAGAGTGACCACAACAACACTCTTTTGAAACATGACTGAGCAGAGAGCGATTATTTTAATGAATATTTCTAAAACCGCTGCACCTAGTGGCCGCCTTTGAAAGCTCTGATAATACGGGATGTGACATGTACCCTACGCGTCGCACGAACATGAAAGTAAGATGCATCCAGACATGCTTTTCCTTCATTACAAAGTGCATTTCATTCGGCTTCCCTGAGTCCACGTTTCAAGATTCTCTGCTTGCATCTCGTGGTTGTATACTTTGGGAGACTACTTTCCGGATTTTGCCACAATTAAACAAAAATCTCCACCGTCTGCAGCGACATCTAACAAAAAAAAAATTTCGCAGCGAGGGTACCGGTAGTGCCATCTCGTACCCGCCAGAAGAAAGAGCGCTGTCTCGTTCTGGGAAGAAGCAAGCTTGCGATCCTTTGCCCGACCCACTGAAACTGCATTTTTATCTGGGTTCCACATAGGATGAACCTAAAGTAAAGTTTGATTTTTCGGTATCGCAGCACATTCATGCAAGGTTTAGCATAAACGCTCGTGAGCACGGGAAGACATGGGGAATCCTTAACTGCCAGCCAGCTTGCCTACAGCAGTGCTGAAGGTAGGCTTGACGTCACGTCTGCCAGCTCATAGCCAGGAGAGTACACGAAACATTCAAAATACAGTCATTCCGCTCAAAAATAACCAGAGTAATGACTACATTCTTCAGTAATCATACTTTGCAAATGAAATGTAGTGCTTTCTCAATATTTACAGGTTTTTATTCAGTATCCCTTCAACTTTCAAAGCTACCCTTGTAGCTTTTCGGCCGCGGCCCATTTCCTGTATGTCTGGAAATAAACTTTCAATTCAATTCAACTCTTTCCCTACCGCACCCAACGAGCATGTTAGCTGAGATGTTAGTGCATGTTAGTGCGTAGATTTCGGAACCTTTCTTGTTGCTTACGGGCATGCTGCGCGTTTGGCTTGTAGTCAAAGAACCAAAGTTTCGTTTATGATGTGTTTTTCTTTTGTCCCACCAGGTGGAATTTTTTTGACGCCCTGCGAAGACTAGAAGATGCAGTACCACGCTTATTGCCTGCTACTGATGACTTTGCCGCTCAGCTTCAGAGCCTTTTGTGTTGCTTAGGCACACACCGCATCATCTGGCTTGTAATTGGACAAACAAAATTGCATTTTCCCGCAAGGCTGCATTTTTCGCTTTGCACCCTCCGCATGCACGACGCATGCTCTAAAGCGTCACAAATCTCAGGACTCCACTTTGACTGCAATCGATTTCACCAACGACCCAAGCAGCAGCAAGTGTGAAGATACTGCCTTTTTGTCAGGATTCAGTTCAGAACATCGGTGACGACGGAAACCAAGTTGGAACACAGGCAGACATGCTACGGTGCCCAACCACAGGGTTCGCAGTAATTGTTTTGGAGCAAGAACACTATTCAAGATAGAAGTTTGATTTTTTCAGATAACGGCCAATAGAATACCAACAATTTGCATATCTCACAAAATTCTTAGCATTTTTTTGTTTCTTTTTAGTCACAAGCCTGTGTTTCCAGCTTTTGTTCAATTTTTTCCTAAAATCCCTAATCACAACGTGCAGCATTTCGTTATTCAATTTCATATGCCTAAAAAGCATTACTATTTATTTAGCTTTGACTTTGTGCATCGCATTAAATTTTAAATGCAATAGTTGTAGCAGAAAAAAATCTACACAAGCCTACAAAAAAAATGGTCACTTTTCCCCACGGTAAGGAAGAAGTTAACAAACTTGTATATCTTAGTTTTCCTGTAATTCTTAACCCTTCATCTTACTTCGGTGATGACACATCTGCATCACGCAGCCCACCCACCGCTCAGTTGGAATCACAGCCGAAAGAATGAGAGAGGGAGAGCCCATGACGTGCTGCGACTTGCGCCAACGGATATGAGCCACCCTACTATGGTAGCAACGGGAACAGATGCACCACACCAGCTTTCTTGCATCCCCCTTATTTAGACTAATATTCTACGCAACGATGAACCTGACTTCGTGCTCTCTCAAACAGAGTCACAGCTGAAAGGACCGGCATAAAACGCCCATGAACTGGGCTCTGTATTTTGACAGCAACTGCACACACAGCTTCTGTGCACTATGCAAGACGCAACACCCCTTTGTTCAGGTGCTTTAAGTGCTATGTGTGTCTAGACAGCCTGTCAAAAATGTTGTAACTGCAATAATGCCACCAGCAGCTAACATGCATTAACATTCCCATTGAGTCTTAGTGGCATCTCAAGCACACTTCAGCCAATGGTACTGCGAAATCTCACAGAAAAGAAACTGGAGGAGGAGCTACCATGTCGTAAACCATACCTTTGAGGATGACGTAATCATCGTCGGGTGAGAAGTGTGCCAGGTCACGTGCGTACTGGACAAAAACCTGGCCATACTGCAGCGTGCCCGTCTCGTCCATGACACCAAACATGGTGCGGCCGTACTCGGGTGCGACAGTAATGCTGGCCTTCTCCCGGAGCTGCTCTGCAAAACACAAGAACAAAGGACGCAAATAAGTGCCTTGCTCACGCAATTTAAAATTTGCACTTTGGTCTGAATCAGGGGATGTCAATGTATTTAGCTTTGGGGAATAACAATGCCTTCCAAAATGTGCGCGGAGACCCAGTAGGGCTTTTTGGTGGGATAGTTGGTGCAAGAAGTCAAGTGAAAGAAAAAGCGCAAAAAACAAGGACATGACACGATACACGACACGTGCTTGTCTTTTGCGCTGTTTCCTTCACTTGACAGAGACCCAGCCTGTCTTAGCTTCCACCCGTTCCAACTAACATGCATGCTCAACATGGCATGCAAGAGAGCATACAGATGTAAGACACCTCGGAAAATGCCCAAATTCAATCCATAATGATGGTTGCCTAATGGAACAATCTTTCATGAGCAGTTAAATGTATATAGCAAAAGGTCATTACTTCTAACTTCATTACCATATATTGCCTATTATAAGTTGATGTTTGTAATAAAAATTACCTTCGACAAGGGGGGGGAAGAATTATAAAATTATAATCCGAGTCGGCCTATACGTGGACTCTTGTAAAGTTGACCTGCCACTGATACCGTCACACCCCGTGCACGCAAATTACATAGCAGTTGTCAGACACAGTGCCAAAGCAAGTCAGCTTAAAAAACAGGCATCTGAAAGCGCAGAAATTCGAACAGGAATGCACAGCACAGCCTAAGACAACAAAAGCACAAAGCCAGCACTCAGAGACAAATAGCCAAAGGCAAATACACACAATTGTATTTACACGATTGTAAGTCGATCTATTTTTCAAAATTTGAAAATCTAAGGAGGGGGTTGACTTAAAATCGAAATCAAAGCATCGCACCATAAATAAAGGCGAGACAAACGAAATATCAGGCATGATACAGCGTGGTTGCATTTTTGCTGCGTGGCTCCATCACGTCGCTCTTGGTGCTGGCCTTGAGCAGCTGCTATGTCAACACGCAGAACCGGCATCCCCACCCCTACCTGGGCGGCCAATGGTGGCTGCCAATAAGCAGCGAACAGCACCAGCCCACTCCCCACACGTGGCCGCAGATTGCGTCTGCTGATAAGCGGCGGCGGCCCTGTAGTGCATTCGCGTTCTACTTTTAAGGGGGGACATGGCTCTTAAGCTGTGTTTTTAATTTTCTGCCCAAATTTGATTAAATTTACCAGTCTTATTCAGTTTCTTGCACTGATTTCAAATATCGAAGTTGTTATTCAATAGGTCAATTACTTACGAAGATATACGAAATTAATGGTTCATAATTTGCAGAAACAATGAAAAAATAACCGCACTACAGAAATTGATATTAACCTATGGCTAGGTACTAGAAAGCATAGGGAATACAATGTTAGGAGTACTTTTTTGATGTAACAAATATTAGCGATGCTAGAGCAATCCAAAGTTCACTGTTCAAACCATGAGTGCCCTATTGCCTGATATAGAGCAGAGCTGCTAAATATTAAAACCCAAATTCCAAAATCTGGTCTTAACATTGTGTGCTCTGCCCTCTTAGCTACATTCCACAACAAAAATTATGGTTCTACCTGCCTTGAAGGCCGAGATATCGTGCCCACAAATTAGAAAGAAGTCAGAAATGGGAGTTTTGAGAAAATGATAAAGTAATAGATTCACTTTTAATCGAAAATGCAGAAAAAACAGTGCCATATTTTACATCCTATGTAACTAAAAGCTACCAGGAATGCAGTCAGTCTGACTACGGCCACCCACAAGGCGCTTTTTGAAAGCATGCTGCATGTCCAAAGTCGTCTTGCGCTTCTTTGCTGATGCCACTGCTCGGCGGTGGTCTTTCTCCGCCATGCGCTTCATGCTCAGTGCTCCAGGGTTGAGGTGCAGCTCTTTCAGTATTACTGCGGATGTCCTCTCAAAGCCAGCATTGAATCTCATCACAGCCTCAGCCACTGCAGCTTGTACAGTGAACAGTGAGGCATGCTTTTCCTTCAGAGCCAGTGGACTCATTGCTGTTCTGAGTACTGCCCCTTTGGCACTGCTCAAGCTTCTCATTGGAAAGGCGCTCATAAATGGGCAACAGGGCCTCACCGACATATGGAGGCAGATTGTAGCGGTGCTTAGCTGTCTCGCCCTTAGCGCTTGCTGCATTTGGCGACACCATGAGCTCGGTCCTGGTGGGCGATGGCTGTGGTCTGACCCAGGTCATTTGACGTTGTATGATGATAAGTGGCCATCACTGCTTTCTTCATTCCCTGCACATCACCCTTGTGAGTCACCAGGGCCCAGCCATAGTACCGTGTTAGCTTTGCAACTAGGTCAGCGGTCAGTTTGCCTTTACCGCCAAGGCTCTCTAATCCAGGTCCTTTATGTTTTGTGATGAGGTTTCGCAAGCTTGTGCCCACCCGTTTCTGTACGTGGTTGGAACAGTCTTCTTTTTCCACCAAAATATACCCATACACTTTGGCTTCCTGCAGCGCAAGGAAAGCACGGCTGTCACCATCCGAGAGAAGGGTGGTGTACCTCAGGTTATGTCGTAGTGACCTCTGGAAAAGGATGAGGGCGGCTTCAACTTCCATTTCACCGGTCTTTTTAATGGTGTTTTTCTGGCAGGCGTGGCTCTCCTTCCAAGCCTTGTACGTCGGATCATCTTCCTTTGGCCCACGCTCACAACCAGCACAGAAGTTGCTGAGCACAACAAAATCGAGAACTAGCCCCGTGAAGAGCTCGATGACGGTGCTGATGCCAATGTGCGATGAGTGGCCGCGCGTCATCCAGGAACCATCGTATGACACGGCAATGTTTCCGGGATTCCCAAGCTTCAAGTCTTCATACAGCTCCCGAACTGATTGCGCGCACTGAGTCGTCTGCTTCTCGGCAGCAAGAGCTGCCGCGGGCGCCAACTTCGTCTTCACATACCTCTGCCATGTTTTGGTGTAAAGGCCGTGCTGGGAAATGTTCACTGCGGCAAAAACGTCGTTTGGCGCCGTTTGCCGATTCCCAGTGGCTTGCATCGTGTGTGCAGCAAGAATGTTCACAACGAAAGGGTTGGCCTTCTGGTCGCTGTTCACGCGGGGCGAACTTCACACCAACGCAACATCACCGCAGCAAGCACACCTGATAACAATCTTTATGGCGAGGCCATATTCTCGTTCGCCTCTGCCTAAAGTGGCACTACCGCCACACACTTTGCACTTTACGTACGACATCATCGCGTTCACAAAGTTCAAGTTGACAATAACGAAGCCCAGCTCGATGTCGACTGGCGGACTGCATCGTCGTCAGTGCGAGTGAGAAAATCCAGCTTTCGCGTCGTTGCCGGCATTGAAGCAAGAACTTGAAGTTATTCTAGCGTTTAAACCTCTCTCTGCACCAAATTCGCACGCTGCACCATTGCAGTGTCATGCCGAACGCGGCCGCTGTCCACAACACTTGCACTCGTCGATGAGCTGGCTAGGCCTACACCAGCACTGCCCGCGGCTTTGCAATTGCTAGCCGGTAATGACAGATTGTTCTCGATGTCCTCCAAAGGAATGTCACGCTTCTGAAAGTTATAAAGAGATCGCTTCTTTCTTCTGCCGAACTTGTGCCTCGTGGCAAACTTTCCCGTTGGATCGGACATCATTGCACACTTGTCACAAAGAATGAACAGAAGCGGCGACGCGTTGCCTGCGGAGTGGGGCAGAAGACGGGAGCATCGCGCAGCCAATCACAGTGTGCTTTTTGGTCACGTGCGCTAGCTTGACCAATAAGGCAGTGCATTGTCTTTTCTTTGTGCACGGATTTCAACGTCACCAGCGAACGGTCGGAGCCATTTGTGGCAGGAAATTCAAGAAGAAAAGCCTCTCTTTCCAATGACACCAAGATAGCTGCAATTGCGCGCGTGGGAAAAGAGCTATGCCGTGACAAAAGGCGTTGTTTTCGCGCAGAATTCAGCTCACAGGGATGTTATAAATTGATCGTGTGCTCAAAATACTGAACCATGGGACTGGAAACCTGGTGAATTTAAGGATTATTAGCTGTAGATTTCGAAAAAGTAAATTTACAAAAAAAATCTTTTTTTTCGCGATTTTTTCGTCTCAAAGAGCCGTATCCCCCCTTAAAGGGGCTCTGAAAGGGGCTGTAATAAAATTGAAGTATGGCTGAGATGTTAACGCACGCCTCTTGACGAATACTGTCCAGCAAGAAATTTTCTAATGCGCTTTGTAGAAGTTGAGTTAACTGCAGCCAAAATTTGAATTTGAGCAGCTTCGCGTTATTCCCTCTCCTCTCGTCACTTTTTGAACACTGGAAAATCAGCACTCCTCCGCCGGTCCCACCTCCGGGGGCGCAGCTTCGTGACCCGCCGGAGCTACGCGGCTAATTGGCCATGGCCTTGGTAGCTGCCCGACGTCTGAAACAATCTAACCAGAAGCCACCTCTCAACATGTATACGTAGATGCGAGCGACGAAGGAGGGTGCGAGCATGAAAAAGTCACCGGGAAGGGCTCGTCAACTTTCGCATGTGGTTATGGGTCCTCTGCTGCGTGTAGAAGTGTATTATTTAGCTCAAGTTTTCATGGCAACACAATGCAGTGATTAAGCGAGTTGATGTGCTTCCTTCGGAAGGTGTTTCAAAGCCCCTTTAATAGGCGTCCCTCAAGTTTCTTTTTTATTTACTTTCAACCGTGCACTTGGCGCTCAAGGGAGCGCGATAGTTGATGGAAGGACCGCTACTTGAAACCTCATTGACGCGGGGAGTGTCTGTAGCCGACGGAAGAGCCGACGCCGCTCATGCGCAGTTTCTCTTTGGCTCTGATACATTTGACTACTGCCGGCCGCGTTTCACAAGTTTTTAATGTAGTGCTTCGTTAGTCATTATTTGTGCTCCAGGTGTGGCAAGCGACTCGAGCTCGTTTACAGCTACATTCAAGGTGGCTGCCATTCTTGTGCCGAAGAAACGAACAGCTGCGTGCCGGGCCGCAAGTTCGAAATTCGCAACGGGCGATATAGGTGTGCAGCTGCAGCAAGGAAAATTTTCAGTTGTTCCACGTGATGTCGTGATGTAGCTGTTTGCGAAGTGTGGGATTTCGCTGGACGACGACTTTAGAACGACGTGCTGTGGGACCGCAGCAGCGATCACAACGGCAGTGCTAATGAGGACGATGGCGCAAGTGTGGACGAGTAGTCCAGTATTTCACGAAAATGACGAAAACTGTTTCTAACCATCTTTGTGTGAAAGGAACAACTTCAAACTCATTCAACTTCAACTCAGGACTATTCACAGAGCGCCATTTTGATCACATGGTTTTCATAACCTATGAAAACGAGGTACACATGTTCCCACTGTGGTCATTTTGTCCGCAAACGGAAGGATCACTGTTTTAAAGCATAGTCCTACTGATTTACCCAAAAAAAAACCTGGAGGCGCAAGCTTTCGAACTAGACCAAAGCAGTGCCGGGGGAGCGCACAGGTACTGAGCGACGGTGGGCATAATTTTGACCTCAACTTAAAAGGCAACTCCTGCACCTTTAGAAATTTTAATGGCTGTTACAAGGAAAATACTAATTCTTTGTAAAAACTCAATGTCAGGTGCAAAATGACCTTTCGAATCTGAACAAGACAAAATTGAAAAAGCAACTTTTATGCTTATTTTTCGGCCAAAAAGAGTCAAAAGAGGCCCCCTTAAGCAAAACGAAAAGGCAAAAACACAAGCCCTAGCAACATCAAGATATGTGAAGGCATCGAATCTGACTCTGACATGATGGCGACCGCTAATTTCAGGCCTTGCATATTCCTCCGTTCCCATTGTGTCATAAGTATTCTGTTGCTGTACATATTTTTCAGATAATTAAGCAGGACATCGCACCTTTCAGGCAAACATATGTGAACAGAAGTATAGACTACAATCTAAGTGTTATTTCTCCTATCTCCACTCGCACTCGGACTAACTACGGCACTCAACACATAGATAACCAAACTACTACAGTATGTAATGCCTACCCTTGAATAATCCATGACGCTTCAACCAGTAAAACTAAATATCTTTATATTTAAAAATAAAATGAAGTTGCTATTTTCAGTTGTTCCTGATGCACAAAATACTTATGACATGCAGTGTGTTCCCTAGTCCCATCACCTTTTCTTTTGTGTCGCGAATTGTAGCGCTACTGCTGTATTTTTCTGTGTTTATAATGCAATGTCTCTTAATATCTAACTATGTACAAAAACAAATTGATGGTATTTATTTTTGTTTTTCGTATATTTTGTTGTTTCATTTTTTGTATTTTTGAGGAAAACGGATTCCTAGGAAAACGCTAGTTGCAATGTCGCAGTCACTAACGTCCATTCTTCTGCCATTGATGTGTAACCAGGGGTGAGGCCTCATCAGGAAGTATGCCATTAGCTTCCTTTTCCCTCATCCCGTGGGCATGCACAGCGTTTCATGTCCGAATAAAATGATTTCATCTGATTTAATATGCACAAGGACTAGCTAAGAAGTGTAACATATTTGCGCAACTTTTAGCAAGCTTTTTTTTCATCGCTTCAGCAATTTCAGGACGCATCTCGATTTACATTTGGAACCAAGGTATGCATACAATGCAAACTTTTATTTTCTAGCTGCTACTAAAGACAGCTACAATGACCTTCGCCACCAGACATGCGAGCTGCTAGGAGAACACTACCTTAGGAAGATCTTGGGGCTGCATAGCAAGCACGAGAAATGTAGAGGGTGCTATGAACATGAAGAGAAGCTGGCACTGGCCATTGAAAAAAAGTGGGCACTGAAAGAGTTCGAGTGAAGTAGCGAATGGAAAGAAGGGCAAACGGGCACAGGACTGGGCAGTGCTAAACTCAAACCCCTTAAACAAAATGCTTACAAAAACACACCAATCAGCATCAATTATATTTCCTGCATTAATGATCGCGACAATCAAATATCATATGCTGTTGACTAAGCACTGTTGATTGAAGCTGAGCACTGGCCCTGACTGAGGAGCAGACAGGTTTCTGGCTAAAAACATATACTGGGCTCCTGGCTTGAACACGAACACCGTGTATTAGCAAGCAACAGCTGCATGCAAAACCTTCCCATACGGAGGCAGCGCTGGTGCAGGGTCCACAGTAAGGAGCGGAAAAAAGGCTCGGCATGCAGCTCCAGCCCAGCCCTCGCCAGCTCCTTGTAGGGCAGCCGCAGGGCACACTCCTCGTGCAGCAGGCGCGCAGCCGCGGCGTCCTCGAACAGGCTGTCTATGTAGGGTGCCAGGCAGTCCTGCTGAAGCTGGAGGAACACAGAGTCCTCAATGCAGCGCGCATTGCCGTGGGTCTTTTTCTGGCTCAGGATGGTGATCATCGGGCGGTTCAGCTTGACAATGCCTGCACGTAGGAAAAATGTCGTGCAGAGAAGTTGGAGGAGAGGCACTTCGTAACAAGAGTTGAGATATTTCGTGCCTGGTAGGATGATGATGATGTTGATGATAACGATGCTGAGTTTTTTTTGGCACAAGGGCATCTAAAGGCAAAGAGCACCAAACACAAGGTTTCTGGTTGGCTCAGGATAAACTATGTGCACATGTTAAAATCAACATTGTCTGTATACGGCCTGAGAGTAGTGAGTATGTGCATGACTATTGTGTGTCAAGAGGGTGTATAAGTCAGGTGAAATGGCCTAAAGTAGTGCATAATGCTTAAAAATTGCGGCAGGAGTTGTTACATATAAAAGACGAAGCCAGGCTCAACCGCAGTCCTTGCTTAAGCAAGAAGGGCGAGGCATCTGGCAGCTACAGCTAAGCTCAGCATTCTCCTTTTTGAGTAGAAACAGTGCAAACGGACGAAAGACGGAGAAACACACATACCAGCGCTGACTCGCAACTACATTTCTTTTATTCGGAAAAAAAAAAAACATTTTTATACCTAACAATCACATGACATAATAGCTCCAGCGCACATGCTCAGAGTATAATCTTAAAACCACATCATCGGTCAATGGAGCTATTAGGCCATGTGATATTTAGTAATACCTTTTTAAAAATAAAAAACATAGTTGCGAGTCAGCGCTCGTCTCGTGTTTCCTCGTTCTTGGTCCTTCATTCGTTCGCACTGTTTCTACTCAAAAATGAATACATACCAACTCGCTCAACTTTCTATTCTACCACACCTTTCTCCTCAGCATTGCTGAGGTTACTTGGAATAAGAGATCTCTTTTAAAAAGCCTACATGAGCTAAAAATTTTAAATGAGATGAAAACATGAAAACATCACATAAAAATAAAGAAGGACGCACTGGTATTTCAAATGTGCATAGTTCTGGGAAGTGCTGTCATCTTTTCGTCTCCGATCTCAGGCACGTCATTAATGCATGGACAACTGAGATGTGGGCTCCGCATCTTGCATATTGTGGTGCTGGTGTATCCTTTAAAAGAAGTGAGTGTGTTATGTATGTATGCCCTGTCCTCATTCTGCAGAGAGCAACTTCTTTGAATTTGTTTTGTTTTTATGTGGAAAACCTTCCAATCCTTGGTTTTATTCTCTGAAGTTTGTTCTCTGTTTCTACGTCCTAATCCTGCTGCCTCTCTTCGCGGAGTGCAATCCTAATATGTGGCCCGAGGCCCTAGTACAAAAGGTGGTTTATATCGATCCAACTCAGTTTGGCGGCTGACGCAGCAAGCCTATTCGCTTCCTCATTTCCATCCATGTTACAGTGACCTGGTACCCAGCATGTTGTAATTTTAAGGTTCCATGTGCAAGCAGATATAAGGCATTTCAGGAGGGAATTCATTACAGGGTCTTTATAGAGTTTCCCACAGGACAGGGCCATAACTACACTTTAGGAATCTGAGTAAATGACAGAGGTTGGGATTTCCTTTTACAGGATAAATCTATCATAGCCAAAAGGATACCATGCCATTCTGGAGTAAATATGCATGTGTGTCTATTCATTCCTTTTGTGTCGGAAAAGTGACAGCTATGAACTGCACATGAAACTGAAGAAGTCTTAGAGGCATCTATGTAAAACTCTGTGCACTGATACTTTGCTTGTCGGAAGATGAAGTGCTGTTTCATGTCAATTGGAGACCCATGCTTGCCAACCTCATGAAAAGATGTTGCACAGTCAACTGGGTGCACTTCCCAGGGAGCAGTTGTCTTTAGAAGTCACCAGAACATTGGAGACTGGTATGTTCATGTCTTGGACAAGTCTGGCGACTCCAATAGGTAAAAATGGGGTTTCAGATGGTCGGTTTGTAAACAGCACTGTACTGGTTGGGTTTCACAACAGCGCACTGCATGGGTGGTCAGCATAAGATAATACCTTTGCAGCATATGTTACACTTGCAAACTCCCACCATCGTTCAATTAAGTGACCAGTAGCCAACCGCACACAAAGGTGGTACACTGCACCAAGCATTTCAAGAGCATTAGCTCTTACTCATCATGTTTCTCGATTTCTTGGCGTCTGCTACCAACTCCCTTCGGTGTGCAATATTCTAAGTCCGAGGAATTCAAGATGGTAGCCCCCATAGTAAATCGATATTGCAACCAATTTGGTGATTGACTGGTAACGTCAAGAATACATCGAATTGGTGATTGATTGGTGATGTCAATTATAAATGCAAGATGTCAAATTTGTATTTCCACTGGTGTACCTCACTTTAATCTCATTCATATCAATTCTAGTACACCACACAGATAACGCTCGTTAATTGACGTCTTCCAGATGGTGGCGACATCTTTTTAAGGTGGTTTTTCATGCTGACTCGTACATTAATGAGCCGTAGTTTATACGCGATAGAACTACGCTATTTAGAAGACTCAGCAGGCAGTCTCAATCTGTACCGCAAGACTGCTGTGACAGGATCTTCAGAAAGTTCAGCGCCTTCATGCATTTTAGTATTAGCTGCTTAATATGTGTGATGAATGTAAGCTTTTTGTCGATTATGATGCCAAGAAATTTGTGGTCATTTTGGACAGCAATACTCTGCCCGTTAAGAGTGTGCTGGGTTTGGGTCTAATATCGCGTTGTTTTGGGCATAATACACTGCCTGTCTTTTCTGTGTTGAGTTTAAATCCATTTTCGTCTGCCCACTTTGATACTTTGTTTACTCCTAGCTGAATTTGCCGCTCACAGATGGGACGAATTATGCGACTTGTAGCTTACTTGTACATCGTCAACATAAACAGAGTAGGATATTATTCTAGGTAGGATGCCCTTTGTAAAATTCATTTTGACTATGAAAAGTGTGCAGCTAAGAACACCACCTTGAGGGACACCATTCTCTTGTGTAAACTGCTTAGATAAGGAATTTCCTACACAGACCTCGAATGTTCCTTCAGACAGGTAACTATGAATGGTGATCAGCATATTAACCGAGATGCCAAAGATGAACAGGTCACAGACAGTACCATAGCACCATGTGGTATCATATGCTTTCTCTAGATCAAAGAAAACAGATAAACAGAGCTGCAAGATTTAAAGGAAATGTAAGATTCATTTCCTTATGTAAGATTCAACGGAAATGAGCTGGTCAGTGGTTGACTGGTTAGCCCTAAATACAGCTTGGTGCTGGTCAAGAAGCCCGCTGAATTCAAAGAAATGCACAAGGTTATGATTGATCATCTTTTTTAAAGAGCTTATTACCTTATTAAACAGGCACAGGATAGTTTCAAGGATTTCTTCATGCAGGTGCTTGAGCATTCCATATATGATCCTGTCAGGGCCTGCTGCTGGTGAGTTGCCACATGTTCCTAAGGCAACCTTCAACTCTTGTAAACGGGCTATTGTATGCTCCCACAGAAATCCTTTTATTTGCAATAGCTTTCAGCTCTTCAGTTAGCTTGTATCTCAAGAAAGTGTGTGTACAAACATCATCATCATCATCAGCCTTACTACACCCACTGCAGGGCAAAGGCCTTTCCCCTGTCTCTCCAATTAACCCTGTCCTATGTCAGCTGCACCCACTCTATGCCCCACAAACTTCTTAATCTCATACGCCCACCTAATTTTCTGCCGGACCCTGCTACGCTTGCCTTCTCTTGAAATCCACGCCGTTACCCTTTAGGACCAGCGATTATCTTGCCTTCGCATTACATGCCTTGCCCAAGCCCATTTCTTCCTCCTGATTTCGACTAAGATGTCATTAACCCGCGTTTGTTCCCTCACCCACTTTGCCCGCTTCCGGTCTCTTAACGTTACACCTATCATTTTTCTTCCCATAACACGCTGCGTTGTCCTTAATTGGATGCGCTGGGCTAAAAGTGTTTTCAAAGTGTACAGGCACAGGACAGCTTCAAGGGTTTCTTCATGAAGGTGCTTGAGCATTCCATGTGATCCTGTCAGGGCCTGCTGCTGTTGAGTTGCCACTAGTTACTAAGGCAACCTTCAACTCTTGTAAAGTAAACGAGCTAGTGTATCCTCCTACAGATGGCCTTTTATTTACAGTAGGTTTCTGCTCCTCAGCTAGCTTGTATCTCAAGAAAGAATCTGTATAGTGTGCTAAGCTAAAAGTGTATTCGAAGTGTTTTCCTAGTGCAGATGTCTGAAAAATTGAGCTCTATGATAGGGAATGTTGGTGCAGCTGAAGGCTGCTTTGTAGGGGGCCGAGATGGGCACACATCAGCTATGCTGTATTGCATGCCCACCGCGATGAGACGTCGCCCAGCCCCTTGGCGTGCTGCGGTAGCACAGTATCTTCCAAAGAGAAACTTCCAGGCTTCAGAGCATGTTGTTTTCAGTTACCTTGATCTGAACTACTTTTTTCTGGTTCTCAAAAGCCTGACATGCTCGTAAGTATGTGGCGTGTGGCCCGTGACAGTTGGGACATTCTGCTTGAGCAGCACTGCTGTTATCAGCTGGGAGCTCATGGGAACCGCACTTCGTACAGGTGAGTTTTCCACGGCATGTTTTGGACCAGTGTCCATACTTTTGGCAGTTGAAGCATCTTCTAAGGTTTGGGATATAGGGACAGACTTTACAGTGGATGAATTCTGCTTTCACAGCATCTGGTAGACAGGACTGTTCAAATGTTCGGACGATACGGGGTGTCACCACCTCTCAACCGTTCCGCGTTATGGTGATGCGACGAAGGGCAATGACCCCTTGATCTCAGAAGCCTTCCAGGAGATCAGAACCTCACTCTGTTTTGCGAATCAGATCTCACTCTGATATGACACCTTGTACAGTGTTTAGATTGCGGTGAGGGGTGACAGTCACCAGGAGGTGTGAGCAAACTGCTTTTGCCCGAGAAGAGTGTCAGAGCGATCTTTCTGCGACACTTCAATAATAAGGTTACCAGATGAAAGTTTTTGCTTTTTATACTTTTTTCTATCCTTTTCTCAGGGGTTCTAGCAAATAAAAAAACAGACTTGTAGCAAGTGGGTCGTTATCTACCAGAAAGTGAATAACCAGGAAATGAGGATTCCTCAAGTGGTTACAGCCAGGTCGGGTATTAGTGAAGCTTTCATCAGTGCGGTTCCTTTTCAGTGACCAATAAGGTTCTTTGGAACAAGAACTGTTCATGCGATATGGGTATCCTGACGGCTACTAAATTATCGCCTGTGTTTCACCGTCTTATTTACAGGACTGGTAAACAGATGGGGAGCCCGTCAGCCAGAGGTTGACCATGGCCCTGGCCGCCACCGTTCATGGTTTCTACCCTTCACCTAAAAAGCTATAGCCACAGTGCGGATGACAGCTTCGGTATGGGGGCTAAGGTTTCGTGGTGGCACAAGCACCATCACTCAAGGTGCCCTGGCAGGGTCGTCCCTGGTAGGGGAGTTTCATTCACAGTGGAAGTGTGAAACTGCACATGCGCTTTCTTTTATGCACGAGTCATGCTCACAGTGAATTTTATACCTGTTATAGCCTCACTGTAAACCCACTGCTTATGCCCCATCATATATGTTTCATGGTATGCTGCAAGTAAATCTTCATTTTAGGCTTGTGCAAATAGTGCTTTTTTTTTATTCAAAGTGAATTCAAAGAAATTAGTAATTTTCTTGGAATAATTTTAAAGTGAATATTTTGAACACTTCGGGCACACAAAAAATGTTGAATGGCACAGCAGGAACCGTACTTACATTATTGTAAGTACACCTATTTTTCAAAGTTTGAAAATCTGAAGTGGAGGGGGTTGACTTGCAACCGAAACCAAAGCATCGCACCATAAATAAAGGCAAGACAAATGAGATATCAGGCATCCTACAGCATGGCTGCATTTTTGCTGCGCGGCTCCGTCGCATTGCTCTTGGTGCTGGCCTTGAGCAGCTGCTATGTCAACGCACAGAACTGGCATCCCTACTACCGCGCTCTTCCCCCCCCCTTCACACGTGGCTGCAGATTGCGGCTGCTGCGGCAGCCTGATAACGCATTCGCGTTCTACTTTTAATTGGCATCCTCCAAGTTTTTTTTTTATTTATTTCAACTGCACGCTGGGTGCTCAAAGGGGCATTGATAGTTGATGGAAGGGCCGCTGTTCCAACCACGCCAGCACCGCCACTCGGAAAGGAAATGGCGCCGGGGAGTGTCGGTAGCCGACGGAAGAGTCGCCGCCGCTCACACGTACTTTCTCCTTGGATCTGACGCATTTGACTACTGCCTGTCACGTTTCACAAGTTTTTAAATGTAGTGCTTCGTCATTCGTGCTCCTGGTCACGTAAGCGACCGGTGCTTGTTCACGGCTACATTCAAGATGGTTGTCATTCTTTACGCCGAAGAAACGAACTGCGCGCCGGACTGTGAGTTCGACGTTCGCAACGGGTGATACATGTGTGGCAGCTGCAGCAAGACAAAATTTTCTGCTGTTCCACGCAATGTCGTGATGTGGCTATTTGCTAAGTGCGAGATTTCGCTGCACGACGACGTTAGAACGACGAGCTGTGGTACCGCAGCAGCAATCACGACGGCATCGCTAGTGAGGGCGATAGTGCAAGTGTGGACGAGTAGTCCAGTGAACATAGTGGACGTAAGCACTAGGAACGCACATCAAGGCTGCTTCTGCTGCTCTGCCGCTTCTGCTGCTCGGCTGTCACGCACGGCAGCCGATAGCAGCTGGAGATAAGCGGAGGCCCCACGATAGTGCTATCGCATTCTATTAGTAAAGTCCAAGCGTAAACAACCTCGTTTTTTTTTTTCAGAAATGTAATGTGTGTGTGTGTGGGGGGGTCGACTTACAATCGTGTAAATATGGTAAATATTTCACCTATTGCATGGTGCACTGTAGCCCGTGCACATCTGACAGGCATGTAATGGCAGGCATGACGAATACAGGAGAGCCCAGTCACTCGGCCAAAACACAGCCTGGCTGTGCAGTTTCGGTTTAGAGTTTCATCGCCAGCCTGCGGAGAAGATGGGTATCGGCCGCACATTCACTAGCCGTCCAAACCCAGCTGCACGCAGACGCCGACCGGCGCATCACTGGTCATTTTCTTTTAGAAGCAGCCTTGATGTGCGTTCCCAACAAGTCCACTATGTTCTTCCAGTACACAAACTGTGGGCTTGTCAAGGTGTTTTCACTGTCTGTGTGATGCAGCCTCTTCATGAGGCTTCACTGCATTTTCAGCAACCCTTTTTTTTACTCTGGGAAAGAGGAGAAGGCGGGATAATTAAAGAACTTCTCCACGCTCTTGAAGTCCAAACTAGCAATGTTTTACTACCCATCATATTATTTATAGTTTCCAGTCATGTGTTAATTCATGAATTTCATCTTGTTATAATTTTTGCACGACCACATAAGAGGTTGTATACTGCTATGCTGTCTAATCAAGCAATATTCATTCCCGTTCACATCATTTTTCTTACCTTGTGCCTAGAAAAAAAACTTTTTTTTTTTAATAAGAACTGTGAAATTTGTTAATCTTTTTCTGACAATTTTTTTATACCAAACAAACATTTGACACTCGATTCAGTACCCAAAGCCCTCCTTTCTTCATACTCATACCTGATTTATATTAAAAATTTCTATAATTGTGCACCCCTAATACAATGAATGATAAGTATTCTTGTTATCACCAGATAAACAATAAGGCAATAATGGCGATTGGAAAGGTGGACATAACAGAATGTCATCTCTGCCGAAGTTGCACAAATATACTATCCATGAAAATGTGCTCGTGCTTAAATACTTATCTCTGCTGAGCAGTTTTGTGCAAACAACCAATACAACTGTCTCACGTGGTCTGCTGGTCTTGAGAATGAAAAGGTCCTCGCTGTCACTTGGGTACTTGTACATGCTTTGACGGAAGATGATGCAGTCGCCCTCCAGCGTGGGGTCTTCCACCAACATTCCTTTGCAACCACCATACCGTATCTGCACAGCACTTGGCTTGCCCTCTCGTGGAAGTATTTCATGTACCTGCATATCATGCCATCTTAAATCAGACACACCGTCACAAGAAGTGAACCCACACAGAATGCTTTAGTAAAGGGGGGACACAACTTTGAAATCCGAAAAAAAAAAAAAATGGCCAAAAAACATTTTCTGAAAATTGCTGTATCTGCTTGCAGGTCTCCTTTTTTACGCTCTCCTGAAGTTTCACAGCTGAAATCGACCAGGAAGTAGTCTAAAAAAATTGCTTCATGAACTGCTGCAACTCTGCGTTGTGAAGAGATGCTACAACAATGGGCGTTTTTCTCTGTTGCAGTTTTCAGGCTAGATACTCACCTTGCGGAGCAGATTTCTTCATGACTGTTTCATCTATTTTGACCCTGTTTATTTTGTTATGCTCCTAGGACCATAATGAAAGTTAAGATTTTCTTTGTTTTTCAAATTTGTGAATTTTATATTTGCAGTATAAAATTTTCTTCACACTCTAGATATGTCATGGACACTGCATCACAAAAATTCAAAACCAAAATATGTGCTTTGTGAAAAAAAGAAAAATCTTAGAATGTCTTGACCACAGTGCAAGAATAGAGAGGTGTGCCAACACCGCCGCTTGTCCTGCACTCCGAACGTTGCGCGATAAGTCTCGCAGTTTCACTGCCTGCCAACAGATGGTGACACAGAAAAGCGGGCACTCCCACTGTTTGCGCCGTTGTCGTCTGCTTGCAGTGAATGCACCGTTGAACGTAAGTTTTGTTCGGCACTGACTTCCAATTCGGTCTGTATTGTTGTTCTTTGACTGAAACATGACTGCATTTTGATTGTGGTGGTGTATATTGTTGTCGCCAGTGCTTCTGTGCTTCGACGATGGGATGAAATTGCTTTGCTCCGCAATGCACGACGGATTACAAGTCGTACAAGGAAAAGTTATAATTGTGGCTGTTTTCAGCACCAAAGGACGAAGAACGTTTGAAGGTATGGAGAAATGGCATCCCACGTAAGGATCGTTTGCAGCAACCTTCAGAGTATTTATGTGAGAAGCATTTCGAGCCTCACCTCGAGTCGAAAACATGGGAAGCCATGTACCAGGGTCATACACATACTCGTATGTACACCGCGGCGACCATGGCTTGCGAAAGATGCAGTGCCAACAAGGTTCCTTGACTGCCTTGAACACCTGTCGAAAGTTAGGAAGGAACGGAAAAGACCTGCTGAAAGGCGCTATATTCCGGTGCCAAAAAAACGCCGTGTTCTTCACGAGCTGCTCGACGGTCCTCAAGAGGATGCGGCGAATCGATACCCATCTATGGAGGAGGGCCCTCAGGAATCATCCTCTTCAGACACACCATCACGTGGCTTCAACTACTTGCTTGAAGTGTCACTGAACATTTTACCTTCTATAGCTCTTGGGGCTGCCATTGACTCGAACTAGATGGAGTCAGAAGCGTGTACTTTTGAAAAGCTGAGCGCATCAAAGTTGACCACTCGACAGCACCACCAATCCCATCTCCTCCAGTCGTGTCAACAAGGATCGTAGACGTCGCCGAGGACACGACAATGATGGAAGGAAAATCTTACTAGATGAATTTCAGCTGCCAAGTGATACACGAAGAGCCGAAAATGTGGCCGCTTTGCTCAAACAAGTGGACGACGCTGTTGTCTGTCGTGGTGGAGAAAATTCAAAGGCTTACCATCAAGTTCAGCTGGTAAGTGGTGGCACTAGCAATGCAAGTTTATTCTGCAGCCAGGTCTAAGCACTTGTCCAAGATATGCCTCAGTTTGTCAGACGCCTTGAGACTCCGCGAAAAGCGGTTACCAAAGAAAGGATGCATCATTGAGGATGTGCGAGTACTGCAAAGCAAAGAAAAAAGAAATGGGAAACAGGATGCAAACACTGAGGAAAATGTCAAAGCTTTCCCAAGTGTACTCTTGTTTGCAATCGTGGAAAGGCCGGGATTTTTTAATTTCTAAGGCAAGAAAAGCGAGGTCTAATTTCCATGCAGTTTGTCTTGTAGGTCGTACATGTGCTCTTTCGCGCATCAGTGACACAGATTTTATAGTGCCTTGCCAAACGAGGTTATGTGCAACATTATGCAGTTTCAGTAGCATGCGGACCGATTCACAGTCAGGCCTGCGCTCTTTTGGCGTGTGCGGGATATTTTCATACTATGGCAAGAATTTCAAGTTTCATTTATTTAATGTCTGCAATACAGAAAATTGAAGCCATCAGATTCTGCTCAGGTTGCTCACCGCGGTCCGCACCACTGCTCAGACAACCTGCACGCCCTGTTGGACTAAGTCCCCTGAATGTTTTTCGGTTTGGCGGGTTGATGAATTAAGAACGACTGATCAATACAGGCATCCACATTTTATCAGACTGGTGGCAAGCGAATTGTTGGAATTCCAATGTTTCGCACTGGCTAAAAAGCCTGAAGGGCACGAGAACAACTGGTAAATACTGAGAATTATCGGAAAATATGCATCGTATTTTTGGTTATTTACTCATTTTGGCTAAACTTTGTATTTGAACTAGGTGTTCTCATTGCCTCTCAATGTATACTTTCCCAATATTCCAACATTTTCTTGCCAACGTCTATTGCTGCCCAATTTAATTCGCAGTATCTAACTTCAAAAGCAGTCACAGTCAAGTGGCGCCATCTGGCCGAGAGCCGAGAACTGCGAGGGGATCTGTACTACCTGCAAAGCGCTCGTTGAGACACCTTTCTATTCTTACACCATGGTCTTGACCTGTAGCACGACACTAGGAACACAGTGAATGTTTAGCCAGTCTTCTGTCCCATTATTTTTAAAACTGCAGTGCTTTCACAAGAAGCGGAAAAAAAATGTATAGTAAAAACAATTTTATGGGGATACAACAGTGAAATTTTGTGAGAGCAGTCATAAACTAATAGCATGCTGAAAAAATTTCCCAGAAATGTATCGAAAAATTAATTTTTTGCTGAAAGCCACGTCCCCCTTTAAAAGTAAGCATCCTATGCTGGTAACAATGGTCACAGACAGAAATCATCACTGGCGAGCAAAGAGGAGGACACGGCCTCAAACTTCGATCTACCAGATGTGACCGTGCAGGCATTTAAAAAGTGTGGCATTTCGAACGCCTTGGATGGCACTGAGGACGACTTGCTGTGGTCTGTGGACAGTGAGAAAGAGCTCTCGTCCGACTCTGACGGTAAGTAGCCTACAATGTCTACGTCTTGTGGTGCTTGTGTGTGTGTGTGTGTGCCGATTTATGTGCCATAAAATGTTTATACAATTATGAGGTGTCTGTTCGCGTTATTTTTTATGTGCACAATAGAATCGGCATCAAATTATTTTTTTTGGTTTCCGGTCCTTAAATTCTACTGTGCGTTACAATCGGGGGCACATTAGAATCGTGCAAACACGGTATTAACACACCGATCGTTACTCGTAACCCCCACACTGTAAAATAACACTTCTTGAACAGTACCATTCTTCTTACTTTGGAATGAATTTCTTTTTTTTTTTTTTCACATACATGCTTGAACTGAGCAAAGTGCATCAAATGAGCATTCACGAACAGTATCAATGGTAAGATGCACTGGCAATAACACCATACTTGCCAAGCTACTGGGTCAGTCACATGAGCCAGTTTTCATTATGAGGAACTTTCACACTGCAGTCACAAGGGCACTTTCAATGCTGATCTAGTCAATTAGGATCAAACTCGACGGAGAGACAGCACTGACACACCGAGCCAATTTTAATGCCACCAGGCATCCCATCAATCGCTTGGCACCTGGTAACTCGTCAATCAGGGTTGAGTGTAAACATAGGTGACCATCAACTCAATAGCCCTAGCAGCATTATCAGACAGTGTCTCACTCACCATACACAAGCATCGGGTATGTGCACACTCACCTTGGCAAGAAGTGGCGAAGAAATGCGCCCAACTCCGTCTGAGAAGATGTAGTGCAGGTTCTTGCGCGGCCCCTTGAGTTCGATGTCCGGCACCACACTGGTCCACTCCTGTGGGACATGTATTTTGCCCATCGACTGGGAAAATGCAAGCCCCAGCCGTGCCATGTACTTAGAAGCCAGACGCAGGCTCGAAAGGTCGCCCAATGCACGCCGCACATCCTCTGCGCTGCGGCCTTTCGAGTCAAGCGAATAGAACCATGCACCATGGCTGCGTAGCTGACTTGTTGACGATGCCAGAAACATGTACCTACGCAAAGTTGTAGCAGCTCCTGTGGTAGACTGTACAGAGATGCAGTTGCCAGTATGTGCAGCAGAGTCAGAGCTCAACCAATTCACGTAGGCTCAGATTCATCTGCACTCATGTTAGGTCACTAAGACTTGCTCACACAGAAGGTCACACGGACTCAGTTTCTCCAAATCACTAGAGACTCTGACTTCCTGTCAGACTTTCTCTCACCAGGGCTTACTACGACCCAATCAGACACAAGCACAGCCAGACCTTGACTGGCTCACATAAACTTACTTTTTTATAAAACTCACTCAGACCTCACCTCACCTAGACCCAGACTGACATGGGCTTCGAATGACATGGACTCCACTTGGACTCTCTCAGTTGCATTTAAACTTTGCACTCAGATGCAAGTTGATGTGCAAACTAGCAGAAGTGATGGGCCTCAAAGTGAACCCGCTGATGTATGCACATAATGACTACTTTGTACCTTCAAAGTTCCATGCACGTCTTTGTGCGAAACGCCGCCGTGCGTCCTCCCTTACGACGGTCCGTTCAAGATCCTCAAGCGGCAACGCAAGTACTTTCTGTTGCTTCTCAACAGCTGGGAGGATAATATCTTCCTTCATTGATCATCTAAAGCCTGCTTACTTCGACTCTGACGACTTAACTACTTGTGCTGCCGCATCCCTTCCTGACCGGGCCGGTCCACCTCGCCGTGTTTGTTTCAAGGAAACGTCATCCACACTTCGCCATTCATCACTCTCACGGCTTCCTCGCTAGAAGGGGGGCCCTGTAGCGGCCTACCAGGTGCTATGATAGTCCGGCCGAAGAGAAAGACGACTCACGCCGGCTTACGCGCAAGTGCGGGCACAGGAGATTCTGCGCAGTCTGCACACAGTCTGGTTTACGCCTGGATGAGTTGGCCTGATAAAATATAATTGTGGACATCAGGCAATGATGTCAGTCTGGTACTCCTACGCCACAAGTTCCTTGCAAGAAACCTTGGAGGTCAAGGTGTCCTCATGTTTCACTTGCCATATGAAAGCTGGCTCTTCCATGCGCAAAACAATATTAGCTGCAACCAAAAGCAGACTTCCTTAGAGCTTGAAGATAGTGCCACCAGTCAACTTACAAAGGTATCACATCACCACTATACAGCATGGCCTACAAAACAGCACAATTCTGTGCAGAAGAAATGTAAACCTAGCAAAAAGACGTAATACCTAGATGATGAAAACCCATGCATTCCTCTGCAAACAAAAACATGACATCAAAGAGCCCTGCTGTCACAGATAAGCTGCTGCGCACACCGTTATCACTGAGCTAAGCAGTGGCTGTCGTTAAGCAGATATTGAATGGCAACCATTATTTGAAGTGCTTGGCTTGCCCAACTGGACAGACTAACCACTGTCTTTCTCCCATTTTTTGGTTACTCATACATACGCACAAGTAAAAAAGACATACCTCGCATAGTTCAGGCCAGCCACAATAAGCTTTCAACCAGTAACAGTGAAACCATCAAGCAGCAAGAACAGAGTGTTGGCAAAAAAGGCAAGCTTCACACAATTCAGCCACCTGACAAAATGACAAAAGCTAACTTTACCGACATTCAAATTAATACCCCTGTCACACGGCACTCCTCGAA
Organism: Amblyomma americanum; assembly: GCF_052857255.1. Classification (NCBI taxonomy): domain Eukaryota; kingdom Metazoa; phylum Arthropoda; class Arachnida; order Ixodida; family Ixodidae; genus Amblyomma; species Amblyomma americanum. Next base: position 2,797,814 of record NC_135507.1, on the reverse strand, counting down.
GGTCTTTCCAGCAAAGGCACCTTTTTCACCAAAGGAGCGAAAGCTTAAAGGAGCAGCGACGCTGCTACACGGTGCAGCCCAAAGGTGAAACAGTTGTTGATGCTTAGCTCACGCTGCTTTGCTCGAGCTGGCTGAAGTGGGTGTTTAAAGTGGGGAATTCTGTTCATTCGTTGAGCTCAGACAATTTTTTTTCATTCTAATTGCTTGCTTGAAATAACTGCAACAGCTACTCTCATCAGCAGCAGCAGGTTTAGTGTATTGCCTTTTCCACCAGGGGCACTCAGTGTTGCTGCAACACTTTACTGTCTTAAAATCTGGGCATAAAATATAAACAATAAACACTACACAAAAAGCAAGGCCAGACACAACTTTTGTGTCTTTAAAAGATATTTTCAAACATTGTTGGCTTCATCTACTTTTTTTTCATTTCTTTTACTTTTTGACGTTGGATGGCACTGCGATCGCAGGTTCTCGAAGGCCGCGCCATTGGGCTCCAAAGGTCTCGGGCGGGCGCCTTTGCCTCCAAGGCCCTTAGCGACAAAGGCGCAACATTTGTGCCGTGTAGCTGCACACCTTACGCCTTTGGATATAGGGACCCGATTCTCAAAGGCCTTAGCGGTGCCCATGTGGCAGGGGTATAAATCTATACACAGCTGTGGCTCAGTGGCCATGACATTCAGCTGCCGAGCCCAAGGTCGTGGGAGCCCAAGGTCGTGGGATCAAATCTAAGCCCCCGCAGCCACATTTCGATGGAGGCGAAATGCAAAACAAACCAGTATGATGTATGATGTCAGCGCACATTTAATAACCCCAGGTGGTCAAAATTAATCTGCAGCCCACCACTAAGGCATCTCTCGGAGCCCATATGCTGCTTTGGAACATTAAACGCTATACAGTAGCCAATAGATTTTTTGGACCCAGCAGGACCTGAAAATTGCCCGAATGATAGAACCGTCCGAAAACTCCGAGAACTTTAAAAAAATCGGCTTGCTGCAGGAAACCAGTTTTCAAAACTGCAAACTTCACAATTTCCCACATTCTCTTTGCAAGAGATAATGTGTATTAGATAGCATTTGCGACACAGGCATGCTTTCATGAAGTCTACACCATCTCACGTCACTGATACCAGACAGCTACCAAGAATACTAGATAGCCAAGCCAATCTGTCCAACTGACTCTTTGTAAATCCAAGATAGCGCCTAACATGGCAGTGAAGGGGCTGATACCTGCTCGTATCTAGGTTAGGTCCAAGAAACAAACTTTCATTAAAAAAATCATCTCCACAGTATGGCTGGCATCTATTTTAGCCCAAAAAATCTAACTCTTGGACTCCACAGACTCCGAAATATCGGCCCTGAATAATGTGCACATTTCTATGAGGTGCCTGATGGTTCCTCAATAAAGTCCAAAATATTGCAAAAGTATGAATTATTAGAGTCCAAAAAATCGGTCGGTAGCTCTACACTTATCAACATCAGTGTGCAGATCAGGATTCCAATAGCTCAAAAAATTGACACAATGATTACCATAGTCGGTAATGCGAAATTGCTGCGAAATGCTCTTCACACATCACTTGCGACCGCTGACTAGTGGCGTGTTACGATGCTAGCCACCCTCCAGGATCTTCCCGTGTCAGCCACCTTCACATGTGCCGTGTTAAGCTGACGCCCACGACTATGGCACAGAATTCACAAACGGGCATCTAAGAGCTGTGCTCTAAAACACAGCTGCAACTCACTTGCGACCAGCAATGGTGATACCATCAAGAAGCTTCGGCCGGACTTGGAAAAAAAGAAAGTCTCTCCGGTGGATGCCCAGCGAGAAGGACATCTTGCTGCCATCCTCGTCTCGCAACAGAACACGCAGTGCATGCTCAGGTTCGAAGTGAACGAGGATTCGACTCGTGCTGATAGGCTGTGGCGGCATCGGCAGGATTCGGGTGGGTGTCAGCACCACTCGCCGCACAAGCACCACATGCGCCGGCAGTTGCTGGCCCAGCACACCCCCTGTCAGTGCATTTGGTTGCTGGCGCATCGCATGGTACCGGCTGTACAAGCCCTCCAGTCCAGCCTGCACACATCATGTTCAGTCGTTCCATACAAGTTGTGCTTGAGTATAGTGATTCTCACTGCGTTCCATTCAAATTCATTATGATCTCATGGCTGCCGTCTTGATTTTGTCTCGTAGAACAGACAGCAAAAAACAATCTGCATGCGAGATTTGGGCTCAAGAAAAAGGCAGAGGATTTCACAGAGGAATTTCGTTTGACAGGAAAAGATACACTTGTGCCAGGGCTACAAGCAGCCTTACATCTGTTCTCAATTTGGATGAACCACAAAGGCAAAGTGTTATCTTGTCTTTAACTAGACTCACAACAAGAATGTTAACTAGCTACAAAAGGCAGTCTCTAAAACATTACAATGCAAACAAAAAAACTAGAGGTAATTGGATCAGTGTAATGCAGATGATGAGCACTAGCTGGACTCCACTGTGCCTTTCCAGAATTAAAAAAAAAAAACACTTTCCACATCACCACTCACCTGGCCAAGTAGAGAGTAGCATAAATGAAATTCATAACATCTGATGAAAGTATTGAACGTTAGCCATACACAAACATAACAGTCCACTGACCTTGACACTGCCTGCACCTTAAAGAGCAACAACATAGTCCCTTGCTAATGAACATTTACTTCAATGTCTGTGCACAAATTTCAATGCATACCACTTTTTTAGATCACTTATTATTGCTTCCGCAAAGCACCATCCATTCTAAAGCAGCCTCCTGCAGCCAACTACAGCGCATGTATATGTGTGGCTTTCTGGCTTCACCTTTAAAAAAGTATGAGCAACTCAAAGAAAACTTGCCCCAGGAAAATGGTGAAAGTGGCAACACTCTGAGCAATCTGAAGCTGTTGAGTACAAACCTGGAAGCTGGTAAGACGCCCCTTGTCGAATGCCTGCTGCAGAGAATACAGGGCCTCTTCTAAGGCGTCAGGGTCTTCCGATGCCATACGCGTTATTACCTCTGTTGCCTTTGACTTGTGATCACTCAGCAACAGTTCATCAGCCACCTGCAGAAGCATACACAAATGACCCAGTTTGCAGGGGCAATCCAAGAACGGTTCCAGGTCCTTGCAATCACTGAAAACTGGCTTATTTCAAGATTTCTGTGCCTTCTTGCCCAAAGAGGTCCGTGAAATCAGCCCAGTCCCTTTCTGGGCTCACAGACCCAGCCTAGGCACCCAACCTAGGCACTCTAAAGACTGCAGTCACAACTGAACTTTTAAAGAGAAGCTGAACCAATATTGACAGTTCATCAAGATTCAACGATTAGATTCAACGATTGGAATGCATAAAACCAATAGATAAATCATGCCGATTTTTTTTTTGCACCAGCATTTAAAATGGTGATGTAATTGCTGATTAAATCTCGGGCTTCTCCTCTCAACAATGGAGAAGTGTGGAGAAGCTCAGTGATGATGTCCTGGATGGTGAGATTTCAAATTTCCACTGCCTTCGCCTATACTCCATCCCATATCTAACATGGAGCACTACCAAAAATGGAGACCTCCTCAGGCAATCAGGAGAGCAAATCGAACATGTTCCTCTGCACCACATTAAACGTGTTTTGCCGCACCGAGTCATCTGTGTCATCTGCTTGTGTCGTACACAGGTATAGTAAGAAAAAAGTATAAATCGAAGCTGTCTACGTACCATATACGTATGCATGCTTACGTACACTAAACACAAGCATTTTGCAGGCCATTACGCCATTTCTCACATTCGCACTTTTAGTTCAGTGTATGCAAGCAGAGATGCACCGATGAGCTCAGCCTAGTGGCACCATAAGATAGTTGGAATGGGAAGCATTTTTGTCAACAAACCGTGGCTCCTCTTTAGGACTACAAGTGGCAGAATTCTCACTCTAAAGAAAAAAACAAGTTTATCACTCCGATGTTTTGTTTTAGGCGAGATGAGCCAAAATGAAAGTCCGGTGCCCCATATATGGCCAGTGAACGCACTGAAAACGGCGGTAACAGCAACAAATTCAGTCTGAGGCAAGGGGATCTACTACAAAAGGCGCCGCCATTTTGGAAACAATGTTTTAGAGCATGCAAGGATCGCACACGCTAAACTTGGGAAATAACATAAGTAACGTGAGTGTACGTAAAGGCTCGATATGAAATACCATTTATTTGGCGCATGCACATTTTAAAGCATGGTTTCCCATATGCCCGTATACATATTTCATACCGGCACTACATTGCACACCATCAGAACGTTGCCTGTGCACTCATGGCTGCTTTGGTAGTCCAGAAAGGAACTACTGGGATGGAGTATAAACCCTGTCATGTGTCGGTGGATGTCGCCAAAAATGCTCTAGGAATTTTTGTTAGTGTTGCTTTTCTTTTGGTAGCGTTGGTTTTCTTCCTTCAAAGAAAATTTTGTCCTTCAGAAATGCGTGCATGGCATCTTTATGCGTCCCCAACCAGCGCCCTGCACTGGGGTGAAGCCTGAAAGCTGTCGTGGCTTTATTCAAAGATTTTGTAACCTTTTCATATGCTAGCAGAAAAATGCTTAACATGCTTTCACTAATTCAGCCTTTGTAAGCTCGTCAAATTGTAGAACTCCTTCAGTTATCCTTTACGCAGCTATTGACATCCCTCCCCTACTTTTGCCATTTGTAGAAAATTCAGCTGCATTCCATTCACTGTGAGGCATCGTCCAAGGAACACCTGCACACAAGACTCCCTAGAGAAAAAAAAAAACCTCTCGGGCGATCCTCAAGGGGTTGCTTGAATGAGTCAGTATTTTCTGTTGTAGCTCCGCCTTAACAGTATGACGAGATAGCAATAATGGTTTGACGGTCATATATGTGGAATTGGCCATTCTCTACTTTACATTCATAGATTGCCAGAGGTCGCTATACCACTCGTGGTGCAACAGTTAAGTGATGCACCACTGCCCAAGCAGGTAGATGCTTCAAACACAGCCACAGGTGAAGCTTGTGGGACCCAGGCTGCTTTGCCCGAGCAACCTCTTGCAACCAATCATTAATTTAACTGCCACGTGCCTCAGTGGGCAGGTTGTGAAGACATCACAAGGTTTATATTGCACAGCACGACAGTCGCCATTTCTCCTTGCACAGATTCTTGCAATGCTAACACAGTAATAAATAAATAAATAAATGTTTTTTCTTGTGCAGTTATGGCTTTTATCTGAGACATGTCACTAGATTTCTCTCTGCTATGCCCTCTTTCAAAACATAGACGTCTGCAAGTAAAATTTCTTTTCCTTCTCAACATCAAGTCTACATCACATGGCACGTGCGCATCATGCCAGACCCGTTTTCACCCACGTGGGAAAAACTATGTCATGCACCATCACGTGCTAACACACAGCTAGCGCAGAGCGCAGGTAACACAACTGAGCTGCACAGCAGGACACTCTGTGGGATAGGAGAGTTGGGAAAGTACTATGAGGTGAGAAGAATGTGAAAGTGCATAAATGGTGCGGAGTGAAAGCAGAATTGCGATGTGCAGAATGTACTGGTGTGATGCATGATGTTTGTTTAAGGTTTATGGGGATTTAACATCCCAAACCAACTCAGGCTATGAGGGACGTCGTAGTGAAGGGCTCTGGACCAGGGCACCGACATCGCACAGTACATGGACCTCTAGAAGTTCACCTCCATCGAAAATCGAACACCGCGGCCTGGATCAAACCTGCGTCTTTTGGGTCAGCAGCCGAGCGCCATAACCACTGAGCCGCCGCGGCGGCTGCAGCATGATGTTTGTGCTGTGTTTTATGGCACATAGGCAACTAAGGCCACCATGCTCTAGGCAAAAGGTATAAAAAAAGTTTTATTGCTGAATTTTACAGAAATGTGCAAAATCATTGGTGGTGTAGAGGATCTAAAACATTAGTACTACCTTGTGATCATATAGAAAAGAAATTTTAGAAATGGCTACTAGTAAAAGCTTTAAAGAGGATTGGGTAACCTCAGCAGCTATCCTTGGCTGGGCAAAAATCTTGAGGCTCCGAATGAACCAAATAAACACCCCAGCCTTCTTCTCAGGAATTAGAAGGCAGCCGAGGCCTACCAAAAAAACTAACAATGCTGTTGGTCAGAATTTAGAGTTCCTTAAGAAATCTTGCTTCTCTTAAAAACACAAGACATGTCAAAAATTGCATTATCTTCTAGGAGGTTTAGTTTATGGTTTCTGGGGGTTTAATGTCCCAAACCAACTCAGGCTATGAGGAACACCGTAGTGAAGGGCTCCACAAATTTCGACCGCCTGGGGTTCTTGAATGTGCACTGACATCACACAGTAGACGGGCCTCTAGAATTTCGCCATCATCGAAATTCAACCGCCATGGCCAGGATCGAAACCCGCAGTGTTCTGTGTCATCAGCCGAGCGCCATAACCACTGAGCCACTGCGGCGGCTTAATATCTCCTAAAAGCAGTGTTGGATAAAAGAGAATAAATTCACTATAAAATTGAATAGAGTGCTTATTTCTTTGTTTTTCCAATTTCACACAAAAGAATACTATGTGGTTAACCTTAAGTTCATCTCCGCATTTTTTGCAAACAGGTTTGTCTTGTTTTGTTTGCACGAAGTTGTATGTAAGGAGTGTGTGGTCTATTCAGAGACAGCAGATAAACACTTCTTTGAAATGTTCCTGGTGCACAAGACTTCCATTCCCCTAAAACCGGTTTTACTGAATGTATGTTATTTACTTCACTGTTCCAGGACAACTGTCATTTTTTTTCTTAACTTACGTTGTGCTAAGTTCATGCAATCCTTAAAGGGCACATTTACTTTATTTCCTTGCTATGAGCTAGAGCAGCACACAAATCTGCTCTCTCGTTGCCTTTTATTCAGACATGACTGAAAACCCAGCATATATTTATATTTCGTCCTTGAGCTGTGGCTGTTACTATGTCGTGTATGATGTCATCAAGTAGAGGAGTGATTGCACTTCAAAGGGAACAGCTGTAAGAACGCTAAGGGAGTCTGTGTAACCATATTCTTCATGAGGTTCTCATTTACTATTTTTTCTATAGTTACACAAATAGCGTAACATTCAACAGTGAAAATGGATGCACACTATGGAAGTATTAGTTTCCTCCCAGTTCCATCATACCACTGCGCTGCCAACATACGTAACCACCAGTTTTCGAACAATCAATATAAAAATATGTGAAGTCACCATGTTGATACTCAAGTGTATGAAATTCTTGTATAATATGTTGTTGCAGAGCGTGCTTTTTGCAAAACTGTGTAGTGGTGAAATTGCAGATTCCAGGGAAATTGTACCACAGAGGTAGTGGATCTCGTCTGGGTGATGTCAGGTTACGTCCTGTATATCGAGATTCTGGCACATCTCTTCGAATCACAAGATCAGTGGCCGGGTACTTCAAGGTTTGTTGAATATTATTCTAGGACATTTCATTACGACTGGATAGCAGATGTGTTTTGGTAGAGATCCTACTTAAAAGACATGTGCACAAGATATAGCAGTTCTTCCGATTTCAAACCAGGTCATAGAAGCTGACTACAGGAGATGTCCTGCATGCTGAACCATACACAATGCACCCATAATCGAAGGAGGAACATACCAAAGAGCGACAGATATGCAGAAGACATGTTCTATCACACTCAAACGCTTCCTTGAGAGCACTTGAGCATGTTTAGAGATTGGGAGGCTTTCTTTTTCAGTGTGTTTATATAGGGCGGGAATGTGTTTTTTATTGAATGTTATCCCTAAAAATTTATGTTCCTGTTTTATTGGTAGCATGATTTATTTTAGGTGTAGCGTGGGGTCGTTCTGCAAGTCTCTTTTGAGCAAGAAAAGAACTGCTACTATTTTTTGTAGAGAGAACTTAGAAGCATGCTATACTGGGCGAGTTGGTTGGTGTTCATTCTGACAACCAGCGCGAAATTCAACAAGAAACAGAAAGTCGGCGCACGTGTTGCCTTTTATTTCTGTCCCTTGTCGAATTTTACACTGGTCGTCAGAATAGAGAACTTAAACCCATTTCTGTCTGCCCAAATCGCGTCTTTTCATTGCGAGTTGTATCTGTCTCTCGCAGGTTAATAAGCTGGTTGATGTGCATGCAATTTGAAGGTCGTCGCATATAATGAGTATATCACGGAATTTGGAATTATTTTAGTCATCTTTACGGATAGTTATTCTCCGGACAATGAGCAAGTTTTTATCGTTATTCTCCGGACAATGAGCAAGTTTTTATCAGCAAAGACCATCCAGCATTTTTTTTTCAGTGATGTGGAGAAAGTCAGTCTGAGATTATGTCGCAGATGGTATTTAATGTTCTATGTGCACTGATAGTCACAGGGACATCCCCAATAGACTGAAAGTTCAAGAGCTTTTCATATTGCGATTCAATGTCTAGTTCGAGTAGTAGGTCTCCACTGGCTATTCGGCTCACTTTGTACCTTAAGCTTAAGTACAAAGACATTTTGACACTAGGAATGGGGACAATATTCAAGCTAGTTTGTCCTAGACTTCATAGTGAATAACATGATATTTAGAATGTTTTTTTTTATTCTTTGGAGACAAACTGTGGTGACTTGGTCCACCTTGTGTTGTCGGGGCAATCAGTTTTGAGGAATGAGAAGCCATAAAAAATTCAGGGGGCACTTTGTTGACCTAAAGTGCAGTGAGGCAAAAGCCTTTAGCGCGGTATTGCTGCTTGTGTCACTGATGTGTGGTTAAGATGTTAACAGGTACACAACTGTTTGTGAATCTTAAATGCTGGAGACACTGGAGGGCATTTGGGAGGCATCCATTTGATTTGACGCCTTTCTGCAAACACTCTCTAGCGTCCTATATAAGGAGAACTACATATGCGTTTGGCAGGAAGTAGCGTAGTCGTTAACATGCTCAGCTGAGGAACCGAAAGATTAAAAGAACGTCTTCTTAGGCGAGTTTAGTCACAATTCATCTTTGGTACTAGGCGCGAACACACACAGAGCACAAGGAAGGGAACAGCACAAAGCACCACTTACAACTGCTTTATTCGGAAGCACATCACACACACTTTCTTAAACGCAGGGAACACAATCAAATCAGGATCGATAAACACGTGCACAGGTGAAAAATTTCTTTTCCGCCTTATATAAAGATACGGATGGATCACTGACGCACATGTTTCCTTTCTCTCCGATAAAAAAAGCTTCAATTAATTCCCGAGCTCTGGTATCTTTACTGGAAGCTAGAATCCTCGCCTCTGAAAAATAAATATGCCTCACAGGAGCGTGACAGGCAGGACCTAATATGCTTGAGTATGTTTGGCCCTTCTTTATTTTGCTCTAGATTTCTCTCATGTTCCCTAATGCGGTCACTGACGCAGCGCCCGGTTTGCCATACGTATGAGTGACCGCATGAGAGGGGAATTTCATACACCACCCTTACAGCGCACTTCAAAAACGGTCTCCCATGCTTAGTGCCGCATCCTTTTTCCTCTTCACGTACTCTTTCAATACGCGAGCACAGGTTTCCGAGCTTTTGGGGGGCTGAAAACACAAGCGGCACCCCATGCCTGCTTGCGACCTTCTTTAAATTGTGGGCCCTTTTATGTACATAAGGCACCACTACCGGTCTCACCACCTCTTCTCGAGGGGGACCTTCCCCAGCTCTTCCCCAGCGAAAGATGGTGGTTCGAATCCCATCGTGCACAAAGGTTTTTTTTTCTTATAGAGTTGAAGAGCGTCACAAACGGACGGACGGACAGACACCACAAGTATGAGCCACTAAAGGCGTTCGCCTTAAAATGAATACATCGTCCGGCCACGGTGCCAACCGCTCAGTCGAGCCCAACAAGGGGACTGGATAGGAACTTCCAAAAAAGCCCTGCCCACGCCAGTTTTAGACTAACTATACCAAATATGACGAAACACAGGGTAATTTGCCAAAGAAATTTAACCCTAGCCGCCAGGAAAAAGGAAAAACCAAGAAGGGAGTAGGAGACAGGAAAGTTGTAAGAAAGAGACAGGAAAGTGAAAAATACAGGGGAGAATAGGAAAATGCGACTGCAGATTTCCCTGGGTTGGGTCAGGCCGGAGGTGCCGTTTACAGGAAGCTAGTTGTAAGAAAGAGATGGGAAAGTGAAAGATAGAGGGGGAGGATAGGAAAAGGCAGCTGCCAATTTCCCCCGGTGGTCTGGTCAGGCCAGAAGTGTAGTTACGGGAAGCTGGGGCCAAGGTGAGTGATAGGTTGCCTCTTCGGAGGGGCCTTAAAGGTCCAAATGCTCAGCATCGGCTAAACCACCAGGGTCCCCTTTTCTCTGGGCACTGCTAAGCCATGCACGGCCAAGCGTGGGTGCTCGAGTCTGTGGTGATGCACTGCTCACCATCATCCCCTGCGGGGATGCACCTGGGAATGCTCCGGTAACTCGCCAACATCTGCTTGAAACAGATGCCCCTGAGGGGTGCATGCATGATGGTATCAATGCAGAGTGGCAAGCGGCAACATAAACGGTGCAGCAGTGCGGAACCACAATTCTTTTTCTCTTCAAAAACGAATTTCTGCGGAAGGTGTATGACTATGCTTCGGTGGATGCTAATTAGTAATTACTCCTATATAACGAATCTACAACTTCGAGATTCTCCTAAACATTGAACCAACACTGTTCTCACTTCAATAGGTTGATCAATTTGCCGTCGCCCAACAATATGCTAGCCGCACAAGCTCAAACCCTGGACCAGGGCGAATTTTTCTCCAACTGCAAAGTTTCTGTAAATGCTCCTTTGTGGCCGCATGGCCGTGCTTGAGTGGATGCCAATAAATAAATACTCCTTTATTACACATTAGGGAACAACATGCACGATGGCTCTGCTAACACAATTAATAAAATGAAAGGGTCATAGCAGGTCGCCAGGGAGCCACAATGAAGGATGAAGCAAGAACTCGAGCAAACAAAGAAGGCTCTGCCCTGCTGCCGGTGTTGATCTGATGGCCATGATAGCCTTCAAGTTGGCTAAACAGTGGCACCAGCAGCAAAAGAGAAAAAACTTAGAGGGGTTCAACACTGCTGAACCGAATGTCGAGCAATAGCTCCGGTGATATAAGCCAACGCTGGCTTCAATGTTTTATTATTACCTTGCCCGGCCGGGAGCTTTGGCTGTGGTCGGCCGGGCGTTGCATCGAACATAACCAGCGTTCTGTTGAACGCATCAAAGTGCACTATGCAGAGCCCACCTCCATGCCCTTCGCATGCAATGCTGGCAGCTTTCCTGCTCCACTAGGTCAAGGTGTGTGACGTCACAGAGGCAGTACGCAGCACACCTGGGATGCCTCCTTTCCTCCCCTCTGCAACACGGTGACGGCGATGGCGCACCGGCGCGTGCATGTGCAATACGGCAACTACCCTTCTCCACTCCACGGCGGTGCGCGCATCTGCTGGGATGCCACTGCCCTCCTCCTCACGTCACATACGCTGCGGCATGCGGAGCGCACGTGACTACAAACAAATGTGGCTCTTTCAAATTGCGGAGCCAGAGGTCATATGCTGAAACTTGCCGGATGGGGGTCATGACAGGAGCAGCGGTACCACTCAATTTAAACGCTCTCCATCTTGCAGAGGGCTGGTCAGAAGCTGCAAGCTCTGTACATTAACGTGTCCTAGCACAGCAATCATTTAGATTCTTTGATATCCTAAAAGTGGAAAAGCACAGCTTCCAGAGATGAAGCAGAATTGACATCTGAGCTAGTTGGTTTTTCATTTTCAAAAATTATATAAAGCGCACTTAGGACAACAGACAAGATGATGCAACAGTTAGAGGCATAGGTTACTTCTTTACACTGGGAAATAATGGCACAAATCGTATGGCTGCAGCAGGAACAGTGGATGCTAGACTAAACATACTACCTATCAATCAGGATGATGAGATAATTAAATGCTTGGATGGATGCATCGGTTTCATCACTGGTGAAAAGAGGCAGGAATGGAAAGATTCGTTGAGTCAAAAACATACAAGCACGCTGTGGTTTGAACCTTTACCATATATTTCATGGCCTGTACAGCTCCGATATTTTAAAAATTGTAAATGCTCAACCTATAAGCTATGCTTGTATATCTGAAATGACAAAACTAGGTCAGGAGCACAGTAACCAAAGTTGGCTGTCCAGCTTTCGAGCAAGGCTTCACAGTCAGAGAAAAAGTTACCAAGACTATCAAGTGAGCCTCTCTAAAACAGCGGAAATGAAAATATTCATATTCAACTGCTCTGCACAATGAAAAGTTTTTCCAGACATCTACTGCACAAGGCAGGAATGAACGTGCAACATCACAGTGGGTTATTAGGTTCCGTATGCATCTTGCAGCTTTTTCATGAATGTAGTGCTTGGTGCCTCTTATCTCCACACACCCTGCTGGAAATTTAAAAAGGAAAAAATCAAGGCTGTAAAAGACAGGGTGACAAGGCATGTTTGTTGGGCAGTTCTACAATAACTTACCAGAGCAATGCCTGTTTTGGACAAGAAAATGATAGTTTCACACCTTCACAACGATAACCTTCTTCAACAACCACAAATGCAGCTTCAAATTAAAAATAAAATCAGGCACAGCCCAGCCTGCCTAACTGGGTCACCCTATACAAACATCCTGCTCAGACTGCCTCACCTGGGCCGATGAGCTCCACACAGCAGCCAAGGCAAAGGCACAGCCAAAAGGTAGGTCCTTTACATTCAATTCCTTGCTCGCTTCACCAACTCCTTGCTTCCTTGGCTTTGACTCTACAGCACCGTTGAAAAGGCTTGTCGAGGTGGACAACGTTCCAAGACGTGACAGGGCTTCCAAGAAGGCCCCCTGAGTAGACCGACTGAATGCTAGAGCAATGACACGACACAACCCCAATGTTCTGCTGCCACATTTGGTGTTCTGCTTGCCAAAGCTCACTGTGCGGACCCATCTGGTTAATAGACTCACATCATGTTGTTCCACATACATTGGTTTTCGCGTATCACATTCGTCATCTTCATGACCATCTTTCTCAGGGCGGTGTGTTTCATGTACCCGGTAAAGAAGTGGCGGGTGAGATAGGTGCAGGTATGCCACTAAGCAGCTGTCATCTCCAGCGTCATGGCTCTTGGACACAACAACGCGTTGCACAGAGGAATAGTCTATGACAAAACGGTGACGTGCATGCGTCTCGCCGCTCTGCTCTTGCTGGACCAGCGGCTCCTTGACATCCACGAAGTAGACATACAGCCGCCCGTGGAAGTGAGCAAAGTGGGCCATCAACTGGGTGATCCGGTAGCGCCGTTTGTTGCCAGTTGATGAAGACTTAGATGATGGTTTCTTGGCCGGACCGGGCTTCGCTTTAGCCGGCTCTCCCACTGGCAGCTCCTTGGGACAGGAGTTGTAGTGCTCGACGAAGCTCGACAAGCCCACAAAAGAGCCCAGCGAGAAGCTTCGAAGTTTTAAGTCGTAATGCTCACACAGTCTTGAGTCATCCGATTCGGTCCATGACAGCCACCAGCCCGGTACACTACTGCACAACGACTTCAACTCTGCAGGGTCACGCCACTGGCTCACGACTTTCTCGAGCATGGTCTTGCGATCCTTTGCTGCTGGCGCTACTTCCACGTGGTAAGTGGAGGTGCTCTCCTCACAGTAACTACCATCAGAGGCAGAGTCCAGGGTCTCGTCCCTCTGAACCTTGGTGGGATAGTCGAACAGACGCCGTAGCAAGGCACTCGTGGGAGCGAGGCCACTACTCAAGCACGTCACGGTCAGATGACACGGCTCGTCAGCCATGGTGCCCTGCACACGAAACATGGCTGTTCATGACACTTCCACACTCTGACAAGGACCACATTACTAAAATGTCAGTCCAGCCGCACAGGAGACAAGTAACACCGAGAAACAAGCGATCTTGTCCCCACAACAATAAAATATTTCTACACATTCACCCCTCAAACATCCTTCTCAAAGATGCCTCGCAGAAGAAGTTATATTTTAAAACCTGTCTATTTCAGAATGCGGTTGGTCCCTGCATTCGCCTGGCTCTCCTGGTGGAAAAGGACAGATGCTGTTATCTACAAACACAGCCCGCTCATTGGACTGGATTGAACGGACCACCTCAGTACTGCTTGAAGTGGCACCAATGGTGCTCATCCTGTGCAGATCACGCCACATTAGTCCATCAGTAGGTGCAATGTTTTTTTCCAGCCTAATTTGGCCTTACACTTTGTCTTTTTTCTCTGCTCTCTTATAAACAGTTCATACATTCCCTCGCAGCACAATTCAGGTGTCTCGAGCAAGATAGTTGGCATACTTTTCCTTCCCTCCTGATCTTTCCTAGGTTTGCAGGCAGCCGCCATACCCCCTGTCTACCTATCATGAGAACCAGGCACATACCAAGTGTTGCTCTCATGCATCAGATGATATATACATCTCAGTTACAAATGCATATGAGGAAAAGGAAGGTGCGTTCGAAGAAATTTTGCAAGTTTTCGTGGCAAGAGTGTAGGTAAGGTGAGCTTGCAATCTGTATTTTAGGGAGCCATTTCTGCAAACACATACAACAAACAAACAAAATAAAAAGTATTCAAGCATACAGATGCACATTACAGGCCTCAGTAGCACTGTGTTGTTTGCTTTTAGAGTGGTGTCCCAGACTTTGCAAGAGGTGTTACAGATTGTAGGGGTTTCGAGGGCGCACTTCACGGGATCGGCTGTGTGAGGAGGCGTAGCGCGCGCCGGTTGCTGTCAACTGGCGAGACTGGTCTCGCATGTCTAATTTCGACACACCTGCAGTAAGCTTTGCTTTCTTTAAATCTGAACAGCTTGACTGGCTTGCAACTGGGTGTATTGTCAGGCTTCACGCTACTTTGCCTTTATCTCGTACTGGAAGCACTACAACTTAAGAAATTTATGTCCTTCAAATACTGAGATAATGTAAGCCTCACCCAGGGGATAATGAGAAGCTTTCAGCTACCCTATGCATCCCTATATGAAATCCTTGGACTTGGCTTTTCACAGGCTTCATGAAATAAATTGATGCCAAAGTAATATCCGCAGCACAACTAAAAACCTGCATTCAGCTCCAAACCATCAAAGCTGTGCTTTTAAACTGGGTCTCATGCAGTGGCACTCAAATGGATGCCTGTGGAGCGAAAACTTGACCCATGAGACAGTTATGGTCATGGCAAGTTGCAGTCAAGAAAAGCTCCATGATAAATACAGCAATGTCTTTCCTCATAATGTGACTATAAGCTTTCTGGCTTTGCATTAGATGGCACAAAGCTCACTGCTACCAAGAAATTTTGTTCACCTAGCTTCTCTCAACAGTGAGGTAAGCTAGTTACTCTTCTTTTACTAGGCATATTAACTCGCGGTGCTAACGAGCTTCGCAGAAACAAGAACGCAGCAGTATAATTAGGCTAGCTAGCTTTACCAAAACAAGTTCGAAATTTTCGAGACGTCAAACAGCAAGCACTAGATCACTTGTAGACACAAATCGGCCTCCTTGCGGCGCACAACGCTCAGAGACGCTAAAACGAGGCGGCCCTTAGCTGAAATGGCGTTTCCAAACTTTCAGGTTCAGGTGTCCGCCGATATACGAGACAGCTACTGCGCCTTTTCTTCACCCCCCCCCCCCCCCGGGAA
Organism: Amblyomma americanum; assembly: GCF_052857255.1. Lineage (NCBI taxonomy): Eukaryota > Metazoa > Arthropoda > Arachnida > Ixodida > Ixodidae > Amblyomma > Amblyomma americanum. The sequence continues at coordinate 2,782,172 of NC_135507.1, read as the reverse complement.
AAAAATTTAATTTAATTTAAACTTCGCGTGAGTAGCTTTCGTTAGCAGCTATCAAGACACGGGCAAGGAAACTTGATGGCGCTACCGCGTGCAGTTAAACACGATGAACGCTCCCGAAGAATAAACAGTTCGCAGCGTCGAATAGCGTATACAGCTATTCGCTTTACTGGTGCAACCATGCAGTCGCCTCAACATTCTCGAGTTCGCAACTGTCAAGCGTCGATAGAAGTTCTGCCACACGTGCAACCTCGAGGCATCACCAAAACACAAAGAAGCGCGCCTCTTAAATGCTCTCCGCAGCAAACGACCGCGAGAACTGTGCGGCCATTTACGCTAGTTGATATACGAAATCATGAACATGGAATTACTCGAGAATACACGACGGCAGGAGAGAAAAAACGCGCGGGTGCGTTTGTCGCTTCCGTCGTCCTGTTTTTTCGCGCCATTCCGTGTGTACGCGAGATACTTGTACGTGGCACGTGTGAGTCGCTTACATCGCTACGAACTTTCTAGAGACTCCTCACAAAACAACGCGGCAAGAAAGTGTACGAGTAAAATCCAGCTAGGTGCGTTCGAAGCGGGCCGAAAGTAAAACGTGAGCTCTCGCCACAAACAGATCCGAAACTATACGGCTACGCTGACAGCGTTCAAAACGCCTGTACACATGCCTGTATCGAAGTCGTGGCTATCGTGCATTGCAGTAGGGACGGTAGGTAACAAGACACACCCGTTACAGATGATAGGGTTACCGTGCTGCGCCGAACACTTCCCGCTGCCTCATGAACTGACCCTTGGGACCTAGGCGATCTGGTTGCATGCCCGTACCGATGGCACTGAGAGCCAACGGAGCCGACACCCCTTTCCCGCGCGTATCAGTGCATCGGGTCGTGGCTGAAAACTCCGATTGGCGGATTGGCCGACTGACTGGTGACGTCACTTGAAAGGTTACTTGGCGCCTTACAGTTTCCGCTCTGAACGAGGTATAAAACCCTGTGAAAAAAAAAATGTTCGTAAAATTTATTAAACTTCAATTCTGGTTCAACGCCTGTTTTCTTTAGATTTTTTTACATCAATTTATTGATAGCTGCTGTCACCTGGTGAGCTCCGACACAAGCATTGAGTTTGTCGGTGTGCTTAATGACCGCTAGGTGGTCTGTCTTCTGTCTGTCTCTCGGCATGTAGCCGGCCGCTCGGCATGGACTGCGGCGAATCGGATGAGGTATGTAAAGGTATTTTTGGCCTGTCATTCTGTGACAAGTGGTGCATATGATTATTCAAGACCAAATTCATTGCAGTGCATGCATATTGTGCTTTGAAAGCTCTGCCCATGTTGCAAAGTGTGGCAGTTTTCGCAGCATCGCTCAGCGTTCCGCGTCACATGGTTGGTTCCTCTTCGCTTGGCGTAAACAAGACTATTACGGCAGTCTTACCCTGAGTAGCACTGTGTTGTTTGCTTTTAGAGTGGTGTCCAAGTCTTTGCAAGAGGTGTTACAGATTGTAGGGTGTTCGAGGGCACACTTCACGGGATCGGCTGTGCGAGGAGGCGTACGTAGCGCGCGCCGGTTGCTGTCAACTGACGAGACTGACCTCGCATGTCTAATTTCGACATGTCCGCTATCAGTCTACATTTTCTTGTCACGTTAAATTGTATATTACCTCCAGTATTACAGATCACGCAACTTGCGACGCCTTTTCGCAAACTGCGCATAACTTTGTAGGGCGCTGTGGCTATGTCCTACAAGGTGACGTCTCATCTGCACCCATGCTACAGAGCGCCGTGAATCCGTCGAACGAAAGCTGTCGTCGCTGGCTTAAGAGCTCTGCTTTGACATAATAGTGTGTTTCAACGTTACACCGCACATTCCCAATTCTGGTGCAAGCTAGGCACGAAAAACGCTTTATGTATGTGAACTTCATGGCATTAATCAGTTTTAATTTTCTGTAGCTTCTTGCGACAGTGGTAACAAAAAGCTATATGATTACGGCGCAGAATGAATGGCATTCCTTTAGTGCTGAAAAATCCGGAACGAAAGATCCTGTTATTCGTTAAAGTAATTCAATACAACTCGAGTAACATGGCACTTTCAGCACGCATTTATTCGTATTATTACACAGCCAGCTCAATTGTCAGCGCTATACCTCGTAAACGTAAACTCGATCCCGCTAGGGTGTTTCGCATTCTGATCACCGTTGCTGTATTTATTATTTCGTGCTGAAGCAACTTCAACATGCAAGCTTATGTGGGAGGTGTGGCGGATACCCCAATACGTGGCCGGTAGCAGTAAGCTCTAGTGGCGACATCTTGTGAAGTTACGTTCAACGATAATTATGAACGGGCTGTTGCCATGTGCGCCTGTTTTCATCTGAAAGCGAAAATCCTCACCAAGCATAGCGTGTTTGACCCTTTTTCAATTTTTAATTGGTTTTTGGGGAAAGGAAGTGGCGCAGTATCTGTCTCGTATATCTTTCGACACCTGAACAGCGCCGTAAGGGAAGGGATAAAGGAGGGAGTGAAAGAAGAAAGGATTAAAGAGGTGCCGTAGTGGAGGGCTCCGGAATAATTTCGACCACCTGGGGATCTTTAACGTGCACTGACATCGAACAACACACGGGCGCCTGAGCGTTTTTCCTCCATAAAAACGCAGCCGCCGCGGTCGGGTTCGAACCCGGGAACTCCGGATCAGTAGTCGAGCGCCCTAACCACTGAGCCACCGCGGCGGGTCCGTGTTTGTCTCTTCATATTCTTTTTCCTGCGGTCCTGCGCTGTTGAAAATTAAAAAAAAATAAAAACTAAAAGCTCATTATGGATTACCAACTCGTCCAATCAGCCTTTCTTCTATATCACCCTGCACGACTGCGCTACGGTGTACTGTGTGTAGAGCATGGTAAAAACGTCTATTTACAAGTTCATTGCGTAAAATATCCGAGCCCAGTTGATGTTCCTGTGCTTTGTCTTTGCTGGATCGTAAAACACAGTGGGAGAAGCAGCTGTTTGAACAGCCTTTAATTTGGTCTCGCGTTACTTCTTGCGTTGTTGGTGGCGAACCGATTGCAGTGTTATATAGGCAGTTTGGTATAAGTTTGCGAAAATTAAATCCTAAACTAAGAAGCAGAAAACGATCTATAGTTGATAACTTTAAGCAAATTGGTGTGTATTGGGGCAGTGTACTTTGTTCTGTTCTAGGGGGAAAAAAAAGAAGTACCAACTCAACCAGAAGCAGGAACTAGAGAATTTTAAAACTCTATTCTAAGCACGATGGACTATTTTCCACTGAAAATCATAGTAGCAACGCCATTTGCTCTTCTGTAGCGCGCTTACAGCTTTTGTGTTTCGTGCCTGAGCCGGTCCCGCCCATTTGTCGGTCCGGGACGGGTAGGTGAAAGCTTCCTCGGGCTCGGGCCGGGCCCAGGCCTATAATAACGGCCCGTGCGGTGCTCCAAGTGTGTGCTGACGCTAAAAACCCGCCGCGGTGGCTCAGTGATTCGGGCGCTCGGCTACTGAGCCGGAATGGCCGCATTTCGATGGAGGCGAAAAGCAGAAGGTGCTTGTGCGGTGTTAGTGCACGTTAAAGATGGTCGAAATTGTTTGCCGGAGCCCTCTGTTACGGCAGCCATTTCTCCCTTGTACCACTCCCACCTTCCTCCCTTCCCTTGATGTGTGTGATTCGGCAGTTTCCTCAAAAATCCGCCCGCTAAAAGCACTGAACGTCGCCACTGCAATCCAGAACTGTGACGTTGGCCATAAGTTAAGGTCGGGGAGGCAAATCGGTCTTTTCGATTGGCGGTCGTTTGCGAGACGTCTTGAAGAGGCGGCACAGTACGAGATAGTCAGTGAAAGTTCGAGCCTCTTTTCGTTCGGCTTGCATCAAGGGGGCACGCACATCTGTTCCTGGATGCCTTCTTTCTTTCCGTATCAGCGGCATATGCACTATATATTGTCGCATCGAGGGACAGTAAATTTTAAGGGGAGGTCGGGGATGCAAGTCGGTTCCCGCATCAGAGAACTTACTCCGCCGGTCCTCTTTCGTGCTAGTCCCACGGTCTTCATCAGTAAGTTCTCTTCAATGGGGAATTCTTGTGTTGTGCATCGACCCAAACATCGGTATTTATTGCGCTGACTGCACATATTCTACACCCCCTCCCCCCCCCCCTCCGCCTCTGGCGAAATGGCGAGCCGCGCGGACCGTGTGTGCCTCTGGCAGTGAGTGCACTGCGTTTCAAACTTGGAGGGTGCCATGCGGTCTCTCCAGCGCCGTACCGACACGCGTGGGAGGAAGCCTGATCGGGGCGACTGAAGCCCTCCTGGCCGGGTCCAGCAGTGGACCTGCAGATGTGATCTTTCGCCACGGCTGCCTTCCTCTCAAAGTTTTGGATGCAGGAATAAAATAAGCATCGTCATGTGGACATGAGCACAAACATCAGCGTACCAGCTCGCTTCTGCCGTTCCTTTTTGCGTGACAACAGTTCGCGCAGCCTTTAAGTTAGCGTAACAGTTTCAGTCGCTGGAGGTGCGGCGGGATTTTTTTAACTTCCATCGTGGAGAGACGAGCGCGCTGCTGCGGTGTGTTTTCGCAGCTTAAAATAGGGAGGCGAGCGTATTGGCTGCCGCAACTTCTTCAGCCAGCGCTTTTCTTTGCGTCTTCGTGTTCAAACCCGGGAGGAATTTTTTTCTTTCTTGCGGCGTGCTTCCGGACGAGCTTGTCTTACCGCGTAGCTTCGTGCCCCAAGCTAACGGCTGTGATCCGGGCAGTGACCAGTGTGTGGTCGACCGTTGTTATCTTTAGGCCAGGGCCATCGTTTTGCAGCCATTTCCGTGTGCTCTGTCTCGGCTCAAAAGTGGGTTGACCAAGTTGCCGCTAGTACGGGGCGTTTGACGTCAAAAGCGAGTGAAGTCCGCCTCCGCGGCTCAGATTCCAGAGGAAAACCAGTCGCAAAGCGCGATCGGTACTGAGCCGGTTTTGCCCACTACAGGCCTTCTGCAGTGGTTCACTCTGAGGAGTGGCCTGTCGCCTGTAAGTACTATTAGCCATAACGGAACCGACTTCTGCCTGCGCTAAAACCGGTTGATCGCCGGCATCCAGTGGAGTAATTCAGGGCTACGCACTTTTTCCGTTGGGCTTGGAAGCATACGCCTTCCGCTCACCTTCCGAGGCGTTGCACGCAATTAGTGGGGCGTCTCTGGCGCTTCGTCGTGGCCGGACTTCCTTTTTCCGGAGTTGGCATTTCATCGCGCCTTTCGTTCGTCAAGCTTGGCAGCCATGTATTTCAGGCCTCGAAATTTGATTTGTTCCGTAAGAGAAAGTGAATAAATGCTGGCGGTCAAAGCTTTTTTTCTTCTCTGGGGCGTTTGCGTCGAAAAAAAGGCAAATCAACGCTGGCCGCGAAGGTGTACGTGACAAGCATTTACTACAAATTCCAAGTATTGGCCTACATTGTTTACAGTTACTAGTGCGATGCTTTTCAAATAAAGTTGGGCCTGCCGCAGTGGAGTGCAGTATAGGGTCGACCGTTCGGTGATGTTTCGCAGTGGCTTTGTTGTTCGTCCGTTGGATCCCGGCGACCGCATTTCGATGGATGCAAAGGACGGCGCATCTGCCGTGCATGCAGTCTCGGCAGAAATTGAGAGCGAGAAGCGGTGGTCATATTTTACTAGGGCGGTCGTTTGTGACTCTAACGCTCTTGAGAAGTATGACGACAATTCTCGGCCGTGTGTAAAAGAAAAATTCGTTACGAATTGAGGGGGGGGGGGGGGGGGGGGGATCACTGAACCTCATTGCAGGCCAATTTGAACGCTGCAGGCGGTCGGAATTAATCCGGAGCCCTTAACTGCGGCGTCTCTCGTAGGCTGTATGGAACTTTTCTGGGCGTTAAAGCCGACACATCGGTGAGAGCCGTCGAGCAAATCGGACGCCGCCGACCACGTGGCGGGTTAGAGCGAGTTGGAATATAGAGACATTCGAAATCTGGCGCCTTTTTTTGCACGCTGGTGGATGCTTTTGCTTCAGCTTGTGGGCTATTGGGTCGGGCTGAAGGGCCGACCGGCTTATGTTCGAGCTTGCATTTGGTTCGAAAAGCAAAGTATTATACTTGGACCAGTGCCCGCCGGTGGGGAAGGGGGCCCCGGTGCGTGCTTTAGGCCTAGGCGTCCACGTGCGTGAAACCGACGGAACGCGCAGCGTTGGGGTTGAGCTTCGAAGAAGATCCAGCGTCAGGATGTCGTTTTTCGCCCGCCATGATCTGGCGCGGCATACGAGACGCCGCTCGTTGACTGTATAGAGCAAGCGGTACACCGTGGAGGGCATTTGGACGAGTTGATTGCGTCATGTTCGACGCCGTGCTGTGGGAGGTATACACGCGCTGAGAAACGCGGGGCTCCCGCCAGGGGAGGATTTATCGGTCAATTTTGTTGGGAGCGTTCCCAGTCGCACCATGGATTTCCTGGGCTTTTTTCGTCAAAAAAACAATGCGCTCCAGCACGATCCTCTTGTGTAAAATTTCACACTGCAGGAAAGAGGAGGCTTGTCATAATCCGCCCCTGGCTCCCCTTTAAAAAAAAAGGGGGGGGGGGGGTCAAAACACAATCGGGACCATTTGGAATTTCACTTGGTCATTTTTGGCATAGTCAGAAAGCCGTTCCACTGTAGAGGCGTGAAGCGGTAGGCGACGGGGCAAGCGGCGCTCGGTTTTGTCGCCCGGAAGTCTCCCCACGATCAGGCCCCGACGTCGTTTCCGGTCTGACGCATTACTCTTCGCTCCGCCTTTTGCCGCAGCTGTGAGGCAGACCCGTAAAGTTTAAATAAAGGGAGGGAAAACACTGTACGCCTAGCAGTTCGGGCTGAGGCGATACCCTTTTTAAAACTCTATAGACAGCTAGTTTTGGTTGCGAGTTTTCTTCTTTCAAGTGGGGCTTTAGAGAGAGTACAGGGATCACCGCGTGGTGTGCGCCTAGTACCGCTAAATAATTTATAATTGAATTTATTCTATCATGCTCTCGCGGTTTGATCAACCAAACGATGTCTATGAGATGTAGTTGACGTGAGGAACTAAAAGAACCTGTAATATAAGAGCTGATACGTAGCTTTAATTCACTACAGCACTTGAACCAGCTTGATTGAAGAGCTGGAATAACAAAGCGACTTATCTACAGTTATATTGCCGTTTCTTTTTCGTGTCTTACGTGACCTAGAGACACCCACCGTCCGATTGACGACACCGAAACAGCGTCAAAAAGAAATTCAACTATATGTCATTTACTATAAGCAGGCGATAATCACGGGGTGATAACATCCAGCGCATCATTTGAAATAAGAAAACACGCGAGTAAAAACGCTTTGGTGTCCGCAGTCGTTTACTTGAAGCCTCACCACTTATTCCCGTCGGTCCGGCTAACAACATTTTGTGCGGGCCACGACCGGTCGCACTGCAGGCCAAAATGCCTGACACAACTCAAGAACGAAGCGGCCTCTCAAAGGAGGCTCTCCAGCCAATGGCGTCGACCGGTTCTCATGTGCCGTGGCTAATCCGATTGAGCCGAGGTTATTCCCCATTCATCTGCGACCCCCTGCGATTCAAGTGCAGAGGGATCGGTGAAAGGGGAGAATCTGTCGACGCCATTGGCTGGAGGATATCCGTTACAGGGCTTAATTCATTCGCTCCGACTGTAGCGTTTATGAAGATTTTGACCGAGGTTTCAGCCTCCTCTGTTTGCCAACCTCGAGACCTCCGGCGCCATGTTTAAAAGCCTTCTCCATTCCGCGCTGTGGGAATGCACCTTTGTTGCCATGGATGGCATTCCGTAAAAGGGAGTGCGCCGCTGGAGCACAGCTTACCCCCGTTTTGGGCTTATTTACATTTGTCTGGACACAGAAAGAGCAGCCTGTATTAGAGTTGTTAACATCCTACAGGTGAAATTATTAAAGGGGCTTGAGCTGTCTAGTTAGTGCCAAGTGCACGTGACCGGTGGGCATTGGAGGCAGGACAAATCAGAGTGTGCGTAACGTTACTCTCACCGAGAACGGACCAAAAAAGTAAGCATACCCACTTGGTATTTTCCATCAGCAATGTCGTGGGCGCGAATACCAGAAGCTACGCCACATCGCCGTTCGCTTAAAAGACGATGGCGACCCATGCTTTTTCACGAGCTTGAATCGACTCGCGGGATAATTGCAAATCCAATTTTTCTTTTGCTGCTGGACAGCGTACCCAGGAGGAGGCCGAGAATCAGTTCCCACTGGGAGCAATTATTGGATGGAGTTGACCTCGGGTTCTTCCCTGCAGGCACGGGCGACTGCGCATCACGTGACGGAACGCCTTCTGGTGACGGCGGCGCCGTTTGCCTCTGTTCTCACTACTGTGGTCGAAATTATTCCGGAGCCCTCCACTACGGCAGCTCTTTCTTCTTCCACTCTCTCCTTATCCCTTCCCTTACGGCGCAGTTCAGGTGTCCAACCATATGAGACATACTGTGCCATTTCCTTTCCCCAAAAAACCAATTATTATTTTAAGGAAAAGAGCCAATAAGAAACGAAAACAAGGAACATATACACTCAACACGCGTACAAGACTACAAAATAAAAGGAAAGAGTTCACCCGGTGCTGAGCATCCCAGGTGAAGCGGGGATGCCTTGCAGACAGGGCGAACGCGGGTCGATGTAGTGCGACGCGTCGCTGGCGTTGCGTCGAAGGAAGCGGCGGAAGGGAGCCAGGTGGTGGTAGGGGCGGAGAGGAACACAGGGAGACGCCGGGGGACTCCCTTCAGCAGCGCGAAGAACTTGGCAGCAGCAGAAAGAACAAGCGTAGCCAGGTCCCGTCGAGGGCGTCACGAAAGGCTATCCAACAAGGACCCTCAGTCCATCGGCTGCCCCCTCCACACTTGCAAAGAACGCAGGAGGCTTGCGTCGGCGATCCAAGGGAGGCCCACAGCAGCACGGACCCAACGTCTTCCACCTCCGCACTTGAATGACACCACCTCCGCTGCGCTGCCTTCCTTTACACCTCGGTTTTCTGACACGTCAGCTCTCCGCTCCTCGTGCTCGCCACGCCCTGTCGCCACTGCCTCGCACACACCCTTCGCACGTGCAAACGGTGCGACGCTGGACTGGCACGCGCAGCGCTCCGCTGTCCGACGCACCGCGTTCTCAAATCCTCCGAGGATCTTTTGTGCACCTCGCAGCATCCTCAGTATACGCCCAACTATCGTAGGATAAAGTATATAGCACACTTTACTCCGCAGAGAGGATGCGCACAGGGTTGAGGAACGGGGTTCCTCTGACATTCAAGAGGCTTGGAATGGTGATCACTCAGTTTATTTATTTATTTATTTATTTTTATTTATTTATTTATTTATTACGTGCCGTACAGCATCGCTTAGAAGCAAGCACATTGGACTCTGAGCTTTTATCTACAGTGCTCGGTGTTCATTCCAGCGCCTTTATTATTATTATTATTACATGGACGTGGGAGAAGCGAAAAAGGACTCATGGATTTGTAAAACGTGTCGAACTGGAAAAAAAAACGCGCCTTTTCTCGGTCAGAAGCGGCTCCTGCAGGGAAAATCACTGAATCTGGACAGGTATACTGCGGCGCGAAATGCGAGAGATGAAAGCTAGCCTAGCATCACTGCCAGTTTAGCACCAGAAAGTTGACTCGCTTTTGCTGCTTAAGGCAGAATTCACGAAGCTGGCCAAGACTGTCGAAGAACTGGAACAATCAGTCGCGTTTATGTCAAACCAATATGACTCGGCACTTGAGCAGGTGAAAGCTAGCACAGAACTTGCTGCAGCACACGAGGCGGAAATTGGCGCATTGAAAGTGACGGTGCAGGCACAGGCAGAGGAACTACAAGCTCTGCGTGAAGTTCATAACGAAAATTAGCAGTATAGCAGAAAATGTAATCTGGAATTGAAGGACTGCAACAAGAAGAAAATGAGAACTTGAAGGAGAAACTGGTTGACCTTGCGAATAAGCTTGAGCTGAACTTTTCGATCTCGGACATTGAAGCAGCCCATCGGCTGCCTAGCAGAAAAGGAAAACCAAGCTGTGCTTATCCCTTTCTCGACAGTATCTCTGAAAGAGGCGTGGTTTGAGGCGTGTAAGAAACTGCGACTGTTATGTGTGAATGATTCATACCTGAACCTTTTCTTCAACGAGAATCTAACCAAGATGAATCGGGTGTTCTGGCGCGCGCGCATGGCAGCAAAAGAAAAAGGATTCAAGTACTGCTGGATGAAAGGAGGAAAAATCTACGCAAATAAAGACTCTAATGCCTCTCTCATTCGTGTGAACCGGGAAGCTGATGTTAAAAGAATTGCTTAAGCAGAATGGCAGCTTCTTTCAGCGAGTTATCTGATTTCACCTCCTTCAAGAAATCGTTTGGGCGCACGTCACCACGCGATTTTACTTGTGAACATAAACATCAGGAGCCTACGTAAATACAGGGAGGAATTAAAAGCGCTAGCTGAATCTTTGCTTGATTTTAAAGCGAACGCTTTACTGGCCGCGAACTTGCGATTTCGCCGTGGCGCGGTACTCCGAGGAGGCGCATGACGTCACAACGCGCGCCTCGCCGCGGATATTCCTCTCTCCATCTCTCGCTCCCTAGTCACTACTGCGCATGCGCCACTAGTAGCACCGAGCCACAGGTGTTCCGCCGCTGCGCAGCGCCGCCCCTTTCCTCAAAAAGCAACTTTCGATTTTCAGTTTTCTCTTCTTTCCCTCCCTCCTTTATCCCTTCCTTTACGGCGCGGTTCGGGGGTCCACCGAGATATGCGGGATGGTTACTGTGCCATTTCCTTTCCTCAAAAAACCAAACAAAACAAGTGAGCCGACGGCGTTCATAGAGTTCATTGGCGTTGACAACCTTGCAAAGGCCGTTCATTTTCACGAAAGGAAAGCGCACAACCAATAAAAAAATTAAAAAAATGTATGCTTTAAAAATCGCCTGAAGGTCGGAACCACTGTCATTCCAGTGTATCTTCATACCCAAGACTGCTTATCCTGTAAGTGTACTCCTGTTGAAAATACAAACTCAAGTATCTCAGCATTCATTTCGATATTGACTTGTCGTGGCATAATCATTGGGCGCATGTATGCTCCAAATATCTGTTGTATGTTTACTCTTTAACATTAAAAGTTTGGTGCCGTTTCAGACATAAAAAAAAAAAGATAGCACTTTAAGGGATGGTATATCGGTTCTCGCTTTCTGCTCCCAGCGTTGGCAGGACAGATTTGATAACCGCTTAAAAAATACATTAAAAAGTGTGGCGTATAATCGCGTGACACCATCAAACGAAGATATTTTTCATGAACTCGGTTTCCCGTCCTTTCAGTCTTTATTCATGCGTATACGGTTGTGCTGCGCCATTTCTGGACGGATGAATTTAAGCATCCGCACGTCTCTCCGCGACCGCTGCGCAAAGAAATGCGCTCCGTTGTACCCCGCGTATCTACTAGACACGCAGCAGCATGATGCGGCGTGTGTGTCCCCTACATATTTAATGATTTGTCAGAAGACTATTTTTCTGCGGACTCTCGGTCTAAATTGAAGAGCCTATTGCACATGTTGTAATACATATGTATGTACTTGTTTTCCTTTTGTTTGTCGCAGATTATGCTTTTGCTTCGATGCCTTGGGAGCCTGATCTACGTTTATCACTGTTAATTGTTTCCTTTTCTTTGCTGGTTTTAAATATGTACATGTATACTGTAACCACATAGTTTAGCTGACAATGCCGGGCCACGTCACACAAGCCACCATTGGCTTAGATGGGCCCCTTTTTGCTGTACTGATTTTCTTGGGTGCTTAACAAAGATTATTATTATTATTATTATTAAATGCTGACATTGTTGTTATTGCAGTGACGTGCCTCTGAGGTATACGCGTTGCACACTGAGTATCGTTGTGGCAAACACGACACAAAACTTGCTGAGAAATATCGACCATCGGAGCAAGTTTGCTGGTTTTTTTTTTTAAAGATATTCATTGTCTGAACTGAGTATGAACCCCTTGGTTGGAGTCCCTATTTCGGGATTCAATTGGTCGAAGGTGCTACGGCGGCCCTGTTTACGTGCCATTTCTGGCCTTCGGGGCCTCTAATCGGTTAGGGGTTCAGAGAGAGGAGTGCACTAGGTAAGGTTGATCAAAGACCCATTTCCCAAGCATTTCTTCCCAGACAAGCTTAGCAGCAGGTCATGAGAAAGCTTGCACCAATTATTGGATAACCATTGGGTACCCGGTCGGCGTCACTGTGGATAGAAGCCCCCCTCCCCCTGCCGGGTATCCTCCGGCATCGGAATGTGCACCTCCCACCTGCATGTAAACCTCCACTCCCAAAGACCTCCGTCCAACGTCGAGAAGGCTCCTCCCATCCTCCCCCAGACACCCCCAGAACTACCCTCGAATCCATGGCGAACGTCGTCCAGCAGCCGGAGCTGAGTACAGGCGACGCAAACGGCAGACTCCGCAATGCGAACGCGCGCACCGCCTCATGAATCGCATTGCTCGTCTGTGACTTTTTCTCTTTACTATTTCGTATCACCTTCGCTGATCAGTCTGGAGCGTGAGATTTGCCGTGTTGCTTTGCCACTGGATTGACTATACACCCGCGCTTGGGCCTGCTTACGCGCCTGCGACCAAAAGAGTCCGCAATTCATTACAAAAATGCCGCGTTCGCAGCGAAGCGAAGCAACAGTGGTCACGAATTTTGTGAAAGTCGCCTCCTTTTTGGTATTTTTTTTTGTTTGTTTCGATCACCCCCCCCCCCCCTCTTTTTTTTTTCTCCTATCCGTTATTGTTTTGAAGTCCCCCCGCACCGACGTCGTCCGCTGGTGCGTTCTATTCACTGATTGCGACGGTCATTTTGTCTGCCTGTGAAAAGCGAAAAAAAAAATGTGTTAAGCTAAAGAAAGCAACAACAAAAAAAGAGGGTTAGAGGAGATGGGCGTGCACAACCACCCACCCCCTCTAATCTCGTTCGCTGTTGTCTAATTTGCCGGACGAAGGACCCTCTCTGTCTCTCTCTGTGCGTGGCCCGCAGAAAAAGATGGCCGACGGCCTTTGAAAGAAAGCGCCGGGCGCTCTTCCGAAGCCCGCACGCGCACCAATAAAAAGGAGCGCGACAACGGCGCAGTGCGTTGCGCGCGCAGAGAGGGAGGAGACGCGCCGTTTTGTCCGCAATAAACGGATCCGGGCCCGCAGCTTCGGATAGTGCGCGCAAGCTCCGCGTATTGCGGCGCGGGCGTTGTCACGTGACGCGGCGGCGCGCCGCGATTGGCCGGCCGCGAGGGTATATAAGAGACTCCGCGGCCGCTGCGCGAGTGCGTTGCCAATGTAAGGGGTGTAAGGTTCCGAGGGGTTGCGTTTTTGTGGGGCTACAGCTTCTAGCTGTGCTCGCCGGGGCTCGCCTTTCGGCCCAGGAGGGCTTGGTTTATAAGCTGCCTTCTTTCGGTTTCTTTTTTTTTTTACCACTTCTTTCTGTCTAATTGCCCCCACCCCAAAATTTCATATTGGCCTCCGAATCGGGCTCGGGACGGGAGGGTCTTCGTCTTGCTTTGATGAGCGAAACGTCTCAATTCGGCTTTAACTCACGTAGCAGCGGGGTCGCGCTGGGAGCAGCCTCTGCCGCGGTTAGGCCTAGTCGCAACCGCCGTCGTCCGCTGCCGCTCATCGCCGTTGCGTCGGTGACGCCGCCGCTGTCGTTGCCGCACCATGAAACAGGAGGTGTTCCTCGAGTGCGCCATGGCCGTCGACGCTGCCAGCGACGGGGTCGGCCGACGCCGCCACACCAACAGCGACGCTGCCCCGACCGCCGCCGACGTGTTGCTGCTCGGCACGCCGCCGCATGACACTCCCGTGGGGACGCCCTGCTCGGCCGACTTCCTGGCAATCGGTGAGTGGTGAACCCCCCCTTTACAAAGCTCGGGCACGGGACGCGCGAAGCTAGTACTACAGACGCGGCACAGCAGGGAGCACCTGCATATCCGAAATTGGGCCACTCGACGACGTAGTGCATCGATTGGTTTTGGTTGGTGCCGCCGCCGCCGCGTTTGTACTCTTTGTTCCGCCGCGTCTTCGTGTCTGCTGATGTGCTGGCTTCGGCTGGACGTGTGTAAAATCTTTCGTGTGGAGAGTGCATCATATTCCACTTGAAAACAGTCGGGGCGACGCGTTTGACGAAGGGGAAGATCGTCGAAAACCGGCGGTGCGGCGGCTGCCGGGGGGTTTGTTTTGGTTTCTTGCGCGGAGAGGAGGAGAGACGGTGGTGGAGAGGGAGGCGCGGCGTTCCTGTCTGGCGGATGCAGCGGAGGTGTGTGCGGGCCTGCGGGGCTCCTAGCAACAAAGACGATCGTTATGCCCGCGCCGTCCGGCCGTGGCTCCAGTTAGTAACAGGAGCACCAGTGCCGTGTAGTGAAGGCGACCAGCTGTTTGACCAGCGGGCGTCAACGATTCGGCGGCTGGGGGGCCTTTTTCGCTTTTCGCCTGGCTGCGTCTTCCGGCGTTGCTTCGTCGGCTTCTCTTTGTCTGGCCTGCTGCTGTTAGGCTTGTCAGTTCACGCCGCTGTGGCCACCCTACAGTTTGGTGTGCCTCTTCTCTGAAAACCTACACTGGCACGTGTGTTGGCCGGTGGGTAGCTGACAATCAGGGTTCGGAGTGGTGTTTGCGCACATAACGTTAACCTAAGTCACGCCCTTCACAGGAGCACCGTGCAGTGAAGCCATCCTGAAAATTGGTTTTATTCCGGAGCCCTCCACTACGGCATCTCTTTCACCCTTACTTATTTCACTCTCTCCTTTATCCCTTCCCATACGGCGCGGTTCAGGTGTCCGCCGATATATGAGACAGATACTGCGCCATTTCCTTACACCCAAAACCAATTATTATTATTATTATTATTATTATTATTATTATTATTATTATTATTATTATTATTATTATTATTATTGGGGAAAGAAAGTGGCGCAGTATCTGTCTCACATATCGGCGGACACCTGAACCGCGCCGTAAGGGAAGGGTGTACAGGAGGGACTATGAGAAGAAAGGAAGAAAGTGGTGCCGTAGTGGAGGGCTCCGGAATAATTTCGACCACTTGGACATCCTGCCTGTCGCATTTCGTTTCCAAGCTGTGATGTGTGCAAGTGCGTGCATATTTGTTGCAAAAAGAAATACTGGGTCTAGCAGCGACAAAACTTTGCTGTACAAAAAGTAATAAAAAGGGGGGGGGGGGGGGGTTGATAATGAAGCTTGAAGTCTGCCATTGTGGATGTATAGTTGAGAGTGCGACTGTACGCCTTGCGTGTCTGTAGACTCCCGTCACATATCGAGTATTGGCGCAGGTAGGCAGTGACGAAAGGTGACCTGCTGCTTGTTTTAAGGTGAAAGAAAGGCTTTATTGGCTCATGAGGTGCATGGACGGAAGTTGTTCGGAGGAACTGTCAGGTAATTAAAAATATTAGGAAAATTGTTGTCTGGGTGGAAATCTAAACCCCGGCCGCAGGCTTGCGAGATGTGGACGCTAGCAGTCCGCCACGATATTTTTTTTTTCCTCGTTGAATGGAAGGCTTCTAGCCCGACTTAACCAGGTTGCGTCCCGCAACCCGTCATACACAATCACACCAGCATCCGGCTCTAAAGCAGAATAAAGGTGCGTGTAAGTGAATGCGCTGTTCTTAAACTCGTATCTTCCGATATTTACTAAGGCGCAAATGAGTAATTGTCAGCGTGTTCATGACAGGTGTCTCAATTTCCTCCGGGCTTGGCGTGCAGTCGTAGTGCCATTATGCGGCACCCTCTGTAAATCGTGCTGCGCTGGCCCAGCAGATGGCGCAAGTGGCGGTCCGCGCCTAGCTTTCGCATTTCCGCACTTTTGTTTTGCCCAATTAGCTGCAAGTCCCCCGCACGTACCAGAAAGCATGTGACTGCGGAAATTGTTATGAACCCAGTTTTGGGAGTGCAAAGCGTTGTCTTCAGGGCTGATGTGTTTCGCATGTTCTACAGCGTATGGGCGAGAGACGTTTCCGGAACTTTTTTTATTATTATTAACTATGGTCGGACTGTGAAACGAGCTAAAAACTATTGGGCGTCATATTTAAGGTCGGTAAGTCTTTGCCAGGGGTGTTGCATGGGCTTTTCTTTTTCTAATATTAATATACTTATTTTTATGCCGGGTCGGTGTCTGCAGAGCCCGTGGAAACCAGCCTTCTAGGTCACACTGGACTCAATGCTTTACTTCATTATTTTAGTTTTTAAAATTTACTGTCATCGTTTGAAACTGCGTAGAGTGCCTTGAATGACGAGATGCATGGTCGCATTGAAAAGAAGCGAGCGATTGTGAAGCGGTTGCAGCCTTCGGACCTGGGACTGCGTGGTGCCCAAGGGCGGTGGCATTCCCAAACGGCGAGTTGCCGCAGCGATCGCCCTACCGCCCGCAACTCCCCCCCCCCCCCCCCCCCCCTTTTTTTTTTTCTTATTTCATGCACTCGTCTGCCTTTGTCTCGTGCCGTGGCAACTGTCAGGACTCTTCGTGTTCATCCAACTTAGCCACTGCGCTTTGAAGAGCGTTTATGGGAGAGCATATAGCTCGTAAAAGCCATTGCTTTCCGAGCCGGTTCCACCAGTCCATGATTTCGATAGCGCCGGTGTACGGGAAAATTTTTTATCTTAATGTGGCGATCCCCAAAAACCATAATCAAGGCTGTGTTAAAAATTGTTGGGTTGGATAGAGAGGAAAAGGGAAGGCAGGTATGTTAACCAGAAGGGTGGCTACCCTGCACTGCAAGGGGGAAGGGGGAGGGGGTGATGAGTGGATTAAAAAAGGGATATATATATATATATATATATATATATATATATATATATATATATATATATATATATATATATATATATATATATATGTGTGTGTTTTCTATTGTGTATTTTCATACGTACAAAAGTAATAGTGCGACCTTTTTCCACGTATAAAATTGTTGCACACGTTCGTGTGTCCCGTCTCGTCCTCTGTGTGTGCTTTTTTAGCGCTGGTTCTTAATGCGATGGTTCCCACGGCGCCAGGCGCTTTTCCATTGCGTCCGTGGCTCGGGTGGGTCTAAAACGCGTGCGACTTGGGCTCATGGTCTTACGCTTGTGGCGCTGCCGTTGTGCGCTGTAACGGCCTGCTGCAATCGTCAGACGGGTCCCCGTTGTTTTACTTTATTGTCGTCTTCCTTCGGGGTGTTCCGAAATAAAGGCCCTCCCACCGGATCAGTCGTGCCCGACCTTTCATGTCGCACGAGACTCCGGCCGGCGTGCGCGGCAAATGAAAAGAAGTAAAAACGCGATTAACGGTGCCCATCCCGTGTCCAGGGGCTTGGTCGAGGTGGTTCGTGACGCGTTTGGTTTACTTTTTACGTTGTGTGTTTTTTTTAAATTATATTACGCTTACCCGCGGTCGCCCGACCGTTGCTGTAATTTCGAAAGCCACCGCCCCCAGTGGCCTCCTGCTCTTCCGGGCCGACACACTTTTCCCCGTGGGCGGTGCTGGCTCCTCTCTCTCTTTGGTGCTCGTTCCTTCACTTGTCTGCGATCTTCTCCTGTTCTGGAAGTGTCGCTTTGGCCACACCCTCCTCTTCATGGCTGGCAGTGGTCGTTCGTTGGCGGGGGTTGATTTCCTTGTCGTCGCACTGGACGGGAGAGGATTGTGCGAATATGCCTTCTCCTCCTCTGCCCCGTGGCCCCTTTCTGCCCTTCTCCTCCTCGTGCGTGCGCACGGATGTCGATTGCGTAAGTGCTCGGTGGAAGGCTTCGCTTTCCTTTTTTTTTATCACTGTCCCCCTACTCTGTGTGTGTGTGTGTGGGGGGGGGGGGGGGGGATGCTGCATGCTCTGCTGCTGCGGGGAGGCGGCCCGAAGGAGGTCTGTCGTTGTTGGTGGAAAACATTTCTGGGCAGGTACGCTTACAGAAGGTTACGCATGGGCTGATCCAGAGGGGTCTGCAGCCCTTACGAGTACTAGGTGGAGGTCCACCCCAGCGACGTCGGCCGCCGACCATTGGGCCTGCAGGTCAGAGCAGCCCAGCAGGCTCGCCTCTCCCGGGTCGAGGAGGGGATAGCAGGGTTAGAGGGGCAGGCCCACACCTTGGCCCGAGAAAGAAGCAGCGCTTTTGGTGTTGTTGCCTCAGAAGCGATGGCGAAGATCGCGCGGCACGCCGTTATTTCTTCGTTCTTTTCGTTTCCCGCCGACCCTTTTTCTTTCCTTTTGTGAATACCTGTGGTATTATTCCATCTTTCAACGGGTCTTTGGCTTTCCTCCTAGTTCCTTTCTCCCCCCCCCCCCCCTTTTTGTTTATTTATTGGTACCCCCCCCCCCCCCCCCCCCCATTCAGTGAATCCTCCTCGGATTCTGAGTGTGTGTGCGTGCGTGGGTTCGTGTGCACCCTTCCTCCCCTTCGCTTGCAACTGCCGACACCGGTGGAGACGAGAGCAGAGGAAGCGGGAGGGGTCTTTGACCGCGCGATGACGGCGGTGCGCGAGCCGGTGGAGAGAGGGCGCTCGTAATTCACCGCCGCAGTTGCGGCATAAAAAGCTGTGACGCGCGCTCGTGCGAGGCAGGCCGCTGGCGTGCTTGGTGGTGGACGTCGTCCTTGTTCTCGCAGCGGCGGCGGCCTTTTTTCTCTTGCAAGTCACTTCGTCCGCTTCTGCGTTTCGCGACGTTGCGTCAACAAATGACTGCACCCCACCAGCTGTATCGATATGGGGGCTGGTGCCTTCTGCGGGTCTCTCTCTCTGACGTATCGAGGCTGCTGGCCTTTCTGCCCTCCAGTGGCCGAAGCTAATGAAACCTTGACATGGTTTTACGCAAAAAAGCGTACAGGCGCTAAAAGACGAAGACAAGCACACTCAAGAGATTAGGTTTCTCAGTGGGTCATTATCAGAGTTCTAATCATTGCTTGATCCTTTTGGCACGTGTTCCTATGCTCTGTCACTGCGTGTTTTTGTTTTGCTTCTATCTTTGCCTGCTGGTGTGGTTATTAAGCGGCTTTTTTCCATGAATAAGCTTAGTTGGAAGTTGGCGCCTGTCCTGTCGTGAGTGTGCTTGTCTTCGTCTTTTAGCGCCTGTACGCTTTTTTTTGCGTAAAACCATGTCAAGCTACAACCAACTAGCTCAAATGAAAGTCTTGCTAATGAAACCTTACGGTGTTTATCGATGTTTGTGGTGGCATACTACTGTCGTACTGGTAATGGTAGGCCGAAATTGGGAAGCCAGTGACCGGGGTCACGTGATCGCATTTTGCCGTTTAGAATGAAGCTCTGCTGTGGTCACCTGCTGGTCAGTTGAATTACCCCGTATGCGATGATGGACTGGTGGTCCTGTGCCGCGCTATTGGGGCCACCGCGGTGGCTCAGTGGTTATGACGCTCGGCTGCTGACCCGATAGGTGAGGGCTCGATCCCGCCCGCGGCGGTCGAATTTCGATGGAGGCGAAATTCTAGAGGCCCGTGTACTGTACGGTGTCAGTGCACGTTAAAGAACCCCAGGTGGTCGATATTGTCCGGAGCCCTTCACTATGGCGTCCCTCACAGCCTGAGGGAGGCTCAAGCTCCGTAAACCCGTTAACGCGTACCGCTGTTGGGGCTCGTTATTTTGCTCTTCGGGAGAATTTCGTTTGCTTCCGTGGCCGTACCTTAGTGGCCGGCAGCCCACGTGCGTTCCTCTGCGCCCAAGTGACGCCCATTAGTTTCCTTCCATGGATCGGTAGTAAGGCTGTGCTTTGGAAGCAATTCGCTGGCGAGGAGCATCGGGCGGAATGTTGACAGCTGGGGTTCTTCCGCTTGTCGTGTTCGATAGCACGGACGAGAGTCTGTTCGCTTGTTTATCCTGCCTGCGCCGCTCCCGACTGCCGAACTTGTTTTTTCCCGCCTAATCTCTCCAGGTGCTGCGATTGGGAGACGCGGTCCTTGCCGAGCAATGGTATCCGACCGGAGATTCGAAGACTCGTCAGTGATACAAGTGAAAAACATTGGTGTCTGTATAGCATGCACGTTAAGGCACATTGGCCCGATTCAGGCGTCGGAAGAGTTGCGTTGCCAGTCATAATAATAATAATAATTGCTTTTTGGGGAAAGGGAATGGCGCAGTATCTGTCTCGTATATCGTTGGACACCTGAACCGCGCCGTAAGGGAAGGGATGAAGGAGGGAGTGACAGGGGAAAGGAAGAAGGAGGTGCCGTAGTGGAGGGCTCCGGAATAATTTAGACCACCTGGGGTCTTTAACGTGCACTGACATCGCACATCACACGGGCGCCTTTGCGTTTCGACTCCGTTGAAACGCAGCCGCCGCGGTCGGGTTCGAACCCGGGAACTCCGGATCAAACCCGACCGCGGCGGCGGCGTTTGCGTGGCAGTCAGCGGCACGAAAATAGGATGGGGCCCTGGCGGGAGGGAAGCCCATTTGTGTGGCTGTCGTCGGAACCCGCCAGATGTCGCCTGCAGCATTGTCATAGTAGTGTCTTAAAATTTATACGTATGAGAGGTACAGGGAACACTCGGCTCTCTGTTACTTGTGCGTCGAACTTGAGATCTCTTAAAAAGGACCACTTGTCGTGGAGGGTGTCACGGCGTATGCACTACGCCCACCTTTATTTATTTATTTATTTATTTCTCTGTCGATATAACTAGTCCAGGTTCTCGTTTCGTCATTTCCTGCCTCCTCCAGCTGCGGAGATGACAGCTGTTGAAACGATGTCCACGACAACAGCGGCAGAGAGCCTTAGTGAAGCGAAAACAGCGGCGTGCACTGTTATTTTATTGTCGGGCGACTCCGTCGCAGCAGCGTGATTAGAGCGAGCTTTTGCTTGGCGCCAAGCCAAGCCACGTCGCGTTATTATGCGCCGGGGAGGAGGGGGCGCTGCTTTGTCTCCACCCCGGAGAAATTAGAAAGAAAAAAAAAAAACGGAACTCTGTGTAGGCGTGACCTGTTCCAGTTCATCTTAGAGCGCTGGCATAGTTCCCGTTGGGTGCATTTCCATTTGCGCAGCTGATTTTTTTTTTTTTCGCTCATTGAGGCCGCTTGTGGCACCTTTAATTTGTTTTTCCATTTGCGAAGGGGACAATTTATTCGTCCGAATTCAAGCTCCTGGTGGCGTTGTTTTAGTTGTGCCTGTGTGAGGGCGTTTATTATTATTTTTTTTTGAACGCGTTGGCCGGACGCCGCGCTCAGAGATGCATTGTTTAGTGAGGATCTGGAGCAGGAAACGTCTTGTGCTATCAGAGACAAAGCGGGCTTCGCGGAAACGTTGAAACTGGGGCACTTTTGCTGCTGCCCAGCTGCGGCATTGGTCACATTGGTTGCCTTCTCACCTTTTTCTCTCTCTGTGTGCGCGTGCGTGTGCGTCTTTTGTTTAGCTTGTGGGTTTTTCAAGTGAATGAAGCCTTTTTTTGTAGGTTGTTTTTGTTTTCTGCTTAAGCTGGAGGTTTGTGCCCGTGAGAAATGTAGAAAAAGACCGGTTTTGGAACGCGGGGCGAGTGTTTTGTCAACACGGGCCCAGTAGTAGTTGTTGTAAAACTTTGTCAAGAGAACTCGAGGCACACAGCCCCCTGGGTCTCCGCAGGACCCCACTGGCGGTTTAAACGTTCGTGTGGTGTTGGTCCGTGACGTGTGCGGCCCGGCTGACGGCGATCTTCTGCCTGGCCAGGTCCGCTGACCGCAGTGAGGTTTCCACGTGTTCGGAGAGGCACAGTTCGCGTCTCTGTGCCGGAGACGACCTTCGATTTCAGAGAGGGAAAATGGAGCGAAATGCTGCAAGTGTGACGGACGGGGGCTGTCTTTGCAGTTCTTAAATTTGTCCTCATAAATACTTTTATGTGTTTCCTGCAGCGCGAATACGTTAGTTGATGGACAGGGAACGATGAGTTCATTGCGCGTCGTTGTTCTTGCGGAAACTTAAAAAAGAAGAAGAAAAACTGACATTTACGCTCCCTGTAGGTGAATGTCGCGACCTATGCTGCATATAATTAGCGTTGTGAAGCTTCTGCTCGAAAACATTGGATAAGAAACCTCGGAGGCGGACCTGTAACGTTGGCACTATGCATGTACCAATACTCGCTGTTCCTGTGCGTAGCTGTTAAACATACGAAGAGTGAATAAAGGTTAAAAAAAAAAACTCTGTATAAGACTGCTTACTTGCAGTGAAAGCGAAAGCATTACTATCCCAGGGTGCATTGACACCCACCCACCCGGAACGCCGTACGACGAACGTTTCCGTCACGGTTTTGCTACGAATGTTGTCGGGAAAACTGACGCCACGTGGAGGTCGGCCAGTGACGAGTCTGAAGGGGTGGTGCTCGTCTTGCTGCATGATTCGCACAGCCACTTGATGACGTCACCCTTCTTTATTGCCATCGCTGGGATTTTCTGTACCATCTGCGAGTAGGCAGACACGCCGCCGCCTGTTCCCGTAGTTGGACTAGTAATGCTTTCGCATTAAAAAAAGTATGTTCCTAGCGGTAACATTCGGTAGTCCTTCAGCGTATGCAGACTTCACCACATGTGTGATACATCTGGCGAACAATCGCGCAGAATCGCGTTGGTTCCTCCTGGCCGGCAGGCGTGAAGGATCGAAAGATGCTGCGTGTGGTGTGCAGGCGGCAGCCAGCCATGGGCAGCCCGTGAGGCGTAACCCATCCTCGGGGGGAAAGTGGCTCTCCTCGCCAGTTGAGGCACGGGCGTGGCCCGCAGCGAGAAACTGACAGTTGACGCCGTCCTGCGTGGTCTTGAGAAGACGCAGGCGTGGTGCGAGCAGAAGCAGTCCGCACACGTCCCGAAAATAGCGGGGGTGTCGGCGAGGAGGGGGCGCTCCGTTCGGTTTCTCCGCCGCCGCCGCCCAGTAGTCTCAGTCGTTGCGGAAGCGACGCCGAAGGCTGTCGCCCTCCCTCCCTCCCTGTGCGACTGCTCTCTGGCGTTTGCCGCCCTCGCATTTGTGGTGCGGGCTTGGTGCGAGGGAGACTTCCCTGCCGTGTTGCGTGCCAGGTTTAGGTCCTGGATGCGCGGGGGTCGTCGCGTTCGTGACGAGCGAGTTTCGCGCCCCCTGACGGCGCCACGTGGACCACTTAGGCTGAGGTCGCCGCCACCCAGCGGCTCAGGACCGAGGTTCGCGAGTTATAATGTGGGCAGCTGTCAAGCTGCACAAGGATTGCTTTCTGGTGACTGCCAACTCAGTTCCATTCGAGGACGGTGAGGCGCTGGCCAGTGTCGGTGCACTTTCCTCGTTGGCTCGTTGTGCCTGGTTTGGCCTCCCCCTTTCTTTCGGTGGGGGGATGGGGGGGGGGGGGGGGGGGCGTGGTGTGTCAGACGGATTTTCGGGGATGGCGTGAGAAGTTGTTCGAATAAACCGAGTCCGTTGACCTAGGTGCTGTGACCTCACGATGTGTCCGAAAAGTCTGTCCAGAAGCCGCCTCCTCAGCGGCGATCTGGTAACGCAGTCTCGAGTTCGCCCTGTTAGCGGTGGTCCCCACTGCAGTGAACGAGAGTGGGCATCCCGGACGAGGGGGCCGCTAGCAGTGCGACCGTCCCTTCATTCCTCGCTGAGGCCGGTGGAGGTAGCTGTAGCCGAGGCCGCGTGCCTGCCACATATAGACGTGCAGTAGCGGAAAGGAGCAGCTGGTGTGGTGAGGGAGGGGAGACAGCCTCTTGTTTTGGCAACGGCCACAGAGAGAGGGGGAGGCTGCGTCGCTGCCACCACCTGTTTTAAATTCGCGGCCTTTAACACTCCCGAGGTCATCCGCCCCTCGCGCAAAACACTGGCGACGAGCGAACCGTTCCCCTCGCCATGGTTTTTTCTTCCTCCTCTCCAGTTTACGTGCAGGAACGCGAAGAGCAGTTGTTAGCGCACAAGGCGCGCGAGTGCTCGGCCCTCCGAGATGCCTGTCATCGCGTGCATGGCCTTCGAGACTCGCAGCGCTAGCGCCGCCGCACTTAGTTGAGGAGGAGACCGCTTTCGTTGCCTTTCGGTGTCCGACGCTTCGTTGTTTCTTCTGCCCCCATACGAAGGGAGAGACTGCGGCCTCTTCATTCCCGGCGTGTAATCTCGGCAGACGTCGTTTTTTATTGTAGAGCGGTAACTGGCTGTGGAAGCGAAGGTACCCGGCCTCCGAGATGGGCGGCGAGACAGTCCGCGATCGCGTGACCACCCCGCCTCACTAACCTCGTCGTCGGCGTCGGGAGAGTGGTCTCCGAGAGAAGCCGCCTTCGGACTCATCTCGTGAAAACGTCCCATGGCGCCGCATGTTGCGCGCCTGTCAGCAGCCGCCATGGCGATATGATCACTCAGTCGCGTTCCCCGTACACGAGCTGCTCTGCGAGGCCACTCGTTGCGCCCCTCGCATGCGTGGCAGCAGTGTGTGTGCGCGCACCCTTGACTACCAGCGGGTATCTGTTTTCTTCGCGTGCTCGGAGACTGCCTGTCTGTGCGAGCCTTTTGGGGTTCGCTTGCATTTAACGCAGTATTCAACGGTGTTACTCTGCGCGCTTGGAGAGAGAGGTGCGGTGAATACTCAGTCCTAGCCTAGCCTAACCTGTAATCTCTTCGTTTTGAGGTTCTTCAGCTCGCTGGCCGTATACTTGCCGAACTGTTACCCCTGTCACGTCTCTAATCTGATTCGAATCGATTGGCATTCGCTGCTACGAATACCGTTCGGTCTCTTTCGCTGCTACGCAGTGCAAAATAGATCGGTGAAAAAAAAAAATACGTAAGGGGCGTAGAATTCGCTGTTGGTATAGCCAGCGCCCGTCCTGTCTTCTTCTCGTGTTGGGCCCAGACCAAAATCCTCGTTTGTTGTGTAGTCTTTCAAAAGTGGTTTCTCCGCAATGATTGCAGGCTCCAAATACAACTTCCGGCTATGCTGCAGCGCCAAAGCCGAGCCAAGTACAAAGTGGGCCACAAACCAGATCCCCGAGATTTTGCTTAACTGGCGCGTCGGCGAACATTTCGGTGAGATTGGGTGCCGAGGGGTTCGACTCTGTCTCTTCCTATGTCGCTCTTGCATTCAGTCGCTGAACGAAGCCTCTGGCTGAGCTGCCCTTTAAATTGTCTGCAGGCGCGAAGGGGCCGTGGCCGAGATGAATGACGCTGCATCTAGCTGGACGGAGCCTCGCTTCTTTGACTTCTCGTCAGTCAGTGGCACGCAGTCTCGCATATCCTCGTGGCTTACCTTCTCGGTGGTGCAGCGAAGGCGGGACGTGAACAACAGGCCACTCGATCCCCACTCGGCGCGTGTCCTCGGTGTGTGAACGCGACAGCGTTGTGAGCGATGAATAGGGCGGCCCGGACCTGGGTGAACGTGCCAGGTCACGTGATTTGATCATCACTGTGTACCCGCAGGATTGGGAGCAGAGTAGCCACTCTGGTGGGTGGCGGTTAAACTAGTGGCTGATCGCGAGAGCTTAGGAAGAGCAACACGGGTCGCACAAGCTCCACCGGTGGCAGCGCCTCCCGTCACTTAACCGCTGCACCACTGCGCCAGGAGTGGTGCGCGTGAGTACTAGTTCCCAGTGACATATGAATGTAAAGTTGAGTGTGACCAACTCCGCATGTATGGGCATGAAGTCATTAACACTATCGCTTCACATATCCTGAAAGCGGAGCCTGAGTATCCCCTCTTAATTTTTAGTGTGCGTGCCCCCGCCTGCCCGTACTCGCCAATACTGCTCGCGCCAAGTTGAGTGTTGTACAGTCGCCAACGTGACGCGTACAAACTGTTTATTGTCGAATTCCTAGCGCCACGCGCTTCTCGTGGGGGAGGGGGAGGGAATGGGCCCGTTCGAAAGATATGCGCGCGCCTCTCAAAGCAACAGAAAACCGGCACACGGAGGCTCCCTAAAAACAACCGGTGGTTTGTTTTCCTTTGGAGGGAACAGAAAAGAACGAAACAATCCTTTTTCAGGGCCTCTGCGTTCAATCACGCGCGCAAATTCGAGGTCGCGGCGGGAAACTATTTACACGTACACGTGTATATATATATATATATGCCTCGCCTCGTGTTATGTGCCGCACGCATTCCTCGACGGCTGCGAAGCAGACGCTCGCTACGTGCGTGAAATTCCCCAGTCGCCGAGCACAATAGCAAGCTTGTGCGTGCCCACGCAGTAAAATAGTGCATACAAAGGACGCCCACAGCCAGGATATTCCAAAGGAAACGGCTCTTTTTTCCGCCTCCCTCGATTGTGTGTCCGGGCTTCCCGTAGGCATTGACACCACTCGTCACGAGTCTACGGAACACTACTTTGCTCTGCGTGATAAGCGCACTGCGCATTAATCTTTTGCGCGCTGCGGGCGAAAAATCGACAGCTGTGGTATATTCCATTTGCTGTTATCGAGCCTCGTATGTTGCGGACTTGTATGCGAATTGCTAACGCCTTGCGCAGAGCTGTGAGTGGCCATCCAATGCTTTACACATCTTTTAAGTTCCAGCTGAAAATACCATACCCGGTTGTTGTTGTTTTCAGCAAACTGCTTAGCCCGTAGCCGTTCTAGATAGTGGTGCTGTTAATGTGATTACTGCAGCAGTCTCTTGATAGGTTGGGCCCCGGACACTACTGCTTTGTTAACTCCGTCCTGGTAGTACGCTTCGGATTTCTTTTGTTGTTTGTTTTTCGGAGTGAAATCCGCGACAGATGGCGTCCCTCTCGCGTGCTTAGTTTTCTCGTCGCGCATAGGCAGTTGTGCGAGCTCGGAGACGCTGCCGTCGGCATGCTTCTTTCTGTTTTTACCCCCTCCCACGGCGTACTGCAGGTCTCGGCTATATTGTTGCCTCGCCCCCACGTGAATTTGAATCGAGGAAAGCGCTGGCTCTCCGGCGGATGAATTGGCCGCGTCGCTGCCAAGTTGTTTGCACCTGCCTCGGTTTGTCGACGGCGCACAGCGCGTCGCCGCTGCTTTACATGGCTGGCGCCACTTTTATGTTTGTGCCTGTACTTCACTGCGGGATGTGTAGGCGGCGTATGCATGCAAATTTGGGAATGCGGCAGCTGGCAAGTGCGCTCATGTGTACACGGACTCGCTGCTGCCAGATTCAAACGCAGTTGATGCCTTTTTTTTTATTAATTTTCCTAGCCTTTTAGCATCCAGGTCGATGGAGATAAAACTTGGGGAGGGCAAACGGTTTGCACGAAATGGACGGCAGGCCGCGTTTCTTGCGGAGCCATGATCGGCTGTGGAGCAGTAAAAACGTTTCTGGAATGCTGGAAGAAAAAAGAAGGAAGAATCGATGAACGAATGACGGAGGAACAGAGCCCGTCTCGAATGCCGCGTGCATGGTTCCAAGGTTTCGGAATCGCGCCAGGGCCTCCATTTTACACAATTTCCTGGGTGCGGCGCGGCTCCCGTCCCGACTTGGTGTGTGCGCTGCTCGCGTTTTAATTTTGATTGCCGTCCCCGCGACGATTCATCAGTGCCGCTGGCAAAAAGAATGCAGCCACCGGAAACTCGGGTATTAAGAGCGGCTACGCCATTACAGGCCCTGTACAGCACCGTTTGACGCGAGACAAGAGCTGCTTGGCCAGATGAAACTGGGTGGGAAGGTTGTCTGCGGAGTGTGTTGATTTGGACTGAAGTCAGCGTGATGCTGCTTCGCGCAGCTGGACGTATTCTTCCACAGTGGCTCAGATCGCGTGGACTGTCTGGGGGAAATAAACAAACTAATGGATCGTGTCAGCGACTCCACTTGATCTCGCTGTCATATTGCCCGGTTAGGTGCTGGGCTAATGCTCCCAGATCACATGACACACCAGTGTCACGGGACACAAGCGTACATTCGTTCTCGTGCACTCATCCTTCGCTTAATCACTACGTCTCTCTAATCACACGCGTGCTCATTAGCATACAATGGTAGGCTTCAAACAAACAAAACCCCGCCGTAACCAAAGCAGACGAACGTGCCTGCGTGGCCTTCAGACAAAGCGTAGTGGTGGCGTGCTCTGCCTTTCTCGAGATGTCTTTCATGCCGTTTCCTGAACGCTGCCTGAATAATTATACAGCGCAGTAAATGCCCTGTTTTTAATAAGGTGCCTGCGTGGTCTAGGACTAGCGTGCCAGACTCGCAGTTGAAGGTTCAGCCGTTCGATCCCCCGTAATTATCCCAAGTTGTCTTTCCAGCACAATCTATTAACTTTGTATGCTTAACGACGTTTTAGTCATATTGCGACCTTCTAGTCACCAGTTTTTGACGTTTTAATCACTCTTCGATTCTGCCGCTCCATGTGTGACTTCAGGCATTCACGGCCCATCCTGAGTTTCGTCACACAACAACGCTGGACGCCACGTTTTCCGCTAAACGGGACCCTTAAAGGCATCGCTTCAAAACAAAGGGACGCCGAATTCGCAAGTACCAGCGAACGGCGGGAAAACCTTTTCTTTTCTTCTTTTTTCAGTGCATGCACTCAACTCGCGGGCTCGCATGATTCCTCGCCGTTCGCACCGGTTCTCTGAACCCTGTGTGTGTGTGGGCGTGCCGTGAATCAGCGCTATTTCGTGGCCGGAATCTCGGAGTCCCGGGCACTCGGTCTTTTGTTTCTGCCTCCACTTCAGCTCCACATACCCCCCCGCCTTTTGTACGCGCTTGCAATTTCGGGCTATTTCGGCCGCTCTTTCGTCGTCCGTTTCGAAAGCAGGATGAAAGTAGCGCGGTTTTCTGGTCTTGGTTCTGGCCCTGGAAGATGGGGAGAAAAAGTGCATGTAGCGCGAGAGAGAGAGAGGGGAAGTGGCGAGAGAGAAAGACTGCAGCAGTGGCGAGATCAATCACAGTGAAGGAAAGATGAAAGCAAGGAAGGGGGAAGCGAAGGGAGGGAGGGACCTTGTAGCGTTTTTGGAGGGAGTCTTGTGTCACGTGGACTGAACGCGACTGCACCCATCTTATCAGACGCTTGGTTCGCTTCGCCGCATTGCGCTAGTGCTGTGCGGGCAAAGCCTGCGTGTGCGACGTTGCGACACACTGGCTGCCTGCCCCTATCTCTCCTCCCTCCCTGCCCGTCTGCTTTCGTGGGTGAGAGGGAGGGCGCCTGGAAACAGTGTATCGAGCGATCCTTTGCGCCGGCGCACGGCTTCTGGCCACTTTTCTCGGCGTTCCCAAATAGCCGCCCGTGGCAGTAATTCTCGGGCCGGGCGAGCGCTGTTGCGTCACCTTACATAGCGCTGGGGAGAAAGGAAGGTTGCACGCAGCATGTGGAAATGCTCGCGTGTTTATTTTGCGTGTGTATGCGTGGAGGGAGAGGGGGCAATGCGGAACAGAGGGAATGCCGCCATCTTGGCTCCAGAGTTCCCCGCTCATCGCCGGTTTATTGGTGCTGCTTCCGCGGGGCAGCGCGTGGCAACAGGGTTGCGCAAACGGCCCGGGGGAGAGGAAATCAGTATGCGGCATGGCTCATCGCGTGATGGCCCCGTGTCTCTCCTCCGTTGCCCTCGCGTAGGTGGGTGCCTGCGCGCCGCTGGTATCCGTGTCTCTTTTCTCTTTGCCTTCTGTCTGTCCTCCCGCACTTGCCTCATCCATCGATCGATCGACGTTTTGATTCCGTTTCGCTGGATTGCAGCCTTTCTGTCTGTCTGTGTTTGTGTGTGTGTGTGTGTGGGGGGGGGGGGTATACGCGAGCGGTGCCTCTACGTGGTGGAATCTCGTCTCTCTTAGGAAATGCCTTCACGCGCTGTGCGGCGGAACAGAATAGCCGGGCTTGCTGAGAATGCGGTAGGGGTGCGAACGTTTTCTATTTTGTTGTTGTTGTTGACCCACAGCCAGTTACCTCGATCATTGGGTGTCCACTCGGTAATGTTTGCAGAAACGAGAGGCTGCTTGATTCGGCAGAAGGAAGGGGGGAAACAGAAGCCAGAGCTCACGAAAGGTGTGGGGTGGCCAAGTGCTCTTTGTGTGCAGTAGAGTTTCCGCTCTGTGGAGTAAAGAGAAATGGGGTGTTCAAGCGGCATTTTCTCGTGCCGTGGGGGGAAGGGCCTCCTGTGCCTTGTCTCGTTGGAGGCGCAGCGAAAACGGGGACCACGGGGTCGCAGCAAGGAGGCCAGCGCAAAGTGGGACGCCTCTAAAAGACAGTTCCGCCGGGCTTTGCCAACACCTTCTCGACTTTATAATAGTCCAGAGGGTGTTGGCTTTGCTCGGTTGCACTCCCCCTGGCCACCACCTTTGGCACGTCCGTCGAGCGAGTGGACTTGGGTTGACTGCCTGGCATTCGGCTGCTTTGACACGGCGCCCGCCTTCGTCCCCGACAGGCATGAGGGCCGCCCTATTCTCGAGCCCCCGAAAGCAAAGAGGCTTCCTCGCAGCGAAGTCTTCGTCCGAGGCTGAAGAGGGTGGAAATAAGCTCACGCGGGGGGCCGTCGTGTGTTCGACGTGGAGTACGGAGACGATGTCAGTGCACGTTAAAGAGCCCCTGGTGGTCGACATTATTCCAGAGCCCTTCACTATACGGCGTCCTTCATAGCCTGAGTCGCTTTGGGACGTTAAGCCCCCGTAACCCATAATATTGTCACAAACAAAATAAGCAAAGCAGCGGCGTTAAGCAATTTGTGCATCGTTACAGCACCTCATTCTCTCTCTCTGTTTTTTGCTTTCTTTCATCCTCCGCCCGCCCCCCGTGGCACTCGATGCGTCCCCCTCTGGATTGCTCCTGCACCGCGGGGGAACAGTGTTGCCACTGCATACGCGCCAGTGGCTCGCGTGATTGCTGCATCCTTTCCGGTGTCGCCTACTATGAGCGTTTATAAATAAATACGCAGCGACATACCTACATGCGTACATGCAGCGTACGCGCGCATGGCCGCCGCCTCCTCCGCGCTTTCCTGCCTTTCAACATGCACGCCGCTCTCGAGGCGCAGTGCAAGGTCGGGGGGGTACTATTGCGTACGTGTACACGCGAGCGAACGTACACGCTCGCCGTGGCGGGGACGGCGCTGTGTGCTGTTGTTGCTGAACATCCTCGTGTGTATGTGTGTGTGTGTACACAGTTCTCGTTCTTGCTTGGGTGCGGATTTCTGCAGCGTTTGTTTCTGCGCCCGTCTCATCCTCGCAGCGTGCTCGGATTCCCTGGTCGTGGAGGCGGAATTCTTTCGATTTCCGTTCTCTTCCGTCATTGAACGCGAATCATCCCGCTCGCGTGCGCGATGGACATTCCGCCTCGGGGGGATTCGCCCCGCCGTCGTGTAGTCCGTACTGTACATGTTCGCCTGCTACTCCGTTCAGATCAAAGGTGTCAGCGTGAAAACACTCCAAGGTGCGCTTCTGCTGGCCGCCCCTGAGCACGGGGCCAAGGATCGGGCAGTGGCCAAAGGCTGGCGAGGCTGCTGCCCCGACGTATCAGCCCGCTGCACTAGGAAGACGCTCGTGGGGACGTTGCGTGTTCGTCGCAGTATGGTCACGTGGTGAGGCTCTTGAAATGGGGCCAGTTCTCGTCTGCGTGCCGTCGTCCGCGTCGCGGCATAGCTTGTGAACGCGAAGAAGGGCGCTCACGCGAAGTAAGCGGGCTTGCTCAATCGTCGGCTTATTTATGCACTGCATCTAGAGTGGCGGGGGCAGGAACAAATTGAGCAATGCATTTCCTCGCCGTGTCGGTGGTGAAAGCATTTATTTGAATATTGCAGAGAGGTTGCGTGGGGAGCACTCCCTAGTGGGCCGCTCCCCTTTACAGTACTAAGTGGAGTCCCTTATTCAGGGACCCCATTGGTCTGGGACGCCACTCGAGCTCGCTGAACTAGGGCTTGTTGGGCCGGTAGGTCCAGGCAGCTGAGCAGGGCCGCCTCCCAGTCCTCTCGGGTAGGGGTTAGGGGCGGAAGAGAAGGATTGTGTTGGCATGCCCAGACCATGTGGAACGTGTCAGCCACCTCCCTACAGAAAGAGCAGAGGCCAGAGAAAGAAGTGTCGAAATGTTTGAGCACTGCCGGGCACAGTAGAGTGTTAGTAAAAAGTCTAAGCAGTATTCTCTCGTTCGCTTTCCCTAGCCCCTTGAGAGGATCGGGGTACTGACGGTGCGAGTCCCGGTAATAAGCGGAGATATCTTTGAAAGTTAACAGAGGATAGGAGTCCTGGTCCAGATCGGTAGGGTCTACGTCGGGGGCCCGGCTAGTGAGTGCGCGGGCGACAGAGTTGGCGGCCTCATTCCCTGGTAGGCCCTGGTGGCCTGGAGTCCAAATGAGAAATCGGGTCGTGGGGTCCTGATCCCGAGCTGCTCTCCGAAGTATTCGTTGCGCTGTTGGCGTTATCCAGCCCAGTTCATAATTCTGGCAAGCCCCTCGCGAGTCAGATATGATGAATTTAGATTCAGCGTGGTACACTGCTAGGGCGATTGCTACCTCCTCCGCGTGGGTTGTGCTAAGTGCCTTAAAAGTGAGACCGTTCACCTGTCTTCCCTCGTGAACGACTGCGGCCGTGTACCATCCTCCCCTGGAATGATGTGGGCCCGCAACGTCTGCATAGAAAACGCTGTGTTTGGAGCCATAATGGCGGTGCAGGGCATTCGCCCGCGCCTGACGCCGTCCATTGTGGTTCTCTCTGTCCATTTTGGTAGGAAGGGGTGGAGCACGGAGGGCGCCTCTCCATTGTTCTGGCACTCCGACCCTTTCCTCAATGTGATGGTCATGTTGTATATGTAGCCGGCCCAGTAGGCGACGACCGGACTCGGTCTGGGCAAGACGCGTGTATTGATTAGTGAGGTGCGCCTCGCGCAGCTCCCGATAGGTGTTTACCACCCCCAGTGCAAGGAGCCTCGCATTTGAGGTAGAGATCGGGAGGTCGAGCGCGACTCCATACCTGCACTTGCGCAAGCATGACGAAGACATCTTGGAGGTTACCCTTCGCCGTGTCGCAGCCGCTGCTCGAGATCGGAGAAGAGCTCGAAAGGGAGACCCTTTCTTTCGCCCTCGTGTTCGGGTGCGAAAAAGTTTCTGGTCTGTTGCGCCAGAGTGCCACACGCATATGTGTGTGTGTGTGTGTGTGTGTGTGTGTGTGTGTGTGTGTGTGTGTGTGTGTGTGTGTGTGTGTGTGTGTGTGTGTGTGTGTGTGTCGCGGCGACTCTTCCGTTTTTCCCCCCTTTGTTTTCTCTCTATTTTGTGTTTTTCCTCAGCGCTCGATCGTTCCTCCCTGCCAAGGAAAACACGGCAGCGTCTGCGTTGGGCGCAGTGAGCATGTGACTCGCAAGAAAGAAGTAAGTGTGCGGACGGAGGGTAGGTGGGGCAAAAAGAAAAACGTGTACGGTGCAGCGACGGGCGGGGCCGTTTGAGTGATGTACTATATTTATACGAGTGCGAAGACAGAGAGGCGTAGTTCTTTTTTCTTCCCGGGTTCCAGGAGGTGGCTCCCGTTCGTGGAGAAGCAGGGAAATACCTGCAAAGGAAACGAGTAGAAAACAAAAAAAGAAAAAAGTCCGTGTATATGATCTGGTGGACCGGTCTGAAGACGGTGAGAGGGAGGGGACTTTCTTGGCTGAAGTCGAGGCTTATTTTCTGTATACCGTGGTTGTTTATCCGTCGCTCTGTGCAACCCCCGATGCCTCCTGTCGTGCGCTCTCTCTCATTCGCCCGCAGCGCATTTTGTGTCCTCACTGTGCAGGAGCTTATTGTCCTTACTGGTCTCTCCAAACGGAATGTGGCCCACGGCAGGAGTTTGGCCGAGTATCGGTTTGGGAATTTACCTGAGCCATTTGAACGGTCATTTAACGAGTAATCGATTGAAGGAAGCGGGCCTTGCGTGCTGGAAGTAGGAAGGCTCAATTTTTCCAGGACTGGACCACGGCTGTCAGTTCAAGCAGCCGTCTCCATTGTACGTACAAGAGGGTTTCATGTGGCGCATCAGTCCAGGCGCCCCGTGAGGCACAACTCCGGCAGACAGACCGAGTTATTTAAGCGGCACTTCCAGAGAAACGGCGCAGTGTACAACAGACTCCAGATTGGCGACCGTCTTGGTGCATACGTCTCTCTTCTACACGTGTGTGTGGGAGTGACGCTTCCTGTACCGCGCGGCGTTGTTTTACGGGGACTAGTGAATGTGCGAATAGAAGGGCACACAAAGCACGCGTTCGTTCCATGTGTCTGTGGCCCTCGCTCTATCCCGTGTATTTTAACGCGAAAGCATCAGGTGGCTGTTCGACGTGGAAACCGGGCGTCGCCCAAAAGGAGGCGTTACAAGCTTCGCGATTGGTCGAAACGGTGTGACGTTTTCAGAGGCGGAAATATACGAGATGCTAATCGAAATGTGAACACTGTAGTCGGGTACAACTCAAAAACAAAGCGGCTTTTCCCCGCCAAAGGACCCGCCTTTCATCCAAGGGCGTCCCATGCACCTGCTGCAGTGACAAGGCAGGGAGGGAATAATCCCCCACCATGGACGCAGGGCACTGTCGCCTTTCAATTCCCTGCTTTGTCACACTAGCAGACTGGTGAGAATCGGCCGACGCCATTGGCTCAAAGGGGGGGGGGGGGGGGGGGGGGTCGTTTGGCGGGGAAAAGGTGCTTCATTCCTGAGTTGTATCCGACTATAGCACTTACAACTGCACCAACTACACAGGGATATGATTGGAATAGAATTAGTGTTTTCGCATTACTCGCAGTTAAGTTTCGAATTTTTTTCGTTTCACGCTGCGACGTGTGCGCAAACTGTAGCAATGAGCCACTGGTAGGTCTTGCATACCTTAGCACCGTGTTAGAATACGTATCCGGGTAGGCAGGGGCGGCGAGGTGCATTGTCTGTCGCTGGAAGAGCGGACGCGCTTGGGCGGAATGGCACCAAATGCATTGGCGCACCGTAGCCTGCGTGCTGGCCGGTCTGCCTTGACGTCATAATAGGTGGGCGCCATAAATGTTTCATCCGAGTTAGCCGCTTGGCTGCGAACTGCGTTGTCGCCGAGACTGTCACGAGGAGAGTGCGTTCAGATTAGGTGTAGCTTGAGAGTAAGGGCCACTCCGCCGTTTCTCCTCGAGTGGCTAGCCGCCGATAGACCTGTCTCGGCCAACTCTCTGGCGGCCACGACGGGAGTCTCGGTGACGGTGTGTGCCGAGAAGAGAGCGCTACGTGCTCGAAGCCCGAGGAACGCCAGATGCGGCTCCGACTCAGCCTTGCAGTAGTGGCGCTGGCAGCGCTGCTAGCGCCCTGCTCCGGCTTGGCGGTACGCTCGCCGGCGACGGTTGTTCCCCCCGGCCGCTGTGAGCCTGTTAGGATCCCCCTGTGCCTGCACGCGGAGCTGGACTACAACGAGACGGCGGTGCCCAACCTGATGAACCACGAGGACCAGGATGAGGCCGGCCTGGAGGTGCACCAGTTCTTCCCCCTGGTCAGGGTCGGCTGCTCGCCGGACTTGCGCCTCTTGCTCTGCTCCCTGTACGCTCCCCCGTGCACGGAGCAGCCGACGCCGCCCTGCCGCTCGCTCTGCACCTCGGCTCGCCAGGGCTGCCAGCCAGTGATGAGCAGGTTCGGCTTCCGGTGGCCCTTCGAGTGCGACCGCTTCCCCGACGCCGGCTCGGCCCATCTCTGCGTCGCCGGCCATCAGGCGCCGGCCAATTCGACGGGAGCTTCGGAAGTGTCTTCGTCGCCCTGACTACAAGACCCGCAGGTCGGCGTTCACGGAACTCGCGCTAGTTTCTGACATAGCCCCGCAGTGTGTTCGGCGCTTACCCTCGATTTATTAGTACAGTTATGAAACGCTTCACAGACTGATTGTTTTGAGACGTAAGTTCATCAGCAGCTTTGAACTACTACAGACGCTAAGTTTTTGCGCTTTGCTGTTTTTGTGTTTGTAATAAACTCAGTCCGACCGCTGCATGGCTAACTTGATTACGAGTCTTCAGTCTCGTTCTGCGCCAGCCGTCGAGGGAAAAAAAAACACTCTGGAAGGAGCATCCGACGGCAACATTGAAGCCTAGTCGGTCATAAAGGAGAGTGTCGATGCCCGCACGTTATCACACCACGTGATAGCGTGCGGTGATATCTACCTCCGCTCCACACGCGCATGCACGCGGCAAACTGACTGTATGCCAACCTCTTTACCATGAGCCGCGCAGATGCGTGCGCTGAACCGTACCGACACCAAAACAGTAGGGACTGGCTCGGAGAGGAAAGCCAGGAAAAGGCCTCGCGACGTCACGCTCTCTTCCGATTTTTTTTTTCCTCCGTGGCGCCCGCATGCCCCTCCTGTGTGACGTCACATTCAACTCACTGCGGCGTCTGTGATCACGTGGACTCGGAAGATGACGCGATGAGTTATTCTCTTCGCACCCGCTGGCAACGAGATCGAAGGCGCCCGGCGATTACTTCGTTGTTGACCGAGCTTCCCATTCCTTCGTTATATCCCTTGTTTCGTTATAACGTGGCTCGACTGTATTTTGATTTTCGTTAGTTTCGGATTGCACTTCGGTCGGCGACGACTTTCTTGCAGATGGAAATATCGGAAGTTGTTTCGCCTGCCAATATTGAAAATCGTGTTAAATGACGCTTCATTCGATTGCCGGAATTGAAACTTTCCAGGTGATATCCCTACACACTGAGGGATCCATATGCAATATCCCTGCGGTCCTTCTGTACCTCATGATCCCGAAAATGCGTGCGACGTATTCAGTGAAATTTTCCCACGCGGACATTGCACACAAAGTGAGCCACCTGAATTTTCAGAAGTGCCCGATGAACTTGCATGTAGTGACCGCGTCAGCTTAAGTGTTACATTTCATTTTCCCCCCAAAGTCGCTGTGTTGTTTCCTGCGTTTTAAATGGACTTGATAGAAAAAAGCGTTCCCAACGAGTTTTCGGAGTGCAAGCGAATAGCTCCACTGTCCCCAGTTCTTCCTCGCCTTCTTCCCGGCGGAAATACCGGAAATGCCACGGCGTCTGGCATGGTGGGGGGAGGGGGCGCTTCCTTAGCAGTTCTTAACCAAACATAACTCGGCTCAGTTCTTTCCTGCCGCATTCGTTGG
This sequence comes from Amblyomma americanum, assembly GCF_052857255.1. Classification (NCBI taxonomy): domain Eukaryota; kingdom Metazoa; phylum Arthropoda; class Arachnida; order Ixodida; family Ixodidae; genus Amblyomma; species Amblyomma americanum. The sequence continues at coordinate 2,745,256 of NC_135507.1, read as the reverse complement.
TGGCGGGAGCAGACCTTCTCGCCCACGACTTCGATGACAGAGGCAGACCGTCTGCACGACTGAGCCGCGCGCTCCGGAAGACGGCCTTGTGCAGACACCGTTCGACGGGGCCGTCCCTTATCGTTTATTTTCTCCCCTTGGCGCCGGCCTTTCCTCAAACGACCTCTGGAAGACACTGCATGTTTTCTTTTTACTGCGAGCGCAGAAAAGAATGGGGCTGGGGTGAGAACTAGCGGCAGTCTGTCGAGTTGTTGCAGTGCGCGTCGTTTTAAAAGCTGGTTTCCAAGAATGAAGCTGGCGCGCCGTAGGGCTTGTTTTGTTTTCTTATTAGCGTTATTTAGACCTGCGCGGAAAGGGAGCGGGGTGCGGAGTGAAAGAGAGGCGTTGCGCAGTGCTGCGTCCACCGCCCCGCATTGCAACCGTCCTCTTGTGGCGCTGTAGCGTTGCCCCGAGCTTTCCTCGCACCCCCCGCAGAGCGTCGGAAGCAGCGGCCAGGAGAGCTGTGCCTCGATGAAGTGCCCCGTCTTTTGCTGCGCTGCAGCCACAGTGCATCTTCTTCTGCAGTGGCAGAGAAATGGGTGCCTGGACGACGCTGCGCGGAGTTGGAACAAAGTGCTCCTCCCCGTGGAGCCGACGCGACGGCTGACAGGGGCGGGGAGCAGCGATGCATTCCTCGCAACGTAGGAGCTCCCCTTGGCAACAGGGCGACTCGCCTGCGAGCGGAAATGTGAACAGGCTGGGGGGTTGAGGGACTACTGTGCGCGCGTCGCTTTTTTTTTCTTTTTTCGTGGTTTGCACTTCCTCTCTCTTCTCCCCCCGTCGCTTTGGGTTGGGCGCGTACAGCTGCTTATGCGGCAGCCCACTGTAAACGTGCGCGTACTACAGGAAGATGCGTTTTCGTATTTCGCCCAATTCGAAATGGGGCCACATTCCACCCGCGACCTTGCGGCCACCAGCCTAGCGCCAGAGGCACTGAAAAGTGGGAGAAAGGGGAAAACACGTCGCGCACGGTTGAAGCAAACACAGTATGACAACACGAACACTGAAAAAAAAAAAAAGAAAATCGCGAGGCGCGTTCGTACCGCAGGTAGAAAGCCCTTAATTGGAGTTTTCAGTTCATATCGCACGCGGTTATGCAGTCTAGACACAAATCCATGTTTGCGTTGTTTGCTTAGCGGTGGCTCGGTGGTTATTGCGCTCGACTACTGATCCGGAGTTCCCGGGTTCGAACCCGACCGCGCCGGCTGCGTTTTTATGGAGGAAAAACGCTAAGGCGCCCGTGTGCTGCATGCGCGATGTCAGTGCACGTTAAAGATCCCCAGGTGGTCGAAATTATTCCGGAGCCCTCCACTACGGCACCTCTTTCTTCTTTCACTCCCTCCTTTATCCCTTCCTTTACGGCGCGGTTCAGGTGTCCAACGATATATGAGACAGATACTGCGCCATTTCCTTTCCCCCAAAACCAATGATTATTATTATTGTTTGCTTAACGCTGCGCATAAGAGTGCTACTTTTTTCTCTGGGCTCAGTGACAGCGTGCGCGTTCCTCACGGCGGCGTGAGACGAGCAGCACGCTTAAAGAGCTCTCGCAGCAGCGTCGAAGCGCGCCCAATAGTTTATATCGCGTGCTGGCGATGCGCGCGTACACGCAAATCGGCGGGGTAGCCAGTCGGCTTGGCCGATCATTGGCCGTCTGCACGTTGTGCGGAATCGCTCAAGGCGACAGTCTCTTCTATTCCGAGCGGCTTCAATCAACTGCGGTCGTCAGGGCAGTGCCTTTCTCAGCGCCATCCTTCGCAGCTTGTGCAGACTCTTGTGCGTACAGCGGCGCTGTCGAGAAGCGCCTCTTGTACAAAGCGAAAAGGAAAAAACGCTCACTTTATTCACTTCGAAAGAAGAGTCGGACTTCTTGCTCACTACTACGCGCAACGCACCCCCCCTCCCCGCGGAGCTGCACTTCGGGGTGTGCTGAAGGCCCGATTGTCGCGCCTCGAAGTGAGGGGAATCGAACTGGAACAACGTTACGGTGTATGCGTGTTCATTACACTGCTTGCTGCCTTCTGTTGCGCATCGCCATGCCGCGTATAAGCAGCCGTTGTGCGGGTCATGACGAGCGCGGCTGTACGCATGTGAAACTCTCCGCTCGTTTTGCGGCCTCGGTTCTCTCTCTCTCTCTGCCCGTTGCGGGAACGCTGTCTCGTCGGTTTTGTTTGCTTTTCGCTGGCGGGCTTCGTGTGTTGCATAGGCTCGCGCCAACCAACGGGCGTCTAAATCGATTCGAAATTGTCCGACCCGGTCGGTCGCTGCTCCTGGCGCTGGCCTGCAGGAGAACAGTACGGTCACACAAAGCGAGCAGAAAAAAAAACTACAATCTGAAACGTGTTCGCGTCACGCTTGCAGTCGGCCCATTCAGACGCCTGCCTTGTTGCCGCAGTGCACTACTCACTGCACAGCGGGGCTAGGAGGCGAAAAGGCAGGCACGCAGCGTGAGCTGTGGGTGCGGCACTTGGCGGCAGAGTTGACCTCAAAGCAGATAGAGCAGCATTTAGAAAAGAAAAACGAAGGAAACTTCGAGGCAGAATGAGAGCTATCTCCCGTGGTTTGTTGTGCAGCCTTGGGGCAAGAAGGCCCGACCTCTCGAAACACTGCGGGCTCGCGAGTTGCAGTCGGACACACTGCGTAAAGCGAAACAATAATAATGATAAAACCCGTAGTGGCGCGAAAACCGAGCGTAGGGGCAGAGACGATAGAATGACGCCTCGCGGGCGAGTAACCTTCGCTGTGTACTCCGTTTTTAACGTTTTTTTTTTTGTATCGTCCGGCTGAAATTTGGCCGAGCGTGTATGCTCAAGTTGATAGTCTCGTCTCGAAGTGCGAAGAAACCGATTCACTTGGGGTTTATTAAAAGCACCGTTCAATTTCTCTTCTTTTGCGTGTGTGCTACCGCTTTCGCTGCGCCGCACTTGAAAACGGAAAAAAGCTGGTGTTAATCGTAGCCGTATTAGTGCTCGTGCATTGGAGTCCGCAACTTGTTCCGCCAACTGCTTATAAAGTAAACTGAACTGATCGTGGCGCTGGTTGAGCGTTACAGCAATTAGCTGACGAGAGTGGGTCTAGTTTGTAAGGTCTGCCTTCATGCAGCTTCCGCATTCAGCCGCACGCTGGCGACGATTGGATTTCGCAACTTGCACGATCGTCGAACTCGGGGCCATTACGTCGAGGGTGTGGCGTGATCGTACGCGGCGTCTACCTCCGCCGCCCCTGACTTTCGTGACTTTATTTTCCAGGATCCATTATTTCTGGAAAATAAAATAAAAGGAATTGTTACCGAAACGGCGCTCTTCTCCCTGGGGACGTGAAGAAGGCGTTATACAGTGGGGCTAACGGGACGTTCTAACCGGCACGTGTACTAGCTGGGAGTCGATGTAACGGCCGCCGTCGTAGGCTTTCTTGTTTTACCTTTCTTTTTTTTATGGTGCTTGCGCCATGGCTCCCTTGATCGGGGCTCGGCCATTCCCTTCTCCGTCGCGTGCCAAGTTTTCTTCCGTTCGTTCGTCCTTAGCCGTTGGCATCGGTGGCTGACGCACTGCGTGCGCGCTGTGCTACGCCGCAGTGCTATACTACACCGGTTGCATGCAGGCGTCGGGATGGGTCTAGCTGCGCGGTTGGTTCTGCACGAGCGACCCGACAACCGCCGTTCTGCCAGCCCAACCGAGGAACAGAGAGAGAAACAAAGGCGCGTGATAACGGCGGCACCGTCCGGTTGTTGTCAGCCGGCTGTGACGAGGAATGGAAATAAATAAAGGCTGCAGGAAGTGGCCCGTTCCTGGCCGATTGGGACCGCTGCTTTCCCCCCTGACTCGTGTCTGTGCCCTGCACCGCTTGTTGCTAGGGGCGAAGGGATTTCGAGTACGCCATCTGCTGGCCGTTGTTATTACGTAGTTTTTTCACTAGGCCGAGTGACTGAGTAATGAGACTGAAACTGACACGGCCCCGTCGGTTGATGATGGCCCTCTCATGCGCGAGTGTTTGTTGCTGTGGGTCGGACTTGCTAGTGTGTGTTAGTTGCTCATCCGTGAGGTCCGTGCACAGATGCACGCAGACACCGCAAGTGCTGCGGTTTAGTGCGCGGAACAACGCGTGGGCGGTTTATTACCATGAGACGTGGCTAAAGCTGTTGCTGGAGGGTTGAACATCCAATCGCAACGTTGTGGAGAGAGGTGGCTCTGGTATGCCCTCATACTGGCCGGCCTGGCGTACACACGCAGTCAGCAGATAGAAGAACACAGTATCCTGGCGCCCCCAAAGAAAAAAATCATCGCTGTCAAAAGCAGATGCGCGCAGACTGATTGTGAGTGTACGAGTTGCGCACTGCGCCATTACGTCTCACGCAGTGAATCCAGAGAAATCTAAATTGTCTCGTTCCGTAAGTGACGACGGCGGGGCTGTGCATCCAAGCTGCGAGCGAAGCTTCGCGTAGAGCAACGAGTTTCTAAACATAGCGTCGTCTCCTTCCCCCCCTCTGCTGAGCTGCGGAGTGAAGGGCTTATCGATTTTTTGCTGCTTCGATGCTCGTCCCGTGGAGTGAGGATCGTAATCTCTCTCTCTCTCAATAACACTCTATTGGGACTGCGCGGCGACCTCAGTTGTGCGTGAGAATGAAAAAAAAAAATGTGTACACGGTCGCTCCATTGTTCGCTGGTCTGGAAGTAGTGCCTAGAGCGCTTGATTGGGAAGAACAGCGTGCGAGTGTGAAGTATGCGTTCCGCAAAAGCCATTTTCAAAGTTTCGGCGGCTGCCGCCACATCGAGCACGATCGAGATTCGCCTTATCTTGCGGCTATCTCTGACCCCGGCTTGGTCGCTCAGCTGACGCGCATTGTTCGGCGGTGCGCTTTGCATGCCAGCCACAACAAGCCGTGACCGCCGCTGTCGCTTCGGCGGTGCTTGAGGGCAGCCCCGTCCGCGCTCGGCGAGGGACCGTGGGGAGGAGGCTGGAACAGGCGATCGTCGCCCCTCATCCCATTGGTCCGCACCGCGTCGCGCTGCACTTGTGTGTGAGCCGGCCGGCACGGAGCGCGTCGCGGTGACGTCATTGGCGCGTGTGCGCGGCGCGGCGAGACGCGACGGTGGTCGAAGGTCACCTTGGCGCCGCGTCGGGTCACGTGAGCGAGCGCGTTGCGTCTGTAAACAGGGCTCCGCCGTGGTGATGGTGCCGCCGATGTTTCGCCGTCCTTGGACCAGGGGAGGAGGGGCTGGGATGTGGAGGAAGTTTAAGCGGGGTAGCTCTCTCTCTTCTGTCCCCCAGTTTATTCTTTTTTTAATCGTTTGCAGCGCGAGGCCTTCGCATGAGTGACCTGAGAAGACAGACGTGTAGCGGTTGCCATTTTGCTTTCGGGCGTGCATTTCTTTGTGTCTGCTTGTTTGGTGTGCGGATGTTTATGTTCCGATATATCCAGGCGGCTCCCGTGTTGTTAGATTGTTATTGCTGGGCAGCCTGTAAGAAAGAGGAATGTGAAAGGAGCCTGCCTGTGTGCCTTTCCGCACGGGGTAATTTTTTTTTTTTTTGCTTCTACTCATTGGTTCCGCCGTGGTAGATGTTTATGTTGGGATATTTCCTCTGGCCCGCTTAGCTGTTGCCACGTTCTTGCCTGCCTACCTTGCTTGTGCTCCGTATAACGTGCCTCGAGTTTGTGTATTAAGTCGCGGCGGTCCTGTCTGACGCGACGTGATTCTTTGTATGTATAATTCCAGGCGTTGCACCGATTCCTTGACGATCGCTTTATTTTACATAAAAACGTAAAAGGCGCCCGTGTGCTGTGCGATGTCAGTGCACGTTAAAGATCACCAGGTGGTCGAAATTATTCCGGAGCCTTCCACTGCGGCACCTCTTTCTTCCTTCCTTCTCTCAGTCCCTGCTTTATCCCTGCACTTATGGCGCGGTCCAGGTGTCCGCCGAGATGTGAGACAGATACTGCGCCATTTCCTTTTCCCTAAAAGCAATTTTCAATTTACATTTCGTACACGTCAGCGAAGGTGCTCTGGCAGCGCCATCCGGGCTAATTGGAATTAAAGCTCACAAATGAATAATGGGCCTGAGTGTACCAGTTGGATCTCTTGCGCACCTTCCCGAAAGTGAGGATGTGCAGGCCCACAGCCGCGAGTTACACGATTGGCGACCGAAGGTTGTTGGTCGAGGCCACCAGGGCCAAGAGCTGGCGCTGCTGTTGCGCAGCCAGAATTATTGGGCTTTGTCTTGATGCCAGCACACGCGCATGCTCGTAATCGAGGCTTCGCGTGTCGCCGGAGAGCATGCGATGGGGCTGAACTCCGACCAGTGTCGGGCACAGCGTGTGTTCGTTGCAGTTTTACGCCTTGTTAGGCTGCGCTGGAGCGGCGTCTGTGCGTTGCTTTTGTTAATTACTAGCTTCTCGTTTGCTTCCTAAATTACTTGGCGCCGCCGGCGCGGGTCTGACCTGCTGTGCACACGTGCTCCGTATGTCTGCGCGTTCGTGTTCTTGCTAGTGCTGAGCCGCTCGGAATATGTACGCGAGGGGTCGCTGTGTCGGGCAAGGCACCGCCCCTCTAACGAAGGAATCGTACGCAGCCCGCGCTCTCCCGCAACCTGGGTCCCCTCCTGGCTACCAGCCTGCCCGGCGGCTGATTGTCTGTGTGTGCGTGTGCGTGCGCGTCTGAGAATTGGCCAATCTTCCTCCGTAATCTGGATCTCTGGCGGGTGACCTCTCTGCGTTTCCTTCCCCCCCCCCCCCCCCCCCTTCCTGGCGGCTTCTCTTCTGTGTTTCTTCCTGCGCCCTCCATCACGGCGAGTTACGCCCTGACTCGGGGGCTCTTCTGAGGCGGCCATGAACGTAATGGCGCCTAGATCGGATTTTTTTTTTCCTTTCTGTATTCGCAGTGCCGTGCTAGTGCTTACTTCGATCGTCCTCGTGCATTGCCTCCCCGGCTTGCCCCAGCGCGTGAACTGCCGTCGTTGGGGGCTCGTTCGCTTCCTTCTTTTCCTGCTTACGCCGCTGTGTTGTGCGTCTTTCGACAGAATCGGGATTATACAACTGATGCAACAGCCACTTGGCGCGTCCAGGCTTCTTTCTCCGTGACGCGTGGGCCGTTGCTGATGGCATTCATGTGTGACGCCTATGAGCGTTGCACGTTCCTCCGTCACGAATCCACCGCTGGCGTTGGAGGATAGTCGGACGCAATTTTCCAGCCGACGTGTTTGCTGGATCAACTTTAGTTACCCGCGTTAATGAGCAACTAAAGAGGCATGGGCTGCTGGTTATTCGCCGTCGTCCAGTCTTTCTCGTTGCGCGCAGAGGTCTAAGTCGAACTCAAAGGTGCATCCAACGTACTCGAGTC